>NC_044306.2:101022428-101347150 GCF_007474595.2 Lynx canadensis
TAATAAACTAAATTTTTCTAATGCAAAGTGATTCCTACCCTTCAGAAATGGGTCATATTTCCCACTAACCAAGTATTACTGAAATAAGAAGCCTAGTTTCACCTGCCTTCCCACAAATATTTTGATTCAAGAGAACATTAATTTTCCTTTTTCTTAAATTGAAGTATCCTTGACACACGGTGCTGCATCAGTGTACAACATAGTGATTCAATAACTCTGTGTGTTATTCTGTGCTTACCACAAGTGTGGCTACATTTGTCACCATCCATGCAATTATACTACCACTGACTATATTCCCTATGTTGTACCTGTCATCCCCACGACTTATTCATTCCATAACTACACTCCTGTGTGTCCCACTACCCTCTCACCCATTGTGACCACTCCCCTCCCTCCCCACCCCTCTGGCAACCACCACTTTGTTTTTCAGATTCCACATACAAGTGAAGTCCTACAGTATTTGTCTTTCTCTGTCTGAGTTATCTCACTTAGCATAATGGTCTCTAGATCCATCCATGTTGTAGCAAATGACAAGATCTCATTCTTGCTGAGTAATATTTCATTGTATATATATGCCACACTTTCTTTATCCAACCGTCTATCAATGAACACTGAAGTTCCTTGTATAACTGATTTTTTTTGTATCAGGAGAAACTTCGTCTTTCAGACCATCTCCAGCCGCCATAAACGACTTGAAAAAGAAGAAAAGTCAAGACAAACCCAATCACTTAATAGCAATGTTTGGGATTACGTAATCAAAGTAATCTGCTCTCTAATTATGAGTTCAAAATTTTATCAGAAACCACATTATTCTAAACTAGTTAAATAGATAATAGCCTCTTTGATCTGTAATTACTTTGAGACTATAATGATCTGTTGTTTATTTTTAATATTTAAAACTTGAAACAAAAGCCAGATATAGTTTTAAACTGCTTTTACTTCTTTTACAATAATCATAGTATGTGATCTCTTAAGCCCACATTAGATATATACCAAATGTTTACATATATAATCTGTCCTTGTACACAAAGCCCTCACCAATGTATCGGGATAACTAAATATTTTAGTTCACCGTTAGACTGTAAACAGAGAACTTACAAATTCTCTACTGGAAAAACCTGCACATCTATTTCAAGTCTGCTTAACTTGAGGTGCTAGAAAATTCTCTAGGACGATCACCTCAGGTTCACTGGAAATATGAGGCAAAGGTGAGGTTCATCAAGGTAGTGAGTCATCCTTGACTATATTCAACAACAGGGACACAACTAAACACATTCAAGTCATTCACACCTGTGGAGAACTGCCTTTTTTTTTTTTAACATTTATTTATTTTTGAGAGACAGAGAGAGACAGAGCATGAGCGGGGGAGGGGCAGAGACAGAGGGAGACAGGATCCGAAGCAGAGCCTAGGCTCCAAGCTGTCAGCACAGAGCCTGATGCAGGGCTCCAACTCACGGAGTGCGAGATCATGACCTGAGCTGAAGTCGGACACTTAAACTGACTGAGCCACCCAGGTGCTCCTGGAGGACTGCCTTTTGTGGGATTCTTAATATGCATTTACTGCATTCTTTGGGAGTAGTCATTACAACTATAGAAGTCAGCAAAGAATAGAATGGATAAGACTCACAAGAAATGTCAAAGGTAAGTCAGTCGGTAAAGCATATTAAAGGTGGATTAAATGGTTTGCCTGGGTGGCTCAGTATGTCAAACGTCTGACTCTTAATTTCAGCTCAAGTCATGATCTCACAGTCCGTGAGTTGGAGCCCCATGTCCACCTTCATGATGACAGCGTGGAGTCTGTTTGGAATTCTCTCTTTCTCTCTCTCTCTCTCTCTCTGCCTTTCCCCTGCTCTCTCTCTCTCTCTCAAGATAAATAAATAAGCTTAACAAAAAATGAAGTTGGATTAAATAAATGGAATATATGGTGTTTAATATAGGCAAAATCAATGAGGCAAATGACTTTTATTTTTAGATGGAAATGAATAGGCAAACCAAGAAACCTTAAATATTCATAAGCTACGGTTCATGCCACTTTAAACTGACAGATATGGTATCTCAGATACAGCCACCAATCCGTTCCCCAGTTGTACTCTGCTTGCAGAACGGAAAGAAAAGCTCTAGCTGTATCGTGAGGTGCAACTGTGGCCAGATTCTAGCCAGCACCCTTGGTCTGGCATGTCTCTGGTAGAAAAGTGTGCTTTGGCTTAAGGCAACTTTCACCTGCCCAGCCCCTTGGCTCTCCTTCCTATATTAGTTTCCTATAGCCATAAAAAACTGCCACACATGTAGTGGCTTAAAACAACACAAATTTATCACCTGACAGTACTGTAGGTTAGAAGTCTGGCATGAATTTCACAGGGGAAAACTCATGGTGTTCATTGGGTGGCATTCTTTTCCAAAGGCCCGGAGGAAAATCCATTCCTGTGCCTTTTCTAGCTTCTTGAGTCCACTAGCCTTCCCTAGCTAGTGGTTTCCATTTTCATCTTCAGAGTCAGCAAGAAACATCACATCTATCTGACCCTAACTTCCTCCTCACGTCTCTCTCTGTAGCCAGGAAATGTTCTCTAATATTTAAGTATACATGTGATTAGATTAGGCTCATCTAGATAATCCAGAATAACCTCCCCACCTCACGGTCCTTAACACAATCACATCTGCAAAATCTCTTTTTCCAAGTAAGACAACATAGTCACAGGTTCAGGGGATTAGAACATGAACATCTTGGTTGGCGGGGGGGGGGGGGGGGGGGGGGGGGGGCACTATTCTGGCTATAACTCACTTTGTTCTTGTAACTGCACTCTTAGCAGGGAAGCCCAGAGCATGTGAATGTGACATAACCCAGGACTTGGGTGATATGGGCTTTTCTACCTGCTTGCTCCCTATCATAAGCGTGTTAATCTATTCAGTCCCCTTTCCTTTGCTACTGCTGTAAATTTGAAATCTATTTAATACACTTTGTCATTCAAACATCTTCATTTAGTTTGTCTGTGTTTCATGAGCTCTGAAATGATCTGTCTGGGAGTGTACCTGAAGGTACTGAATCAAGGTAATTCCCCAAGCAACAGGATTTTAGTCTTGGCTGGTCCCCATATGAAACCTCCCAAACCCCACAACTCCATATATGTATCATACCTGGGACTAATCACAAATGAGAAAATAAATTATTGGTCATTTATCTTTCCTGGAATAAATCAAGGGTACTTCTAAAAGAATACAAGACTGAATCAATCAAAAAGAAACATAGAAAGCTGAGCAGTAAGAGGTAGTTATAAAAGGGGAAATGGTTAGTTCACTAGAAACTAGAAACCAGAAGCAGCATACTGCTTGGGTTGCTAGGAATGATAACTTTAATCTATGCCTGGAGTAGAAATTGAAGTTCAAAGAGGGAAGTAGTTTGTGGTAGACAAGACAGGCCAGCCGCAAAGTAGGAATAGTTTGGAACTAGAAGATAATTCTGACATTTTAGGCTTGCAGGCCAAAAAAGCCTGATTGAGGCATATTCTGGGCCTGAATGATAAGATAAAGTTCTTTGCACTCAGGTTTTTATTCTTATTTTTTTAAGCTGGGCCCCGTACCTATTTTTGGCACCCATCATTTGCCTATCTACATTAGTTCAACAAACGTTTCCTTGGCACTTGTTAGGTGCTAGATTGCCTAAGTGAGGCTTAAGCTAATGACTGTATCATCTCGAGTCTTGTGGGATCCAGCCCCTCCAGGTTCTCACATCAGCCTTCCTTCCCCTTCCTCAACCACAATGTCTCCTGTCTGCAGTTCAAACACCCCAAGTGATTTCCTCCCTCAGGGTCTTTGCTGTTGCTTCCTCCACAACACTCTATTCAGATTATTTCCTAGTTAGCCATTCCCTGTGTTAGGGGTCTGTTCAACTACCTCCTCAGAGGGGTCTTCTATGGCCACCTCACCTGGTTACCATCCCCCACCCTCACCCCAGCAATGCTCTGTGCTATGTCTTTTTCGTTAGCACCTATCATGATTTGCAATCACCTTGTTGTTTGCTTGGAGTTTTAAAATCTGTTTCTTTGTTTCTGTTTACTAAAATGTGAACTTGGGGTGCCTGGGTGGCTTAGTCGGTTAAGCGTCCGACTTCAGCTCAAGTCATGATCCCATGGTTCGTGAGTTCAAGCCCTGCATGGGGCTCTGTGCTGACAGCTCAGAGCCTGGAACCTGCTGCGGATTCTGTCTCCCTCTCTTTCTGCCCTCCTCCCGCTCACACTCTGTCTCTCACTTTCTCTCAAAAATAGAAATAAACATAAATTAAAAAAAAAAAAGAAAAAAAATGTGAACTTCACGCTGGGATTTTGCCTGTGTTGTCACTGCTGCATCACCAGTATGTAGCCCTCAGTGTTTTGCACACTTTAGATAAAATTTGAATGACTAAATTAATGAATAGATGGTAGAACTTATAATTCTACTTATTTATGAGATATGTACAAAACTAAAAATTGTTGTCTCTAATAGCATATGTTCATGGCTCCCAAACAGTGTGCCAAAGCATAGCAGGGACCCTCCCTTAACACAGAGAGGTGATCCTGGGTATTTTAAATGTTTGAGGAAATTATGGCAATACTCAACAGGCATTAATTAGACACCATGAGAATTGTTACATCAAGGTGTTTCACAGTTTCAATGTTAGATCACGCTACATTTTTTTAATGATGGCCTTAGTGAAAGGCTGGGTTATCTGTGGTGGCTGTGATGAAAAGCAAGTACCATGCAAAAGTTAGTGTGGAACAGGAAATGAAGTTGGCAGTATCCAATCTGATTCTAAGATTTGAGAAGCTGTACAGTGCTCATGAGGTAAGTAATTCTGGTTATTAAAATTTGAAGTCTCGAGTAGCCATAAGCAGAAAGAAGCAGGTGAAATTTATTTTAATGATATATCTTATTCAACCCAATATGTCTAAATTATTACTCTTTTCACATGTAATCAATATAAAAATCTTAAGGTAATATTTTAAATTATTTTCCACATCCCAAGTCTTCACTTTCTACCAGCCACACTTCAGGTGCCAAACGGCCACATATGACCATTGCTGGTCTACAGCCATGAAATTTTCAAGCAGGAGGCCCGTTCCACCACAAAACTCTTATCTGTTAATTTTTTTACTCTAAAAGAAGAAAACCTGTAGCCAGATCCTATGTCAGGTAGCCAATAATTGAGCACAACTTAAAAGAGAAGCTAAGAAGATAAAATAGTTTGCATTTATTACAAAATAACAGTCTGTCAATGTTTCATTCTTATTCATCTGATGTAATGGCATTCTTTTAATGAGATAATTTGTTTCAAACACTTACACAGTACCTGGCATGAAGTAAATTCTGGATAAGTACTCTGGATAAACAATGAGCATCATTATTAATACTAATGGGGATACACCAGCTTATCAATATCCATGAATGTGATGAAGAAGAAAGAAAGCAGAAGAATACAAAGTACCCATTGATTACTTTTAAGACTCTTTCTGGTAGACACTGGCCAAATAATTACATCAGAATAAATTTGTAAATTCAATGTAGAAAGTGAGTGGTAAATTAAGCACTTCTTAAAGCTTTTAAAACCTTTCAAGTTTCTGAAACGTATTACATTATTCAGGTCTGAGTGTCTCAAATACAAGTCTAAAATATATCTTTACTATTTTGATCAAGACTACTCAACCAGGAATTTTTAGGAGTTTGTTATTATTCATACGTCTCTCATTTTTGTTTAGCTTAGGGGGAAAAAGATCTGTGCTAATGTTTTATTTCTACATTCTCTATTAGGAAATCCTTTTGTTACCCTGTCCGTGTTCCTTCCCACTTAGGCAGGAATGTGGCAAATGTGACCATCCTTACCCTGGTTAAGGCAGAGTTAAGCATTCCCTTCAAGCATGAATTAATGCTAACCTTTGTAAGGATGTATTTAACCTCTTAAAAATCCTGCTAGTTTCTGAAATATTCATTGTACTGAAATCAATAAATCACTGAAATCCCCACTGGGAGGGAAACTTCCTGAGGTCTCAAAGGCCAAGCCAGAGTGGAACCAGTAAACATCAGTTTCTCACAGACATGCAATTAGAACATCTGTTTGTGTCTTCTATGCCTATTAAGATGTTTACTCTGTTAATTGTAGGCATAACATGGGTATCCATCACTATTTTTGTTTTCACTCCCACTATAGGAATTCAATAACAGAGCTTTAACCAGGGCCAGCTACCTTGCCGGTCAATTAGCAACTTGTCTTTTTAAAGAGAGTATAAGAAATGAACATTGTCAGAAGCAAATAATGAGTGATGAAAGACAATTGTGAGAAAAAATCGTGAAAGTTGTAGTACAGACAAATGTATTTCACCAGTGGATATTTAAGTGGTTCTGAAGTTTCATGTTTGGGCTGATTATATCAAAAATAGCCACCTCTGGGACCCAGGGATAGATTTTGAACTTCTACGAGCATTTTTAAATGCTACATTCATTAGCTTTGCCAGCTGTGCTATTGATTTACCAGCAAAGGTTTTCTGCATGAATAGGTAGTAATCTACTGTTTCTTCAATCTTAGAATATTGAGAGAAACGGAGACAGCATATAACAAAAGAAGTTACTGAAAATTATTAATTAAATTTTTGTATTTTCTCTACCTTTTAAAATTATACTAGATAAATGTAACAATCATGAATTTATAAAATAAAAACTTCTGAAAATTCTCAGGTGTGGGTGAAACTTAGTAATATAGTTCACAGACAGTGTTCTAATGGTGTCATAACCCTTAAGGGATGTTTAGCACACCAAAATTTGGGTTTCAATTGTCTATATAATTGCATATATGCATAAAATAAGCATTTCATATAAATTTTACTCTGTATTTACCCAGTAACCTTAACTTGTTCCCATTCACAAAAATGATTATGTAACAGTAAACATCTATATAAAATCTTAAAAACATATTTGACACTTAATCGACATTAATGCCTCTCTGTCAAATAATCATTCTAATATTCTAATAAGGAATAAAAATATAGCATTAATTTCACCTTCCTCTCCATTAAATATTTTTGATGATTCTGAATGTTGACAATTGCCTGAATAATAACAATAAAGCAGAAAGCAAGAAATTGGGAATATTTAGCAACTAGCTTCCTCATCGGGTCCAGCACTGTCCCTGACATACACCAGCTGGTTAAGGAGCGTATTTCTAGACCACGCAGAAAAGAGGAAATTAAAAAGAACCTAATACTCACGTGAAATTGAATTCAAGATGGACTTCACATCCACTATTTAAGTTGAAATCTCTGAACTTCCTCAAAGGTAAGCACAACCAAAGTAAAAACTCATTTGCTGAATGTTCTGCCTAAAGTGATATTTTTCAAACATCTGGAAACACTCTTTTGCCTCTCTTCTAAAACCTTAAGAATTACACATTGCTGAAGCTTGATGAAGAAATTGTATTTCAGTGACTGTGGAATAGATATTCTCCACGTTGGAACAGGGCTTTTCCAGTTCATAGAATGCCCTGGGCTTTTCATGGCTAAGAGGTATATTTTAATAAGGTTCATGGAAACCCCCCTTAGCACACTTACCTCAGCTCTCGGAATCAATTCTGCCATCAGCTTCCACACAGCTTCAGAGTCATTTTATCTATCCATTGTCGCTGAGCTCAGGTGGCCTCAGTACTTTCAAGACCCGCATTAATCTTGTGTCCTTATTAATATAATGTATTCTGTTTCTAAGTTAAGCCAGGATAGTAAATTCATTGGGGATTGGATCCATGTTAGAATGATTGCTACATACCCCTGTTGCCCTTATCTCAATCTCAGATGGGGCCGAAAGAAAACATGCATTTGTATATATTGGTTTTGTTCATGTTGTGGCATTCAGCGATTAGGAAAACAGAAAAGGGATACTTAATAGCCTGTGATTTCAATACTCATAGTCTTAGCCACTATACCATCCAGCCTCTTCACCATAAAAAATTCAACACCTACTTTAAATACCCACTAAGGAGCATTTTTATTAGAACTATGACCAGAAAAAAAAAGTGAGATTTCTTTTTTTTTTTTTTAATTTTTTTTTCAACGTTTATTTATTTTTGGGACAGAGAGAGACAGAGGATGAACGGGGGAGGGGCAGAGAGAGAGGGAGACACAGAATCGGAAACAGGCTCCAGGCTCTGAGCCATCAGCCCAGAGCCTGACGCGGGGCTCGAACTCACGGACCGCGAGATCGTGACCTGGCTGAAGTCGGACGCTTAACCGACTGCGCCACCCAGGCGCCCCAAAAGTGAGATTTCTCTAAACGAGGGACTCCTTACAATAATATTGTGAAAAAAAACCTCCACAAAAGTTTGTGTGGTCTTTCAAAATCTGGAATGTGAACTTCAGGAAAAATTTATGCAAATGTTTAAAATGAAGTGTATAATTTGGTTTTATGATCAAAATTAATATGCACATATTTATGTGTTTCTGAGATATAAATCAAACTTAGTGCAGTAGATTTTCTTGATGCAAACCTACAGATAAAGCTACATGCCTCAGAGAACACACCAGACTCTACAGCTGTGCAACTGAATTATGAATTATATAGCCAAGTACATTTATCATGAAAATTGACCAGATTTCCTGCAGGCTAATCCAATATGGTTTTGATAACTAAAATAAAAGATAAAACATGTCTAATTCCCATAATTCACATTACCGTAACCTAAACTTAACCAAAACTCAGCAATTTTGGAAGCATTAATTTATGTAATGATCATTACATTGAAGTTAAATACCAAGGTAATAACTTATTAAATGAGTCACAAAATTTCCCAAACCATCTCTGACATATGTGGGGCTAAGTTCTATGAAATTCAACCAAATTCAACCAAAGTCAACAACAGCAATAACAAATAGGGATGGGAAGAAGGGGAGTGTTGTTTATTCTTTAAGCCTTGTGTTTTTTACAAAAGAAGCAGCTAGACCAATTTTTTTAAGTTTATTTATTTCAAGAGAGAGAAGGAGAGTGTGAGTGGGAAAGGGGCAGAGAGAGAGGAAGACAGAGAGAATCCCAAGCAGGCTCTGAACTGTAAGCGCAGAGCCTGATGCAGGGCTCGAACTCACTATCTGAGGCGAGGTCAAGAGTTGGACGCTTAACCAGCTGAGCCACCCAGGCGCCCCTAGACTATTTTAAATCACAGAGTAACAAAATATCAGGATTGAAAGGGGAAAGAATTATATCTGGTCAGGGACATAGCTAAAAACACAACAATAACAATGTAGGGTTTGGAGGTTATTGTATAAATCTGATGATCGTCCACAAGGAGAAATTCAAATCAAAACGCAGGCTTGTAGGTCAGATTTTCTCTCAATAATTCTCTGCACATTTTCACACCCTTTAGGGCACTGTATGCACCTGCAGTGTGCCACGGCCTGGACACAGAACTTCTGCTGTGTGACTTGTCACACAGTAACATTTTCTGTTTCTTTTCGGGTCGCCTAAATGACACCATAAGTATCTTAGGGACAAAAACGTATATACCTTATTTCCTCTCTGTTGCTAACATCTAGGGTACAGTTGTTGTTCTATAAATAGTTTTTGAATTATACTAAATCCAGCATGATATCTTTAAGCACAAGGGAAATCTGTTTCACTTTGTTTCTTGCATTATACATTTATACACCAAGGGAAAATGTGTGCGCGTGTGTATAAATTTACATATATACATATATATAATATATTCATTATATATAATTGCATATATATCATTATCCATAAATTATATATGTGTCTATTAAACTGCTCTGTCATTAAACTCTCAAGGTTTCATTCTTTTTTTTTTTTTTAATTTTTTTTTTTCAACGTTTATTTATTTTTGGGACAGAGAGAGGCAGAGCATGAACGGGGGAGGGGCAGAGAGAGAGGGAGA
Organism: Lynx canadensis; assembly: GCF_007474595.2. Lineage (NCBI taxonomy): Eukaryota > Metazoa > Chordata > Mammalia > Carnivora > Felidae > Lynx > Lynx canadensis. The sequence goes on from NC_044306.2 coordinate 101,032,324, forward strand.
CACAGAATAGGAAACAGGCTCCAGGCTCTGAGCCGTCAGCCCAGAGCCTGACGCGGGGCTCGAACTCCCGGACCGCGAGATCGTGACCTGGCTGAAGTCGGACGCTCAACCGACTGCGCCACCCAGGTGCCCCTCAAGGTTTCATTCTTAAATAGTGCCTTATTATAAAGAGATTATGCCAAATTATTGATAAATATTTTGGCATTGCACACGAGATCAGACATAAAAGTTCATGATTTAAATCCCAGATCCCAAATCAAAAAATATTTCAAAAGGCTCCTCCCTACTAACTCTGCCTTCCCAGCAACCTTCTTCCTGCAGTGTATGCGGAGGTCCCCAAGGCACTCAAGAACCGCTTGGGAAGGAGCTACAGCTATACTTTTTGCAATGATGGAGGGTCGAATAACAATGAAAAAAGGTAAGCATATAAGCTCTCATTAAAAATAAAAACTTGGGGGGCGCCTGGGTGGCTCAGTCGGTTAAGCGGCCGACTTCGGCTCAGGTCATGATCTCGCGGTCCGTGAGTTCGAGCCCCGCGTTGGGCTTGCTGTTGTCAGCATGAAGCCTCTTTCAGATCCCCCGCCCCCCCCCGCCACCCTTCCCCTGCTCACACTCTCTGTCTTTCGTGAAAAAAATACATAAACATTTAAAAATAAATAAATAAAGTAAAAATAAAAGCTGAATTACAGAGTCAAATGAACCACAGTTTGAATAGAATGTGAGATGGACGGTCAGCTCATGTACTAACCCTGGCTCAATTGCGAAGGAAACATGGTATGATTTAAGATTGCAAACTAGCTAAAGGGAAGTATGACTGAGTTGTATTTGCTAGAACTCTGGAGAGTAATCTGTATTCTTCAGTGTATTGATGCTATGTAAGATGCTGTTTGATATAACTGATCTGAGTGTCTGCACCAAAAGTTTTCCAAAGTCACTTCCTTCTTGTAGTGTAAATATAACTCAGCCGTAAGCATTTAACTAGAAAGAATTAATTACACAGGTGATTTTGTATTTTTTTCTCGATGGTATTTTATCTTGATCCTATTTCTTTTCTTTATACACTGTACCACCATATAACCAAGATAAAGCATACTGCTTTACAACAGAAAGGCTTTCCCCTCAGGGCTTTGGAGTACAGCACACTGCTCACTGCCAGTAACATTTAGCTCTCTGAAGTCACTGAACCTAAAGGAAGGTCAGGGCCATTTTCCTTTAGTCAAAAGTAGCAGCTCCCTTCTCTATCTAAGTGTCCTGTGGGAAACTAGAAAACAAGAAAAGGCAAAACACTGGCCATTTCAGTCAATACTATATGGTAGAAAACATACAAGAGATAAGCATTTTGTGCTATGGTAATTTATACCTGGAATAAAATTTAATTTGCTTTTTCAATATACTGTCTGCCTTAAATGGCACACAAATCTTTCTTTGGTAGCACAGAGCCACTTACTACCATCCCACAAACATTTATAATGGATTCAAATCTTCTGAAGGAATACTTTATGACACGGCCACACACACACACACACACCACACATGATTCAATGAATACAAAAACTTGCATTTTTTAACAATTTTAAACATTGAACTTTATTCAAATAAAAATAACCACAAGAGGTTTGTTTATGGTTAAAGAGATGTGTTCATTTAAAAGATAAAACCAATGAAGAAAACTTCCGAGTCTTTAATCACAGTCTTTCCATAATGTTGCTGATCATTCTCAAGCTTTGTTTCTGCACCAGAAAGCCACACCAGATTGCTAACTTTCTGACAGGATGAAGAAAGTAGCAGTTTTATCGTTCTCTGTCTAAATTCTCCACTGACTACTGAGAGACTTCCTTGGTTAACTCAAGTAGAAATGTTTTTACTGGTTCATTTTTACTTTACTTTGTTAGGGAAAGATTAAAACATAAAATATGAATACAGGCACCAAAATATTAACTATTTAAACTATTACTGTGGCAATCACTTGTACCAATTTTCTAGAACACTCTTGATTCTATAGTTCCCATAGAGGTAGTTGTAATGTTTTACAATGTATATCCCAATTTTTGATTCTGAACAGTCATACTATCTCCCACTTCCTGATAGTGTTAAAAAACTTCTGCATTGGGGCGCCTGGGTGGCTCAGTCGGTTAAGCGGCCGACTTCGGCTCAGGTCATGATCTCGCAGTCTGTGAGTTCGAGCCCTGCGTCAGGCTCTGTGCTGACAGCTCAGAGCCTGGAGCCTGCTTCAGATTCTGTGTCTCCCTCTCTCTCTGCCCCTCCCTGTCTCGTGCTCTCTCTTTTTCGTTCAAGAATAAATATTCAAAAGGGAGAGAGAGAGATTTTAAATAGCTTTTAAAGATCACTGTCAGGAGAAAAAATTTCCCATAGTAGTTTTGTGATCTATCAGAATTTCACACTGGGAAGATTTGTGTTAGTCAGTGGTATTTGCATGGCATTCCATCAAAGAAAAGACTGTTCTTGCAGAAAGCGGTCTGGGTAATTCATCTGGCCGCCCCGACCTCACAAGGCCAGTGCTCCAAGCACTAAAGCCACAACAATACTTAAGCACAAGGAAAAGCCAGTGGATGTCAGTAAGGCCGTCTCAGTCACTCCATAGTCATCAAATGGAGACTGGATGTCTGCTTAAAGTAACCACGTTTCATTTCCCTAAGGGCCTACAGTTGCCCTGCTTCAGAAGAACTCGGTGTGTCACTGAGGGGACCTCGGATTAGGAACAGTCAGCCATGCAAACCCTGAGAACTGCAGAGAAAATAAGGGATTGTCATCTAAATGCTTATGACGTAAGGATTACCACAAACACCATCTCAACACCTACTCAGGCAGTCCTCCCTGTGACCTCCAGCAGCCCAGACGGGACCCACCTAGGAAGTCCCTAGGTGACTAAAACCCTAATCTTCAAGTTTAATCCATGCTAAGTAATCATGTTTTTTCCCTAAAAAAAAAAAAAAAAAAAAGTGTGTGTGAGTGTGTGTGTGTGTGTGTGTGTGTGAGCATATGTTTGTTTCACTCAATGTCCTTCCCCCAGCTTCTATTTCATCATCAAGTGGCAAAGTCATTCTAAGAATACTATTTGAAAACATTTTTCTATCAACTGGGCAATAATTCTAACTATTCAATAGAATCAGACACTGTATATATAACCAAGTACTGATGCATAGGAAATAGTGGGAAATATTCATTATCTAGTTGTACACTTTAAACTGGCTTATTTAATTTTATTTTGCTTATTTGCTTTATATTTGTCTCCATAAATCAATGGAATTGTTGTCTTGTACCCTTAAACACAAAAGCAGGAAGAGTAAAAAGAGAGTCTCTCCGCTTGCTGTTGCATAGATTAGTACATGAAAACCGGATAGAATAAAACAAGGGTATGGTAAAATTCACTTAACTTAGAGGTTCGTATCTGATCAAACCCTTAACCTCACTGTTTCCTTTCCTTCTCTGAGTATTTATTTTAACTCTGAATTTTAGTTTTTGGCCTTCAGTGCCAGAAATATTCTTACATGTTCAGATAAGGCACTTTCATCCAGTTCCAAAAATGTTGAGGGTGAGGGTCAGATCTGAATTCCTGCTTATCCTGAGGCAAACATCTCCAACTGGACAAACACTTGGAATGTCTTGACTGACATCCTTGCAGCTGACAGGGGGCTGTTTGCTGTCTTGTTTTTTATCCTCACCCACCCCCCTTTTCTGAATTTACATAGCAACAGAGATAATTAATTGCTTCTAGATTCTTCCCCTTCCCTCCAAAAGTAAGCTGAGGACAGAAGGCCCCCCGTTGATTTTTTCAGCTTGACCCTACCTGTGTTTGGCTTTTGCCACCGGACCATGTCAGCATTCCAGGACCATGAGAGAATGCCATGTTTGCAACCCAACAGGAAGAGGAGTAAGCCAGGCGTTGACATCACCTGACAGATGTGTTTCTCAAGTGGGAAATTTTATTCAAGCCTTTTTCATGGAAATCATTGATACAGAAAAGGAATAAAGAAAAGAGAGGGAGAAAGAAAGTCGGTGCCACGACGGGCATGTTTTGCACCCCATAAAAAGGGAATTAAAGTGACGCAAGCTCACCTCCCTTTCTCTACACCCCCTCCTCACTCATCCTTTACGTCTGGAAGTAAATGTTTCTGAAATACTATAGCTACCGGCAGAGCAGCAACACATAATAACATGGTAGCAACACATAAAACTGTCAGTCTTCAGGGAAAATAGATGGTTAGGTTGAGGGGGTAAATGGACTAAATCAATTTGAACACGCATGTTAAGGACTGTGAAAGGGCAGAGTTTAGTGCTGCTAGGCTGGAAAACATTTGTCTCTGTCTTCTTGTATTTCCACAGCACTGGGCAGAATCCACCCACAGGCTTCTCACTTGGCTCCAGTCTGACTCTGCGGCTGATTAATGGCAGCTGGAGGTGTCCAGTAATTTCCTCACCTAATAATAAGCTACAAACCAAAATGGAGGTTCCCCTCAGGCCCACAGTTAACATACCTATACTTACAACCAGGAGGTAGCCAATTACCCTGCCTCTGTGCCCACTACTTAGGAAATACATGCTCAAGCAAGGCTGAGGCCGTTTTGTTTACCGGGGACCCAGCTTCTGCCTATACCAGACAGACTGTTCTTGTTACATGATAAATACATATTAAGTCCAGTTAGAGACAGAAAATGCTTACAAAAATCTCTGGCAGTTCCACAAGATACATTTTTAAATAGCTCACTCTTTTCCCAAAAATGTGGCAAAAAAACGTTCAGATGATAGACTTGGTCTTCAGGCTTTGGGGAGCTTAAATTTTAAATTACCATTACTAAAATGTCAGGTTGTAATTACAAAGCCTGAAGCCTAAGCAATCAATCTAATTCCCTGTTTCCTGAGGCAACCAATAAAGCTGTTTGTGTTCAGGCATCTCTTCCTCTCAGAAGCAATAAGAATCAGTCTGTGCCACAAACTATAAGGTGATTATATGGATTAACTCTGTGATATTAATTAAGTGGTTAGCCTCAACATTTGTATTTATAGAAACACAATTAATTTAAGCTAAGGAATAATACATATTATATACCAAGATGAAACACAGAAGTGTGTGTGTGTGTGTGTGTGTGTGTGTGTATCTACACAAGGACTTTAGTTCCACGTGGGTAGAAGTATGGGGTGATGGAGGCATTACACAGACCTGGATTCATATTTCATTTCTGCTGCTTAATTGCATATATAACCTTATGAAATTATTTTAACTCTTATGAACTTCTGGTTCCCCACTCATAAAATAAGAATAAGAATATTTATCAGGAATAATGTATGTGAAGTACCTACTTCAACATATGGCACATAGTAGGCAATCTATAATGAGTTTCACATAGTAGAAGTGAGATTTTTTTTACCTAAAATTTTTTAATCGTTGTAAATACGCATCACATAAAATTTACCATCTTAACCACTTTTAAGTGCACAGTTTGATGGCATTAAGTGCACTCACATCACTGTGCTATCATCCTCACCATCCATCCCAGAACTCTCTAAGTTTATTTATTTTTGAGAGAGAGAGAGAGAGGGAGAGGAAGAGAGAGAGACAGAGAGAGAGAGAGAGAGAAATGCAAGCAGGGGAGGGGGAGAGAGAGAAAGGGAGACACAGAATGCGAAGCAGGCTCCAGGCTCCAAACTGTCAGCGCAGAGCCCAAGGAGGAACTCAGCTCACAAACCGTGAGATCATGACCTGAGCCGAAGTCAGATGCTTAACTGACTGAGCCACCCAGGCGCCCCTTTCCCAGAACCCTTTTCGTCTTGTGAAACTGAAACTTTGTACTTAGTAAACAATAACTCCTCATTTGCCCTCCCGGCAGCTCCTGGAAACTACCATTCTATTTTCTGTCGCAAGGTGTTTGACTACTTTAAGTACCTCATATGAGTGGACTCATAGAGCATTTTCCCTGTTGTGATTGGTTTATTTCAATCAGGATGGTGTCCTCAAAATTCATCCTTATTTTAGCATGTGTCAAGATTTTCTTCCTTTTCAAGGCTGCACAGTATTCCATTGAATTTCTATACCAGATTTTGGTTATCTGTTGGTCTGTCAGGAAACTGACAGTGAAGATGGGGAGATTATACTTGGATAGATGAAGAGACTGGAGGAGAAAACTATAAAGGAATTATGAAAAGATCAGACAAGAAGAAATAGTGGCAGAGTGAACTAAAGATATCAGATCAAAAACATAAGGTTTTAGAAGGTATGTGTTGGATGTTTGTCAGGAGATCCTAAGATAGGCAGGGTCAGGCAAAGGAAGGAAGGACAGATAAGGGACATCTCCAAGTGACAGAATGTGTCACAGAATGTCATATTGTTGGCATCTGGGTTCAAACTTAGAACAAGGATTTTTTTTACTGAATTAATGGCATGTGATAGCAAACACTAGCTAATCTTAGCTAATCTTACTACTTTATGTTTCTATACATGTGCCATCACTCGCTGTGGCAGTAGTAGGATCACCTCTAAATTACACTCAGCTAACTAGATGTAATCCTTTGTAGATGCCATGGAAGAGGACATATGTGTGTCATTTTTCATAGAAAAATGCTAAGCCTTCTTAACCAATTCCTGGGATCCCAAAAGAGTGGAGGAGACCTTTAGTAATTAAGGAGCTTATGGGATTCTGGGGCATGCAGAGGTACCTCTGCACTGGGAATCGCTTGACTGTACTCTTGAGTATAATGCGAGAACTGGGTAGATTCATACTTATATACTGGGATTCAAGAGCCTTCCAATGCGGCTTTGTAAGGAGATCTCAGCTTTCCCTGTATCTTCCATTGAGATGTCTTCCCTGACTTCTCTCACTGGATGGCCTTGCCCAGAGTGAGCTACTCTCTACCCACATCGATACCCATGCCCCCCTCACCCTTCTCAAACTGAACTCTTGCACCTAATCTGAGTCTTACAGGCAAACTATCGCTCCTTTATTTTCTATTCACATCCAACTTCTCCCTTCTTTATCATTATAAACCAACATATTATTTTTAAAGGTGTAATACCAATACCCCTGCCACACCTATGTTTTTCAGAAAACCTGAAAAAAATTTCTGTTTGTTTTTGGTTTTAAGTCGAAATTGTATATTGCTGTCAAAGAAATGGACTGGGAGGCAGTCCCAGTGAAAGAGTGAAAATCCTTAAAAGATCTGTATTAGAAATAAAAAGATAAAAAAGCAAAGGTACATGATAGGAGTGCCTGGGTGGCTCAGTCAGTTGAGCATCCGACTTCGGCTCAGGTCATGATCTCACGGTCTGTGGGTTCGAGCCCTGCGCCGGGCTCTATGCTGACAGCTCAGAGCCTGGAGCCTGCTTCAGATTCTGTGTCTCCCTCTCTCTCTCTACCTCTCCCTTGCTCGCACTCTGTCTCTCTCTGTCTCTCAAAAACGAATAAAAATGTTTAAAATAAAATTTTAAAGATGCATGACTAAAAAGGCATGAGTAAGCTATGTTGTCCACATAAGTAACAATAATACCAGAAGGGAGTATGTGCTGCAAAAGGGGACCTGCTTTTATGCCATTAATAGATTATAGGAAACACTTCATTTTCTGTTCTATTTGGCCTCAAATTTTACTGTTTATTCAAGCAAAGGAAAAAAGAAAGAATGAATGAAACCTACAGAGGAAGACAGACCTCAGGAAATAAAAGCCTACAAAAATCATAGGGTTAGAGAAACACATGAAAACCTCTAAGCTTCACTGATAGTCAAGTCTGAAAACAAAACCTTTGTGAAATCTGGAAAGAAAGTTTAAAGACTTGAGCCACTAAAGGGAAGTAGGTCAGTTCTTGGTATACACATTCTCAAAGCAGTGACCCTTGTATAGTCACATCCAGTGAAAATGTTTTCTGTTATCTCTCTGATTATTACCTGGTGATGTTCCCATGGCCACAAATGACCTGTTGGCTTCTTCCTACCAAATTCTCCTCTCATCACTATCTCCAGCTCCATACAACAGATCCCACCCTTTATCAAGGCCTAAGACTCCTACACCATTTCTGTCAGCTCAGTTGTATCAACCGCTGCTGAGTTGAGATTTAGGGTCATATATTCAGTGATTTAAGGACTGCTTCTTGACCACTTAGCATCTACCAGACAGTGTGTTAAGTGCTATGGTGAGTAACATACATAAACACTTATAAAGTAATAGTAAAAGAAAAGGAATAGAACTTAGAGACATTATACAAATTGAGCTACACTGATCACTGAAGCAGAGGTAAATGTCCTTTCAGAGTATGCAGATCGATGTGATCTAGAAAGTCCAAGGAGGTCTCCTTGCTATTGAGCACAGATCTAAAGAAAGAATAGGAGTGACCTAGGTTGTGAGGGGAAAGGAGATGTACATGGTAGGATTTTAGGGTGAGAAGGTGATGTTTTGCCAGAAATAATAAGAAGCACAAAACCCCATGGTTGAAGGAAGCATGACTTCTCCCTGGACAATGAAATAAAGCCAATGTGGCTGGAGGCCAGGGAGCAATACAAAAAATGACTAAGTAAAAATTTGAGGCAAAGAAGATGTGTAACACAAAGACAATTCAGATTGCATGGAACATGTTGAGGATTTTAAGCTTTCCCCTGAGCTAGGTGGGGTAGTAATATATAGGAAGCAACTGTACAGATGGAGTCACCATGTTCCCATGGAATCATGGAGTGATGGATAATTGGGATGGTGCACAACCCTCAAGAAGTTTGCAAAGTGGATTAGAGATTAGTAAAGGAAGGTCCAGAAAAATGACAACTTGAAATAAGAAGACCTGAGTTCAAATCCTATCCTTCCACTTACTAGCACTTTGACCTTGGGAGAATTCATGAACCCCTCTTAGTTTCAACCTACTCATCTACTCTTAATGAAGCTGTGAGTCACAAATGAGGTCATCCAGTTGATAGCAGTTTACGATCTCCAGTGTTGTCAAAATGTAAAGTGGCAATGACTGCTGCAAACATTGGAAAAATAGCTGTTATGGCAGCAATATTTAAAATATGTATTAGAATAGTTTTTGTTGCAATAACGAATAACCCCACATCTCAGAGCTAACAATGACAAGCAGCTATTTTTCACATCAAAGGAGGATGATTGGCTGGCTGTGGCTCTGTTGCAGGCTGTGGGTGGATGGGGTCTGCTCCATTTGTCTTCTCACTCTAGAAACCAGGTTGAAGGAGCAGAGCCCAACTTATACATATTTTTCTCATGGCAAGGACCAGAAGTGAAAGAATTTCTCACAGTTGGCATATACTTTGGCTTAGGCAAGTCACATGGCCAAGCCTCAAGTCAATGGCACAAACATGCATTATCCTCTTAGGGGTAAGAAGTAAATGAATAATTAGGAGCAATCGAACAATCTGCCATAAATACTTGTGTGTACCTGTGTTGAAAACTTTCTAAACCTAAGGGGAAAAAAAAAGAGTAGACATTGCATTCGCAGTCATTCTGGTAAGGGGAGATAGCAATGTGGCAAAGAGACATCATCTATTATTACTTTTTGTGGAACTTAACAAACCAAACTTTTTTAAAGCCAAACATATTTTAACTATTACATGCATTCTTAAACTGTTTTGTAAACTAATAGGAGAGATCACTTAAATACATAATTTTATGCCTTACTTTGAAGCACATAAACTTCCAAAATGAAAATAACCATCCCTTGTTTATCAATTTAGTATGTTGAGTACAAATTTGAGCGATATATACAGTATGCTTTGAAGAAAGATGAGCAAAACCAGACAAGATGCCATCAGGCCTGCTGTTAGGAAACTTGGTGCCATCAAGGCCACCGATGTGGTTGTGCCGGCTGTTCACTGAGCAAGGGCACCAATCAAGAGAAAGTAGGAGGCAAGAGCCAATCCATCCTTCACTCCCCAAGCCATCGTCCCTGGTGAAAGGCTATGTTTAGTCAGAGAAAAGCACAACATTTTTCAACTTGCACAAATGTGTCATTTAGCCCTAGATGAGGTTTCATAGAGTAATCTATGGGGAAGCTCATAATACCATGTGTAGTTATCATGCCACTGTCAAAAGTTATCTGAACTACAGATTAAACTCCAGACTAATACAATTCAAGAAACTGTAGAGTCTATACTTCTTACTGTAGTAACATACAGTAAAAAATAAAGCTGTAAAAAGACTATATACTCATTTCCTCTGTAGTTTTTCTTTTTTAATTAGCAAGTGCATAGAAGTCATAATAGAAGTCATAATAGAAGTGATAATCTGAAGATGATCAAAGAACGAGATTAAATAAAATTAATTACAATAAAACCTTGGTTTGTGAGCAGAATCTGTTCTGGAAACATGCTTGTAACAAAGCACTTGTATATCTAAGTGAATTTCTCCATAAGAAATCATGGAAACTCAGGGGCGCCTGGGTGGCTCAGTCGGTTAAACGTCCGACTTCGGCTCAGGTCATGATCTCGCGGTCTGTGGGTTCGAGCCCCGCATCGGGCTCTGGGCTGACGGCTCAGAGCCTGGAGCCTGCTTCAGATTCTGTGTCTCCCTCTCTCTCAGACCCTGCCCCATTCATGCTCTGTCTCTCTCTGTCTCAAAAATAAATAAACATTAAAAAAAAAAAAAAAGAAATCATGGAAACTCAGATGATTCATTCCACAACCCAAAAATATTCATATAAAAATGATTACAATACTGTAACATAATACAAAATAATAAAGAAAAGACAAAATATAAAGAAAAATAAACAAACTAACCTGTATTACCTTTTTTTAATTTTATTTTTAAACGTTTATTCGTTTTTTCAAATATGAAATTTATTGTCAAATTGGTTTCCATACAACACCCAGTGCTCTCATCCCAACAGGTACCTTTGAAAACCTTTGTGGCTGGTGTGAGGGAGACAAGAGAGAGGAGGGTTATTGTATAGGGCGACTTTCACTATCACTAATGGAATCACTGCTGTCTATTGGCTTAATGGAATCTTTTTCTTTTCGTGCAACTTTAACAAGAAACATATCCAATGACACTTGCTTTTGCCTCCTTTGAGAGGATTTTGCAGAAATGTGACATTGCGTTGTTGTTAAACAGATTCATCCCTTGCACTGCTACGGCCTTATTCGGGTGGTGTTTTGTACAAAATTTTGCACCGTTTCCCATATTTTATACAACTCCTTAATCTCATCTGAAGTGAGGGATTCCTCCGCCTTTTTCTCCTCCTCCTCCTCTGCAAATGAGATGCAGATGTAGACTTCTTATAAAATCTTGCAATTTCAGCCACTCGCATACCTCGTTTATATTTCTTGATGATTTCCTTCTTAATTTCCACCATAATCATCTCCTTCCTTTCACCACTTTTCTTTTCAACCTTTTTCTGCATGGGGGTCATTGTATATGCTCACACAGATGTTGCCTATAGTACAGTATTAATAAACTCTTGTCATATACTGTACTTAATGTAACTGGCAATAGGGCAGCAGAGGAAAAGGTCTATATATGCAGTCAGCCTGACCTAGAATGAAGCAAAGCATTCCCAGGCTTATTCTTGTATGAAAAAGCCAAGGACTGTCCACAGGTGCTTTGCAGTGACAAATAATACACTAGCGCCACTTGTGGGCGCACCTTCCAATGTTCTGAAAAATCACTGATTTCTACCAAACACCACGGCCTGAGACTGAGCATCTGAGCATGGGGAGATGATCACCACAATCCCAGAGAGAGAGAGAGAAGAACCGGTTGCGATTATATGACATTCAGCGTCTCGTACTAGTCATATTACAAGACATCACTCATTTATCAAGTCAAAATTTGTTAGAAATGTTTGCTTTTCTTGCAGGGCACTCGCAGAACGAGTTACTCGTAATCCAAGATTTTACTGTAAATTATTTTCATGTTATTAGGAACAAACATCTCTTTTCATAAGTATGGTATTCCCTGGGAGGGAGCATCCCCTCATGCTCTGTGCTGTCTCTGGTAGATACTGGCAATCTACAACTCCTCCGTGTCCACCGATCACCCATGATTAGACATATCCTCTCTTCAGACAGATTAACACCTCAGAGCCTTTCATAAAGGCTAATTCATAAAGCAACTAAAGTTTTAACTAGCAAGCAAGAATCACTGAATTTTGAAGTTCTTAATACAATCCATCACAGATATGGGGTTTCTTCTCTAGGCCAACTGGACTGGTTTCCAGTATCTGAGCTTTACTGTAGGCTTTTACTTTCCACATTTAAAAGTTTTCTCTCATATATAAGTTCTCTGATATCTGTGGATACCTAACGCCTAGGAATTTTATACATTGAATATCTACAGCAGTTTCACCCATGGGATATTTCCAATGACATCTTGTGCTTTATAATTAAAAGTTTCCAGGACCAAGAGGTTTCTGTTTCTTAGTATCTCTCACATAGCTATTTCAAAGGGAATTGCTCACACACCAGAGCTTCTTTCTACTTTGTTTCCCTTGGGAAATTCTGTGTACATGTTATTCTTCCCTCATGATTGAGATTCATTTGAGTTTTTTTGGTTTGGTATATATTTTTAAGGGGTCTGACTCCTTGCAAATGGCACAATGGACTTCTTCTTTAGAGATATGCCTGAATGCCTACCACTCTTACAGGCTGTGTACTTGTAAATTTTGGTATTTTAAGTCCTAAACCCTTCCCCTCAAAGTCATACAGGATCTACATTTAGAAATGTACATGAAGTTTTCCTATGCTTGATAGAATTTCAAGTCCTGATGGGCTAGATCTCTGGGATGATCTTCATATATGGTCCCAAATATCTGAGACACATGAAAGTTCTTGATCTTCCAGATAAGATCACCTTCTTCAGTCTCTCCCATAACAATGTTTTAGTGCCTCTTATTAGAAGTATTTGAGTTTCTCCATACTTCTACATTCCCCCAAAATATGCTATGCTAAAATCTGTGAATTCAAAGACCATTAAGAAAGAGAATATCCTAAAATAAGAGAAAATGTAAGAGACAAGATGATTAAACCAAAGATATCTTTTAGATTGTTCTTCTACAACTATGAAGTCCAATCCACTTTTAGGATTTCTTTGATGTCTTTTTGCTGAAGATTTAATTCCTTATCAGAACGTGTTTTGGTACATGGATATGCTGTAGTACTGATAATTAATATCTTCCTCTCACTTCCTTGGGAAGAGACCACTTAAGATATCATGAATTACAGGCACATCTATATAGTGGGCCTCTTTGAAATACTTTTTCCTTCATAGATGAGTGATTTGAGAAGTAATATGATATTCCATTAAATTAGATATACATATATATGATACCTATTAAGCTTTAAAATAAACAATAAATATATTTTTAAATCAAAAGAGAATTTGAGAAGAAAAGGAAAAAACTGAAGGACAAAAAATGAAATGGAAGAGAGGCAAATGAAATATACAACTGTATTTGCAAAATATTTTTCTCCTTTCCTTAATCACATGGTATCAAGCCACACCTTCCCCCACCCCTCCTCCTGCTTTTCTTATAGTTGCCCTGTTATTAAGAGTGACTCCTTAGTCCAACAAAATTACTCTCAGTGACCACCTCTGGTACATGGCAAATACCTTTTTGTTCCAAAAAGCTCAAAGCAGGTTCAACTTTACCTAAGAGCAATTTATTAGACATGTAGATGAAAAACATATTGGAGCAACATGGGTTAGTTTTTTAAAATAAGTTGGCCCTTAGTGCTCATTTTTAATAATTTTCATTACAAGAGCCATAAAACTAGCAAATTTAGAACAATCCCACTCAATAAAAGAAAGCTGAATTTAGTACCCCACTGTTATTGTCTGAACAATAACAATTTTTAAATTAATAAATAAATTCCCAAACCACATGTGACTGGGTGCAGTCACTCATTACAAGAGATCCAATTAACCTTTCAGAACTTAGGGGACAAAATGACTTTACCAGAATATATTGTAAAGGAGGATTGCAAAAATTTCACTGATTCTTCCTAGTCCTTTAAAAACTTAGGAGCAAGTTGATTTTCCAGACATGAGGACAAATGCATATTCCATCTCTTCAGTGAAATCCTGATCCTTTTCCTTGGTATGCATAAGTTTAATACCACTTTTCAACAGAGACACAAAATGCCCATCTTAGGATATTGTAGAGCGTCAAAGTTGACCTACAACACGGCAGGTCGACATATTCAAAGCACTAATTACACCAGCAAGCTCAAAACAGCTTTGCATTGGACTTTCAGGAAAAAAAAAGCACCCCTTTCAAGAAAGACTGTCTTCATTCTAAAGATTGTTACATGCAAAACTGTTTGAACATAAAATTTGGTTTGATTAAACCACAGTATTTTGTCTGCTGGGGTTTAACCTACCACACCTGGTGAGGTTTAAACACAAACATAAGAACAACTTACAAAATCTCCTGCTTTATTTTGAAAGTTAAGCCGATAAGAATTTTTAAAATATGTATTACTATAGCAAACCCAGCAGCAAAAGCTATTGCACTATGATTAAAAGAAAAAATATGGATAGAGCTTAATATACATAGCCCATGATCCTACCCCTGACTGGTTCTGTGAATTCCAGGCACTCCCATCCCCACCCCACCCCCACCAGGCTTCCCATCAGCCACACATAACCTGCCTCACTTGCAGCCTCCTCAGGAAGGCCCCAAAATCTCTTTTGTCCTGAAATTTGTATAAACTGATTTCTCCACCTTCAATCTCACCCCGACTCCCATTCTCCAAATTTACTCCCATATTTCTTTCTTTGACTAATTCCTCTTTGTCTCTCCAAAATATGTGCAGGCTCCAAAACTGCCAAGAATGGATGTGGCATTAAAACAAACATCTTTTTAGCCTCTTTGATGGCATGCTCATATCCTGCTTTATATCACAGGATTTGGCTTTGCACAGATCTCTATTTGGGTAAATTAACAAATAAATGGTCCTGCCTGCTGGCAAAGACATTCATTAAACTCCCAAGACCCCTTCTAGTACATTTCATTTCATACTAAATATTCCACACCGAGTATCATATTGACATTCTAGTATTCAAAGTTATTGCACTTTTACCATTAGATTAGATTTCATTTCCAAAGAAGTCTCTAATTTCATGGCTTGTGGCATATTGGATTTGTTGCTTAAGCAAACAATAATGAAAGTCACCATCTCCCTACATCATAAAATTGATAAAATTATGTTAATCACAATTCTTGTAGAAACCAAACAAAAACAACAATGTATAATAAATCCTCTTGCTTTTGTTTTCAATAAGTAGACAAACTTAAGGAGGTACTGATAAATGACCAGTAATATACAAAATAAAAATGTGAGTCATTTTTTTCTGGCTTTATCCTTTATCGAATTGCAATTTCATTATATTGTTGCTCTTTTATATTAAGTTTGCTAGCAACAATCATCATTGTATTTTTTTTTCCATTAAAAAGATATTCGCCTAGTTTAAAAGCCATACTCGGGAGCAGAACCTAGAAATCTGTGCAACTAGTCGTATATCCTCAACGTAAGAGAGGCGGGTATCGCTTGAGTTATACCCAAAGAAAATGGCACACTGAGTTCTTGTAAAACTTTAACTTACTGGTGAGCCTCGTTGCACCTTTAAAATTCTTCACCTTTAAAATTTTTACACCTCTAAGTGTGTTCTAACTCCTGAACACTATTTCTCTGTGCTGGGATCATATGTTTCCCATCCTAAAAAACAAGAGAACAAAGTTGAAAAAAGAAAGAAAAGAGCCTTTCCTCACTGTCAGGACTCAGGCTTATCTCCGCAGCCTCCTATTTTTAACCAGACTGCAAATGGTATCCGTGATCAAAGGCCCAGAGCCCTGGAGGAACTCGGGCAAACAGCACGCAGCAGAATGCTTCCGGATGATCTGTAAGCAGGAAAGGACTTTTGACATGAAAGACAGCTTAAACAGCACAAGAATAGCAATAAACCAGCTGTAAAATGCGTAACGTTGCCCTTGAACGAATGCAAATTGTTCCAAATAATTTTTCCTTTTTTCGCAGCCTCTGGATGCCCCGCTGGGGCATTTAAACAGCCACATGCTCAGTGTACAAAAGCTTCTCTAAGTGGGAAAATACAGTGTACTAATGTGTTTAGAATGAGGGAACCGAACACATCCACAGTTCAGATTTGATGCCTTCTTTTTTTTGTTGGAGAATGAGTTCATTAATGGCAGGCTTGTTGTGGGTACTAACTAAGCTTCCAGTCAGTAATGTTGAAGGGTAATTTATTGGCTTAGAAATACTCAATTAACCGTTGAAGTGGTTGTTAATTTAAAAGGTAAATGGGTTGTTGAGCCTTACATAGAATTGCTCATGCAACTGGAATGTATATTTACCTAAAGATTAAGAAGTACAGCGCTTACTTTTTAAAATTATTTTCCATTAGGCAAATGTATGTTATAGAAATGCTATGAATACTACGATGTTTAAATATTATCCATTCTAAGTCATGAGAATATTATTATATATTTCATATTTGCAGTTACAAAGCACTTTCATATATATGGCTTCATTTAATTCACAGAAAACATTCTCAAATATATTAAAGTTCTCCTACATAATCCTTTAAATAAATACATAAAACAAAATGATACCTGTTCTAATCAATTATCTTAATTCTATATTTAAACTAAAAATAATAGATTATAAATAAATTTCTTAATACTTGATTATTTACAAAGTCATAGTAGCAAAGTGAGTAGTTTAGAAAACACTAGGTTTATAATTAAAAGATATGTTTATGCCACAAGAAAAAATTTATCTTCAAATAATTTGGCAACTTACTGATAAAATTTAGGCTGAAAGATTTATTTAAAATCAAATGATCAAAAAAAACCATTTAAAGTTACTTAGATGGATACACATATGCTATATTTGATAGAGTGGATGTTTTGCTTTAATATTAAATTTAAGTAAAATATTTATGACTCAAAAAATATAGATTACATTTAGGTTATAACTAATCAATAGGCTATGAAACCAAACTCTTCTACAAAGAATATTTTCCAATAGTAAATTATTTCCTTAACTTTATTTATTCTCTATTTCCACATTTGTCTAAAAATAATAAAATTGATACAGTTTCTTCTTGTTCTCCCTTAGAATAAACATCCCCACAAAACCATGTATGTATATTGTATAACCAAAGAGGCAAGATATCACTCTGCCTAAATATCAAAAATCACTTTAAAAGTTAATGTTTTAAAATCAACAATCATGGAAAAGAGAATTTTTCTACAGCCATACCAACTATATAAATATTTATGTTTAGAAGCACCCCATTGGAGACTTCGGATAGGGTCAATTATTACATATTCAATTTCTACATGCTTTTCTGTGAAAGTAGTAACAATTAGTTATCAAAACTAATTTGTTTTTCAGTCATAGAAAAGTGGTACTTTTTAAAATCAGTACTTTTTCGTGTAATGTCATGCAAATCTATAACATTGATCAGTAAGAATACAGTGTGTATTAAAAATGTAATCCCTTTTCCCTGGAGATTTATTTCATATTATACTTTGTTTTTACTTTTATAATTATAAATATGGACACAATGAGTACACAAGGACTTACTGTGTTTCGTCGGGAAACTAGCTAGACAGCTAACACAATTGCTCTGATTTTAAACCATGTTTTACTTAAAACTAATTTTTCATCAGTGTTAAAGGTTAATAATACTGTTATTTCCTCTATTACCTGGATTTAATAAAAGCAGTGAGGCATAGCATTCTGTAAAGCCAGGCAATAAGAGGAAAACACAAATGTTAACCTCTAACATAAATGTAATGGTAATTACTCTGGTATAGTTTTAAAATTAATGTCTTTGGTAGTCTCCCAAGTGGCCAAAAAAAAAAAAAAAAAAAAAAAAAAAAGCTTTCTCTTCAGTCTTCCAGCAACTACCAAGATCCAAGATCAAGAGCAAATAATGTCATCAGTTAATATGCTTAACACCTTTTGTGCACCATATCACCCTTTAATATAGAAGCATATTATATTAGAAATAAAACACTACAGTAAAGTAGTAAAACTGTAATTATAAATTAGCTAAACTGAAATTACTTGTTGAAAATTTAACAAAAAAGAATGTTGAAATACATCTGACTCCATGTCAGGTATAAAATCGAGTTACACAATAGGGTAGATAAATCTCCAAATTAAATACTTAAAAGAGAAAAGCATGCAAAACAGTTTCATCTATATCTCAGCACTCTGTTTAAAGAGGCACTTAGGAAATTTCCATGGTTTAGTTTGCTATTCTTGGTAAAACTCCATTTAGGTATTTTTACATACATACTTCAGTAATTATTGCTATTTGATAAGCATCCTTTTCTAATCTTTGGCAGGCAAGGTTAACTTTAGTTTTATTACTTGTCAACTGTATCTTCTACAGCGCCAAGAAATGTCAGCAACCTCCTTGGAAACTCCTTGTAGGCAAGTTGATTAAATTCTGTTAATGATCTGGGATCCTCAAGCCCCTGCAGTGAGAACCAGATTGCAGATTTGGCTTTTGCAGTTCTGCTTGGTCCTTCAGCATTTTGTAGGTCTACCAAAGCAAACGTTTCCGAGTTTTCATCTTTCAAACACCACCACTCATCACAAATTTCAACTATTATTTCCTGTCATCTTTTCATATTCAGTTTACAAAAGCAAAAATGTGTCTCCAGACTGTTGATGACCAGAGTTTGTCAGAATCATTTCTTCATAACAAATTCCTGTGTACATGGCTTAGGTCATTCCTTTCTTTTTTTTTTTTTTTTTTAAGTTTATTTATTTTGAGGGAGACAGACACAGCGCCAGTCAGAGAGGGGCAGAGAAGGAGAGAGAGAAGACCTCAGGCAGGCTCTGTGCTGCGGTGCAGAGCCCAATATGGGGTCGAACTCACAGAACTGTGAGATGATGACCTGAGCTGGCAAAAGTTGGACGCTTAACCCAGCGCCCAGGCACCCCTGTGATTCATCTCTTTCATTCATTTCATTTTTGGGCACCCAGAAATACTCACTGATTGACTTTCATGCAGTAGTAGAATGAGGAAGGAAATATCTTTGCTCAATCTGACATAGCCCAGCCCTACCATATAGTTTTCATCATGTACCAGAAATCTAATTCCTGATCGGCTTCTTGTTGAATAGTTGTGAATGTCAAAGCCAAACACTGAATTTATCTTGTCCTCTGACAATTGGCAGGTAGGGTAGAAACAGCAGTGATAAGTAGTTATCTTTAAAAGACAATTCTAGTAAGACCAATATAATTATAATGACAGTGTCATCTAAAAAGTACATATCAGCTTTGTCTTTGAAGAGCTTGAAATTTTTATCACTCCTTAAAACACAAGGCATGGGGGGGAGGGGAGGAATGGGGTGGACTTCAAACATGTCTACAGGAAATATCAGAAAGGGAAATTTAATATTTGACTGATGAGAAGGATCACCAGTGGCCCAGAGCCATGAACAAGGTCACTTAAACAGACAGCAAACCCTCGTCAGGTGTGGTCCCTTTGTTGTGTATTTACACTGGCTACTGTGTTGAGAGGAAGCCTCCACGGTCCTAAAAACTGCCAAAAACTCCTGGCTGGGTGAAGCAATAAACACGATCTGTAGTGATAACCCCTGGTGCACTCCATGTGCACCAAGATCTGCTAAGACCGATGCTCCACTCTGCAGCAAGGTAGAATAACATTTGAGGTCAATACTTTGAGGGGGTGCAGGGAGCAACGAGGGAAGCACACAGGGATAGTAGCTAAGGGAAGTGAAGCTAATTGTTTAAAAAGAATGGGCTATGTTGCATCCAGCTGGATCACTTACCAGCTACATTACCAGCTAATTATTTAACCTCTCAGAGTTTGCTCACTCATAAAATTAGGATTAAAACTGTATCTAGCTCATAAAGTCAATAAAATAATCTATGCAAAGCAATGACTGGTACCCAATAACCATGCTCATGCATTGAATGCCCGCTAAAAACTATCAAGGAAATCAAGATTGCAATGCAAAATGCAAAACCGAAGTTGTACGTTAACTTTTACTATCCAAACTAAGAATTCAAGAATAAGTTACTCAATTGAGGAAGATTAGAAGAGCATGTGCTTCCTTGATACAAATATTAAAGAGTCTTAAAAGACAAAAGCCATTCCTGCCCCCACTAAAAGAATGCTGATTTACCTAATGAACTATCAATAACTAGATGTATGAAGAAACTAGATATATAGTAACAAATTATAGTTTCCTCTTGTAATTTTTTTCTACATGGAAATAAAGTCAAGCCTTTAAAATTTATTATAGATATTCAATTCGGTATGTATTTTTGAGACTATAATAACAGCATCAAAATAAAACAAAGACAAATGATACATGGTCAGTATGGCTGGGTTCAGAGTCTAATGGGAGAAAAAGCACTTGCATTAGTAATAGTAATGCTGATAGCTGAAGGCTATAGCAAAGATGTTTTGAAGCTTCTAGCGGAGAGAGTCCAAGGGATGAAGAGGAATTAATGATAGAGCGAAATATTCCCTGGACTTAGAAAGATGACTTGGGCCAGAAGAAAAAAAAAATATTTTTTCCATTCCCTGAATGAGAATTTGTATGCAGACTTTTGAATGCAGATTCTAAAAATATAATCAAATAAATGGCTGACTGGGCCACAACAACAAATTACCCAAGTGACAGGGAAAACCTCTCCCATACATTCCACCATTGTCATGATTTTTTGAGTATCCAGAAAGAATTTCCAAAAGAAAGATTAATGCTTTGCTGCCTCCATATAGATTAAAAACTGCTTAGAGCAGGATCGTTTTTTATTCAGCTTTGTATTCTTGGCACATAAAACAAAAATTGTAGACCACTTAAAAAGCTGGTCTCTTGGTCAGAAATTAGAAGTCCTCTAGTTTTACGGCATGACCTCTAAATCCAGAAGTTAATCTTCACCAGTCAGAACTATCTCTGAGGGGCACCTGGGTGGCTCAGTGGGGTAAGCATCCGACCTCGGCCCAGGTCACAATCTTGTGGTTCATGAGTTC
The DNA here is from genome assembly GCF_007474595.2 of Lynx canadensis. Classification (NCBI taxonomy): domain Eukaryota; kingdom Metazoa; phylum Chordata; class Mammalia; order Carnivora; family Felidae; genus Lynx; species Lynx canadensis. Next base: position 101,053,313 of record NC_044306.2, read on the forward strand.
AAGCCCCATGTCGGGCTCTGTACTGACAGCACAGAGCCTGGAGCCTGCTTTGGATTCTGTGTCTCCCTCTCTCTCTCTGCCCCTCCCCTGCTCACACTCTGTCTCTCTCTGTCTCAAAATAAAAAATAAATAAATAATAAAAACAAAAACAAACAAAAAAACTACCTCTGGCCTTTGGGGAACAAACTCTTATTTTAGGAAGACTTTTCCCCCCTGGGATCAAGGTATCCCAACAATCAGTGGCTTTTTTATGAATAAAATAGTCCTCACCTCTACTGGTCCCTCATTTTCTATAAAACCTAGTAACTTTGAGAAATTTAGCACTTTTCCCAGTTATTAACATTCGTTTTCTTAATGCTGTTACTTTAACGTGCTGATGGCTTATGCCACTAAATTATTTAAGTTCAGATAAGTGATGAATCCAATGTTATATAAACATTTCAATTTTTATTACTCAAGCTACAGAAATCAAGAGGCATTGATATTAAAATGTTAAGACGTTAGGATGTTATTGTGATGAAGGGCAAGAGACGATACCAACTAAGGTGGCCTATAATCAGGATGTAATTTACCTTGGAAAGTTATCTTATTAAAACAGTATAGGAGATAATCCTAGAGAAATTTATCGTCAATGGACTTTCTGCTATACACTTTAGGATAAGAGCATGCCTAACCCTGGGAAACTCTTGGTTCAGAAAGATTGAAGTCATTCTAGGATTCACTCATTGTTTTAAGCATTTGTCTGCAGTCTTAGAAATCTGCTCTAGGACCTAAGTCCTAGAGCAGTTCATGTATCTCAATAGAGTAAGCCATATTTTTGCAGCCTGAAACAGTCCTGAAATCAGAGTCCAGTCTTTTTTCAAACTTCTATCTCCCAGGCTGGTTGGCAATCAGCTAGGATCCAAAGGAAATAGACTAAAGGCTAATTAAGGCTACTAATAACATAAGGTTTTTATATGCATAGCTTAAAAAGAGGGAAGAGCAATTGGAGACTAAAGATAAAGTAGGACATTTCCCAAAGGGTTATCTGTAGCCAAAAGATGTATTAACTCTAGACAGAAGACTTGACAAATACTAACATGTAACTTAAAAAAAAATTAGTTACTTGAGCTTAAAATAAATTAATATCCTAAAACACATGAAAAATTTAATTGTATATAAATATTATTAACAAGCAACATTTGAGAATCAATAATTTACTACAAAGAATTAGAGAGGATATTTGCCCATTGGGCTTAGAATTTCAAGATGAAAGCAAAATGATTACTTTTAAGAATCCAGAGAAGTCGAAGAATTTCTTTTCATTATGGGTGGGGGAAGAGATGATATTTTCATTTCCTACTTTTGATTCATTTGAAAAGTCTAATGCTTATAAATACATTCCTTAAATAAGGCTATCAAAAGCCATTGCCACCACTGGCATAGGGTCTTCTAAAAAGAAATTTAAAGAGTTTAGAAAATTAATTCTGTTAAATATTGCTAATAGAACTATAGTAGCTCATCTTGATGCCACTGTCCCGGGCTTTCCCCATACCACCCAGCCAAAGCAGGTAAGGGATCACAGAGCAGACATCTACTGGGGATGGAAGAACTCACAACTACAAAACATCATTATGAGACCTCAAATTTGTATTGCTCTTTAACTTCAAAAAACAAAAATAAAATGAAAAAGGAAGCTTCCTTAATTTCTCAGATTATTAAGAAAGTAGCACTATGAGACAAAGAGGATACGAGTTATTTTACAGAGCAAGGAGACAAAGCTCACAAATTTACACAACTCGTCCAGAGCTCCAAAACGTAGTAACTAGAAATCTTAGGACTGATACTGACATCCTTCAACCTGAAGTCAAAGAAATCTTTCTGCTCTTCCCAACCACATGCCATCTTGTTCATATTCTTCATTTCATGAGTAACTGAATTGATTGGCCTTCTCCTGGCAGTGCTTTCACGGAATCCTTCTATCATTTCAAACAAGTGTATTCAAACCTTGGTGAAAGCAAGATAGAATAAACTTGAAATTATTCTGCATCTGTTTTTGTTACACATGATAACCAAGGAGACAAAAACACTCCAGGCCCTACTTCTGCTACCAGTAGTTGAGTATTGGTATTTTATATCCTTGATGGCCATATTTGATTTTTTTAAGAGACAGAAAATAAACAAAAACTCTATGTGCTGTTTCCTGTGTTTGCAAGAACTGTGACCTTTGGCTCTTATAAATCTATTCAAAGCCCAAGTCTGGAGATTGGGTGTTTCAGGAATGTTCAAAATATAGCTTGGGATTTATAGAGCTGCAAACTTTTCTTGGCTTTTCTTGGTCCATTTCATTTGATAAAACTTAACTGGTAAACAATGTAGCTGTACATCCTCTACAAAACATCCATTAGGTTATCTTGCTTTCTACCAAACTAGAGTTTGTTTGCACAAAGAATTAATGAGAGGGGTTACTGAAGGACTCCAGTCTCTACTTTTCTTCTACTTGGACAAATTGTTTGCAATACCAGCACCGACAAATGCAAATACAAGTAATTGACATCCTAACGTATAATTCACTTTCAGGGAATATAGCTCCACTGTTAAAACAAACAAAGAAACAAACAAAAAATGTGTTTTCTTAAAGGTCCTTTCCGGGGGCTTGATGACAGAGCAGTTGAAATTTCTATTAGTGACCCAGATCTCTGAAACTTGAATACAGCAATTTCCTTAAGTCATGTTTCAGTCTTGCTATTTAAAATAGGGTCTCTTAACGCTGAAGATCATAACTTTCATAATGAAAGTATGGCTGGTATTGAAATTAGTTGGAATTAACATAATACATTTCTGTGTCTAGAAACTTTTCAAGCCTCAGAATCTAACACTTGAAATATATTTCAAGAATTTATCATTAAGCCAGAACACTTGACGTAGCGTTGCCTCCCAGCCTACTTGGATAGAAAATGGCCGTGCTGACCTTTCTCGCTGAAATCGTTACTCCTCAAAATAGAGACAGAATATCTCACTCTCACCTTTGGGGTGTCATCCTAAACCCTCATTTGGTAGGCAGCTACTCTGAGCCATACCCAGTGTGGGAAGCTTTTTGATGACCCTGTTTCACAAGAGCAGCAGTTTCTAAAGTGGACTTCTTGAGTTCCAGAGGATATACAAGATAGTTCTTTTATATTAATTTTTAGTTTAGAAAATAAGATAGCAACTAAATCTACTAATATTTAATATCCAGATTGAAACTGGTTACATCGTTATGATTATAGGCTGGAAGAGTTTAGGGATTATATTATTTCAGGGTTGTATTACATTGAGTAGAAAACTATTACCAAAAATGTGTACTAAAATGAGGACACAACATGAAAATCCTAAGTACCATAAAGAGAGACTGGTTTTTCTCACAGAGAAGTCCTTTAAAACGTTGGAGAATTTGAAGATGAGTGCATGTTTTTCTCTTGCAAAAAAAACAACTGTCCCAAATTTCTGAACTTTTCTATGATTAAAAGTGTCTGTTAAGCAGTATTTAAATACACACACACACACCCGTAATATGTCCCAATGTAAAAGAGGCATTTTTAATAACAAGTGAGAAAATGATCAGTTTGGAAAATAATTCTTGCTATCAAGACAGAATTTTGAAAACAGATGTTTGGCAATGTTTTCAACATTATGCAACTTTGTTACTGAAAACAATTTAAGTGTGTCAATTATAAAACACCCATCTGCATACTTTGAAAATTAAATATTATATACTTTATAAAAATATATAATATTTGTTCATTTGTGTTCATGCTTTATTTAGAATATTTGCATCTCTGCTTATAAAAGAGATCGGCCTTTCTACCTGCCTTTGGTGAGTTGGTACTTTTCCCTATTCCTCAATTTTTGAAAGTGTGCCCCAAGTCAATGTTATCTCTCCTTTGAAGATTTAGTAAAACCTGTACTTAAAAATGTCTGTTTTTGTGCCAATTTTATGGGTAGGTTCTTGACTACCGATTAAATGACTATAATGGCTTTAGATTAATCAGGTTTTTTTAATTTCTTGTTAATTTTGGTAATATACAGTTTTCCAGAAAATTGGCCAGTTCACCCAAGTTTTAGTATAAAAGTTCCTTATAGAACTTCCCACTCATTTGTAATATTTCTAGTCTACATATGGTCATGTTCTTTTTTTATTCATAATATTTTTGTTGCCCTTCTTAAAAACGGATTTGTCAGAGAAACTTCCTTCTAAAGAAACAGATTTTAGGTCTTTGTTTCTTTGTTTTGTATTTAATTAATTTTTGTTCTTTCTTTGTTGCCTGCGTTTACTCTGCTGAGTTTACTTTGTCAGAAAGATTCTCCAACTTTCTCTGAGTTTTTGGTGAACTCACAGAACATTAATTTTTACTGTATCTTCTGCACTATTATATGAATTGCAGATAAAACTCTACAATCCCCTTCAACTGCCTTCCACGAGTTTTGGTATATAGTGTCTCATCGCTGCTTAATTCCACCTTTGATTTTTAATTCTTCCATTGTCATAGCTGAAAGCACAGGATCTGAGGTCAGATTGTCTGGGCTTTCAGCCTTAGCTCCATCATTCATAAAATCTGGACTTTAGTTTCCTCATCAGCAAAATAATAACAGTAGAATCTGCCTCAAGGGTTTTATAAAGTGTATATACCTCATATGGCACAATACATCATCTGTGCGAAGCATTCTATCGAAATTGGCTGCCACCATCATTATCAGCTAAACGACATCATTATTAAATTAATGAAATTATGTCGGAGAGGGTTGCTTTAAAATTCAAAATATATGAGTTATATTGATATATTCAAAATATATTGTTATGTAACTTCATTGCCTATGATCAGACAATATCATCTTTATTCATTGATATTTGTTGTGATTGGCTTTGTGACCTAGTATATGGTCAATTTTTGTATAATTTCATGAGTGTTTGAAAAATAATCTCTTAATTCTGTAATTGTTGAGTGAAGGATTCTTGATACGTGAATTAGACAAAATATGCTGTGTTATTTAACTTGTCTATATGTGCAATACAATTTATATGTTTGGTACCTATACTTCATAGAATTGTGTTGAAATATTCTATGTGGATTTGTTAATTTCTTCTCAAAATTATTTCAATTTTCCTTACGTGTTAGAGGATATGTTGTTAGTTGCACACAGGTTCAAACTGCCACATATTCTTGGGAAATAGTAGCTTTATCATTATAAAATGCTCCTCTTTAACTTCAGGAAAGGACTTTTAGCTTCAAGTCTATTTGGTACAAAGGTTATATAGTATTTGTCTAATATATTTTTCTATTTGTTTACTTTCAACTTTTCTGTGTCATCGTTTTGCTCTCTGGCTCACAGATAAGCACATGTTTTAAAAAAATAAACAGTAAAAAATCTCTGTGCTTTTAACTAGTCCTATGTCTAATTAGTTCGCATCTACTGAGTATTTTGTATATTTGAAATCCTTTCTACCATTTAGTCTTGTGTCATTTTCCTGACATCTGACGAATTGATTGAATTATCTTTATTCTCTCTTTCCAATATTGGAAGTTCTTTCAGTGGAGACTTTTATGTTTTATTTTGCTTTTAAATTCTGGACATATAAATTTAATTATTTGCCTGACCATTCACATGGAAGCATGTGGTAAGTGAATAGAGACAAGGGCCATAAACTTAAGAGGGAGGTAAGTATTTTAGACCAGTATTTTTTATTTAAACCAGTTTAGGTTTGGACATTCACCAGATTGGACCAATTTTTTAGCATTTAAAATAAAATTTTGTGCCAAAATTAAAAAAAAAAAACAATTACTAAAACTGGTTTCCAAAAATTGTCCGTATAATTTTTAAAAACATAATTCAAGTGTTTTTTTCCACATTTTTTAAAAATTTCACGCTTTCCGGGGCGCCTGGGTGGCGCAGTCGGTTAAGCGTCCGACTTCAGCCAGGTCACGATCTCGCGGTCCGTGAGTTCGAGCCCCGCGTCAGGCTCTGGGCTGATGGCTCGGAGCCTGGAGCCTGTTTCCGATTCTGTGTCTCCCTCTCTCTCTGCCCCTCCCCCGTTCATGCTCTGTCTCTCTCTGTCCCAAAAATAAATAAAAAACGTTGAAAAAAATTAAAAAAAAAATTTCATGCTTTCCTTGGCAAATTTATCTAAAATACTACATTTTCACTTTGGAGTTTATTCTTAATATTTATGTAACAAAGTACCCTGAATCGATGTTCATAAAGATACCTTTCTCTAAACTCTAGCGGTTTATACCTTTTCTTTAACATGTATAATGCCTTAATTAAGTTGTCATTCTAAAAAATGTTTTTGAGAAAAATTTATGAATTATGCAACTTAAATTCTTATCCTTTGCTTTCTCTTTCCCCTTTGTACCATCTGGATGAAGAAGAATTGATGAAGTACTAAGGAAGATGAAGTCATCCAGTAGAAAGACCTTGGGCCCTGACACAAGTGTGGAAGACTTTGGATCTTGAAGCTACATGGGACTACCTCATCAACTTTTATGTGAGCAAGAAGAAAACTTTGTATTATGTTAAGCCATTAAAATTGTGAAGGCCTATTTACTACAGCAGCTACCATGATCTCACTGATACAATTCCATATTTATTTTTAAATTCATGGACAATTTGTCTTTAAATTGATATATATATAAACACTTAGAGTGATTATTAATACGGTTGAATTAAAACCCACTATGTTTAACTGTTCTAATTATTATATTTGTTCTTTGTTTCATTTTATTTCCCTCTTCCGCGTTCTCCAGTTTCAAGTGAGCATTTTATGTGATTCCATTTTATGTCCTCTCACACCATATCAATTATACTTCTTTAAAAAATATTTTTAGTAGTTGACTTGAAATTTCAAACATGTCCTTTTAACCAGTTTAAGTCCACCTTCAAATAACTACAATGCTTCATGTGTATATAATGCAGTTACCTTATTATAGAGTATTCCTTATTCCTCTCTCCAGTCTCTTATTCACTCATTCATTTATTTTACTTATCCATGTGCTATAATAACCCAATATATTATAACTATTATTGCTATTATATTAAAAATGGAAAAACGATTAGAGACATCATTTTACCTTGATTTATTATTTCTCCAAAACACTTCCTTTCTTCATGTAGGTCTGAGTTTCTGACCTGTATCATTTTTCTTTCACCCTGAAATGCTTCTTTTAACATTTCTTTCAGGTCATGTTTGCTGATGATAAAGTCGTTCAAACCTTTGTTTGAGAAAGTCTTCATTTCTTCTTTATTTTGAAGAATAATTTTACTGGCAATAGAATTATAGATCAGTGGGTTTTCCTTTCAAAACTTTAAATATTGCCTTCCATTCTCTTTATTTGCATAGTTTCTAATCAGAAGACCATTGTAATTCTTATCCTGTTCAACTGTAAATAAGGTATATTTTTTTCTCTGTCTTCTTTCAAGATTTGCTCTTTTTCTTTGATTTTCTACAGCTTTGGTTATTGTTGTTATGGTTTATGGGGGTGTAATTTATCTTCCTTGGTGTTTTCTGAGCTTCCTAGATCTGTGGTTTAGTGTCTGATTAATTTTGGTAAGTTCTCAACTATTATAACTTCTGCTCTGTTTCCTCTTTCTTCTCCTTCTGGTTTTCCAGTCATGTATATGTTACTTTTTTTTTTATGCAGTTATCTTACTTCTCAGATATTGTAGGGATTTTTTATTCTTTTTTTTTCCTCCTTTACCTTTAATTCAGTAATGACCTATCTTCATTCTCATTAGCTCTATCCTTAGGCATGCCCGATCTATTGATGAGCACTTTAAGACACTTCTCATTTCTATCTTTGATTTCTAGCATTTCCTTTTGATTCTTTCTTACAGGGTCCATCTCTCTGCTTACATTGCTCATCTGTTTTTATACATTCTCTACTTTTTTTCTTTAGGGTCTTTAATTTGTTAATAATATGTATTTTCAATTCTGGTAATTGTAACATCTGTACCATATCCAAGTCTGATTCTGTTTCTTGCCTTGTCTCTTCAGACTGTGTTTTCTTGCTTTTTGGCATGCTTTGTAATTTTTTTGGTTCGTTTGTTTCAAGTTTTTATTTAAATTCTAGTTAGTTAACATATAGTGTAATATTAGTTTCAGGAGTAGGATTTAGTGATTCATCACTTACATACAACACACAGTGCTCATCCCAACAATTGCCCTCCTTAATACCCATCACCCACTTAGCTTTGTAATTATTTTAAAAGCCAGATATAGGGGCGCCTGGGTGGCGCAGTCGGTTAAGCGTCTGACATCAGCCAGGTCACGATCTCGCGGTCCGTGAGTTCGAGCCCCGCGTCGGGCTCTGGGCTGATGGCTCAGAGCCTGGAGCCTGTTTTCGATTCTGTGTCTCCCTCTCTCTCTGCCCCTCCCCCGTTCATGCTCTGTCTCTCTCTGTCCAAAAAAAAAAAAAAAAAAAAAAAAAAAAAGTTGAAAAAATAAAATAAAATAAAAGCCAGATATATTATGCTAATATTTGCTATAAATGTAGGTACCAAGTATTCAATTTCTTCCAGTACTCTTGTTTTTATCTTCCCTGTTGACTTGGGGCTACCCTAAGTACTCTTCTTCAGAGATAGTCTGCATTTTACAGCTCTTTCCATTCTAATCCACTATCATGACATTGGAGCCCTGTTGGTGTGGTGATGAAGTGTGGGAAAAGGGAAGCATTCTATCATCTTATGATTACATCTCAGTTCTTAGTAAGTCTTAAGTTCCTGGGCTGTGACCTTCACAAATGCTTTTCCATGGTAAAAATTTTTCCCCCTTAGGTGATCCCAAAAGGCTAGCTGGAGTGAGAATGCCCTTCCTTCAGTTGGGGTGAGGCTCTGGTAAAGTCTTTTGTCCTCAAGCATGTGTCTTTGTTATGGAGAACTCTCTGGGAATATTTCACAATGATTATTCTTTGCCTGTCTATGCCAAAGCCACAAGAGCATCTTTCTTGGCTCTTTCCTGTGAGAATCTGGTGGGATTCCTGGAGTTTAAATCTCATGGGAGACCCATAAAACTGAAACCTCCACAAGTGTCTCAGTCCTGCTAGTCCATACTCAACCTGCAGCATTTCCTCAAAATTACCATTCAAGTATCCATGCCAGATTATGGCACCAGCAGCTGCTTCTCTGGGTAAGTGTTATGACTCTGGCTTTGCCCATCTCCCCAAAATTTGTGGTGGGAGTTTGACCTGCAACCTTTGTTCTCTGCTGGGTCCAAGAAAATTCATCAATCTTAAGTGTGTTTAGCTTCCTTGTTGTAAAGACAGGGGTGACAATTTCCAAGCTCTTTGTATGTTGGAATGGAAATCACAATTCCTAGTTTTAATTTCTATTCAGTTGATAATTCTTCCCATCCCAGGAACTAACTACTCTCATCTATCACCTCTGTGCCAGCCTCACATGTTTCTAATGTGTCACAGAGTAAGAATACATACATTAAGAAAACATCTCTTAATGTGGAACAAAATTCCCCGCATTGGTCAAGCCTGTGGAGATTTTCTAAAACACAAACAAAAAGCTGTGTCTAGAAAGCAGGGGTGACCAAGAACAAAGCACATGGCCCTGTGAGCCCAAGAAAGAGAAGTGTTGTCTTTTTAAAAACTTTTTTCCTAACTGAGTTTGAGATATTCACCTAGACTGATTTATGAGAGTGTAAGTGGAAACAAGAGCGGGGATTGGATTTCCTCAAGCATATTCCTTGTGCCTTTATATGTTGCCCTTGCCACATTGATTCAGAGCTAAGGGTGTGGCTTACAAATGCTTAAGGCATGTTCCCGTAATTCTTCATTACGTGCCAAGGCAGTCATCATCCCCTGCAAAGTAGCGGTGTCTGGGAACAAGTTATCATTCTGGAATAATAAAGGTTATTCATTTTATTGACATTTAAAATGCATGAGAACATTTATGACCAAACTCATATACATTTCTCACCATGAATATGTGGCATTAATTATCAATACTGCTCCAGGGAAGGATATGTTTGTAACGTTATGAAGCAGATCTTTCTTTCAAGCTAAGGATGGTTACATTTGGTAGGAAATTACCGTGTTGGTTAATTTGGCCTGGTCTCTGATGACATCTTTCTGCAACATCAACATGTTTCTCCACGGGTTACATTTCAAAATTATTTGATATTACATTCTATACCATGCTAGTATAAAGTTATGTTTAATATCATAAACAGTGTAGGCATTACTTGACTAGAACTGGCTGGGTTCTATTTCATTTGAAAACAAATGTGGCACATAGTAAAAGAAAAAGAGTATCACTTAACAATCCCTGTTACCTCATGCAAGATAAAATGATCAAGTAACTGTATTAGCAAGCATGCCTATAAAGACAATATAATATTAATATTAATAAAGTGATATTTTCGGCTAGCCCTACACTGGGGTGAAAGACCTTTGTCTGCTCTTATTTTTGTAACCATTTTTAATCGGATAATTTTGTGAGAAGCATTATAATTGCCTTACAGAATAAACTGATCCCTTCAAATTGACTCCTTTGTGGATTAAAAGGGCAATGACCCTGTATTTATAGATCAGGTGAGAATGATGCATTCTAAAATTTTCAATCCACACAGTAGGATCGATTATGAAAAAGATCTACCTTAAGTGCCAGGGCTTGGAAAGTTTAAAATAAAAAATGAGTTGCAAAGCATTATTTTACTTCACTAAAATCCGCCCAATAGAAAATAGATATGAAGATGTTGGAATTGGCTGAGGGCACAAATGTTTCCTGTCATACATTTTTTGTTTCTTGTCCCAGTGCTTCCATTTACTAATTACATGTCCTAGACGAAGTCTCTGAACTCTCTGAGCCTCAGTGGAGGAGATGTCTCCATGTCCTCATCTCTGAAAAGAGTTTTAACCGTATCTCCCACGTGGGTGGTGATGAGACTTATATGAGGTAATGTGTAAAAAAAAGTTCAGTATAGTGTTCGGCATGAAGCAAACCTTCAACAGCTATCTCAATGCTCAGACTGAATCTCTTTTTTTCCCCTTCCTTCTAATACAACTAATAAAAATTATTTTCAATGTACTAGTTAAGATATTAGTATAAAGTTCTGCTTGGGGCTGCATCTATTTAAAAATGCTCAGATACATACATATTTTGATTAGTGTTTCAGGGAACACAGTCAGGACTACACGTGGTCTCAGCTGCATGTGCCCTAGAGTCTCATTCTACCTTACGACTATCTAGAACTCTCAATCGTCAACACTGGAGCCCATCTTGAGCCAGAAGTTATCATTGCTACAGGCTTTGTCATTTCCCTTCTCTCCATTCCATCAAGTTGTGCCTGTCCTGTGTTCAAGTACAGGATGTGCAAAGCACAACTTGTCAGCTCCTCTAACATCATAATATTTACTAATATAAGGTTAGTGAATGATGAAGTGCAAAATCCACATCATCCAAAAAAAGGAGCACTAAAAGTTTCAACACGTTTTCCTACAGCTATCTCAGAATCCACTAAGCAGAATAAACACAATATAAACAAAAATCAAAAATTAAAAACGAACATTTTCCATTCCAAATAACAAACAAACATACACTTGAGTTATATGATAACGATGACAAAATAATTGCACGTATACTTATTTAAAACATTATTGGGGCACCTACCCTGCTCAGTTTGTAGAGCATGCAACTCTTGATCTCAGGGTTGTGAGTTTGAAACCCACATCAGATGTAGAGATTACTTAAAAATACAATCTTAGGAGTGCCTGGGTGGCTCAATCGGTTAAGTGTCCGACTTCTTCTTAAGTCATGATCTCACAGTTCATGGATTCGAGACCCACATCAGGCTCTGTGCTGACAGCTCAGAACTCAGAGCCTGGAAACTACTTCAGGTTCTGTGTCTCCCTCCCCTGCCTGTGCTCTGTCTCTCTCTCTCAAAAATAAATAAACTTTAAAAATAAAGAAATAAAATAAAATTTTCAATAAATAAATATTAATTGAGTTGTATTATAATCTAAAATTATACAACCATTTACTTAGATAACAAAATCTTAACTGTAAAAAATCTCACCTTTGGAGACAGTTTGTAATCATTTATGACACAAGCAATTCAAATCACAGGCGGTATTAAATAATCAAATGCAATAGTATTTTCCCTTGAATTTTTAGACTGCTTCAGAAACAGAGGAAGGAATTAAGTTCTATTTCTCAATGTCTATACTGAAACATCATGCTTGAAACTATCTACAACTATTATAATAGAGTACCATTATCTCAAAACAACATGCTTGGAACTAGCTGCAACTATTTTGTACCCAAGAAAACCAAAGAATACATACTCTACAAGGCACCAAAATGTGAAAGGCTATAGTTGCAAAAAATAAACATATATGCATTTTTCTCTTTAAAAATATGTTTATGTTAGAGTGTATATCCTTACTTTTAAAAGACGCAAGGCTCATTGAATTTAGTATTTTCATTATACATATCTAGTAGCTGTTAGTAAGCCAAGTTTAAAAACAGTAACTATTACTTATTCACATATTAATAAGTAATCACACACAGAAAGAAAACTCAAACATGAAGTAGAAAAATCACAATGTCCTCTAGCAAGCAACAATATTTGTTCTCTAACATCTGAAGACTTCTAAGTTCTTGTAGAACCATAAATCCATTTTATATCTATGCCGGATTTAGCAAATGTGAGTCAGAGATCTCTGGAAGGAGATTTAAAGATGTGACAAAATCCACCCCCTGATGCCACTGCTAAATTTAGGATCATCAGCTTTTTGCCCCTGAGGGATAAAAATGAGGCAACATCCAACTCAAACGCTTATTTAATACAACACTATTTAATATATTTCAGGAAATAATAGGCATTCTGTGTAGATGCTAAGCCACTGTGACTCTGTATCTTGCAGATTTGGCTTTTTGTGTTTTTGTTTGTTTGTTTATATACTTATTTACCCTTGACAATTTTAAAGTCCTGCAGCACTGAATATAAACTACAAATTATGAAACCTGGGACAAAAAGTAAGTGTTGGTGGTAGGCCCACTGTGTATCCAAATGTCTTGCAGAGATGTACATTCTTTGATCCAGGAACTCCACTTCTGAAAATATAAAGAAAATAATTAAATATAAGCATGTGATTAAATTACATGGATCTTTATGCAGAATATTTACAACAAAGAAAATTTGTTTTCAACATGTCCAAAAATTAATGATGAATAAAATGTCCAAATATATGAGATAAATAAAACAGACTATTTTGCAACCCCCCCAAAAACTACTGTAAACATATTTGTTCACATGGGAAATGCCCATTTAATAGTTATATGAGGAGCTCCTGGGTGGCTCAGTCAGTTAAGCGTCTGACACTTGGTTTCAGCTCAGGTCATGATCTCATGGTTTGTGAGTTTGGACCCTGCATCGGAGTTGAAGTACCGCATCAGACTCCACCCTGAAAGCGTGGACCCTCCTTGGGATTTTTTCTCGCTCCCTCTCCCTCTCTGCCCCTTCCTAACTTCACTTGCTATCTCTCTCCCTCTCTCTCTCTGCCCCTTCCTAACTTCACTTGCTATCTCTCTCTCTCTCTCTCTCAAAATAAATAAATATACTTTAAAAAAAGTTAAACAAAAATGAAGTATAAATAGTTTTAAATGTGATCCCATTTTTATTGCAAAGAATATGTAAATAATAGAAACATATTTTATATATGCAATAATAATTTTATAATATATTTTATATTATTTAAATTAAATATTAATTTACAAATATATTATAAAATATTTTAAAATATTTATATAAAATATGTGTTAATATATAACATAACTTTAAAAATATACACTATATATAAAAGAGTGTTTCTCTCTAAGAGATTGGATTATAATTGAATTTAATTTTATTTTTTTCCTTATCTATATTTTCTAGTTTTATTCTATTAACATATTACTTATATAATAAAAAGTTCTAAATAGGACTAATAGAATGTGAAAAAATTAAAGTTCAAAATAGAGAAGTCTTCCTCTTGCCTTTTCTCCTGTACCTTAAATAAATTACTTAAATAAATAAAATATACAATGCAGAGAAAACCAGATTAAGCCCATTTAGAATTAACAGAATCAACAATAAGCACTAAACTAATACAAGTAAAGTTAAATTTGCATTGGACCTACTCAAATCAGTAAAAATATATATGTCATGTCATTTTTAAAAAAACACCAGATTTAAAGGAAAGATAAGTATGTTCATATCTGACTTTCTGCTAAATTTCTGGGTGATCTTGAGTAAGTCACAATTATGGTTATATTCATAGAATAAGATGGGAGGAGTAGATGATTTCTTGAAGCACTTTCAGGTGTAATAGTCTATCAACTTCTGGAAAATCCTCTTAATTTGGATTATACACTTGACTTCTTTCAGTTATAGCTGAGGCCCCATAACCAGTTTAAGCAATCGTGTGCATGGTCCTCTGGGCAGGGACTATGTCTTGCACAAATACATACCCTTTAAATAAGTCTCCTTTACAAATAACAGCTCAATAAATATTTGAAAATAAATCATTCTTCTTTCTACATTTATATTTTCATGACCTTAGTTAGGATACTTGTCCTATATTTTTCCAAAAATTCAATTGACTTGTCTGCATAAGTTGGTCCAAGATCCAGTACTGATCTATAAACTAATTATAGCAAGACACAGTACACAGGTTTTGAGTAAGCTGTTCCCATTAAATTCTCAATGTGAGAGAAGGTGGCCCGCAAAGGTTACTCAACATCGTTATTCTCATGCTCTGTAATAGCTCTAAGACATCTTAGAGACATAGCGGCTCTGTTTGATCCATCTTTCTGGTTTTGCCTTCCTTTTGTTCTTCAGAAGAGCAAGAGAATTGTTTTGGTCATTCCATCAGCTTCAGAAGCCCAAGTAAGTGTGCTGGTTAAAATGTTCAGTGCACACATCTGTCAGCATGTTCCACATGAGAAACAAAAGACTACAGCTGCAATCATAGCCTCAGGAGCCAGCAAGCAGAACGAGTAGCTAGAACAACGCAAAGTCAGAAAACCAGCAAGTGAACTGCATAAACGCTAAGGAGAGAAAGCCCTACAGCAGACTACTCCTCAGCTGACAAGGGACAGAGCAAAGTAAAATTAGGGGAATAGGCTGGAAAATGAAGACATATCACTGCTCCAAACTGGTGCAAATCACATTCCTTGTTGCTCCTCTATAACTTGTATGCATTGCTTTAATTTTGGTTTGGTAAATGGAAAATATAATTATCCGGTTCGGTGGAATTTATCAAAACCTTCAAGACTTAGTGTAGTGATCATTTTGCAATGTATACTAATATCAAATTATTATGGTATATGCCGGAAACTAATATAATGTTATATGTCAATTATACCTCAGTGAAAAAGAGAATTTTTAAATTTCTAGTTACTGTGTAGTACTTAATGCATTGTTAAATATTTAGTAAAACTAAAAATACTTATTTGACCAGCATTATATTTACTCTTGAAAATAAGGATAAGGAAAAAGATCAACTGTTAAAACAGGTGTAGCAAATTATTTTAAGTTGAAAGATATCCTTGCATGGAGGGGAAAAATTTTGTGAAAGTAATTGTAAATATTTGGGGGGACTTTTCATATAAAAATCATGGGTTCAGCTCATGTGTCCCTTTAATACTCCATACTACCTCATGATGGGCTTTTGTTTGGCAAACTTTTGTGTTTTAACCATAATCAGCTATGTGAGTCAAATTAGCAATGTCCAAAAATCATCTGCTATTTAATTCTTAACTATTTGTAGAGACTCCAAATACTATCCATGCATATGTGCAAGATACAAATTTTTGCCTTTCAGGAGTATATTATCATTTATAAACTCAAATAAGTGTTCATAATTATGATTATGCAAAAAATATATAATAACGCCTCTAATAAAAGCCTCTTTTGAGAAATAAACATTGGTGATTGTATCAAGTTGCATACACATGTGTCTGTTATGTGGCATACATGAGAATATTAAATGCCATGAAGCAAAACAGACTCTAAGTAATCAACTTTAAAATATATTTCATCCTGGATGCATGGAATTTGAAGACTACAGTTGACCCATGAAAGTCTAGTTAAGATGTCACCTCTTCCATGAACATCCCAATTCATCCCCTGTAAGTGAATTTTTTCCTCCACTAAGGGCCCCTCAAAATTTTATTTTCATCTCCACTCTTCATTTCTAACTATTGTGTTATGCATTGCAGGATTTACTTTTGCATAATTTGTTTTTCAGCAATACCGTAAATTCCTTGAAGGAAAAGAATGTGACTGGAAAATACTTGTCAACTGTACACACACATATACACATTGCTTACCGTGTTATAATCACTTAATAAACGTTCATTGGGTGAATTGGTACCTTCTTTTCCTCTGGACAGCTCTAGAGTCAGAGAAGCAATAACCTGTAGAACTTTTATTTGTTCTGATTTTCTCCCCAGGTGGAAGGTCCTGAGATCTCAAGGTCCAGATAAGGACTCCAAAAAGCAATGATAAAAGGTCCACAATTTTCCCCTGAGGGATCTGGATAGGAACGGCTCTCCCTGGTCTCTTGCAGTTCCTAGCCATTTCTGTATATGACTTGTGATGAGAACTCATTTTATCATCCAAAAAAGAGATTCCATCACTGTGAAAAATGTGGAAGATGGCAATGACCAATCACCCACACGTGATGAGAAGTTTGGCATAAGGCACAATAGTGAAATAGATCCCGTTTCCCCCTGGATTGAGTGCTGGTCCACTGAGGGGTGGAGAGCCATGTTGGTATCCTGATTAGAAGTCAGTGGGGCATAGCAGAAAGAGCCCTGGATTTGGGGTTCAGAGGCCTCAATGCCAGATCTTACTTGGTACTTGACTAAGAGAACATCACTTAACAGTACTGGGCCTCAGAGTGTTTTAAGTCCTCTTATTTTATAAATTGAAGAGGTTACACTCAATATGCTCTGATGCTCTAACAAGCTATTAATTTATTGGAAATCAAATGTATCTTAAGACTTGGTGACTATTCAAAGTTAAACCATATTTTGAAGATTTTTTTAAGCATGGTATCTGAGTCTGAAGCAGATGATAATAATAGTGATAATAATAGCTAACATTCATTTATTTAACAGATATTTGTGAGCACAGTGTGTCAGGTGCTGTTCCAGGGAATGAAAATACATCAGAAAAAAATGGATATCTGGTTTCAGGGAGCTTACATTCTAAGTTTAGGGAGACGACATTTAATAAATAGAATACAGCATGTCTGATTTCCTTGAGAACCTTGGAGAGAAATAACACAAAGATTGGTAATGGAAAGTGCCAAAGACATTTCAGTGTATACTGTTGAATTCTTATTAGGGGGCACACATTTTACATGTATTCTCTTATTCCATCCTAGCAACAATCCTATAATTATGCCTATTGTACAGATGGGGAAAAAATGAGCACAGAGACAGCAGTTAAATTTCCCAAGATCACAGAAATAATAAGTAATGAAATTCCAAAGCCTGTGCCCTAACCACTAGGAAATACTGTTTTCTGCCAGATGATATCACAGTACAAGTGTTTAATGATTTCATAAGTGAAAATAAGCACACATATCTTGTGCATTTACAGCTTTTCCTTTTTCCCACAATGTTTACCAAATAAAAACCATAGAAAGAATGTCAAAATTTTTAGAAATTACCATCCTGACACATGATTTTGGCTTAAATCTGTGCATCTTGGGCATTATGTTTCAAAGGCAGCATGTGACAATCATAATTAGAAGATCAAACTTGAATAACAGAGAGAAGTTATTACTAAGGTTCCATGTCATGGTCTTCAACCTTCAACCCTGCTAGGCTGGTGTTCTAAACAGACCCTAGAACACCGAAATTACCTTGGTACATTAAGCCTGTTCAAGAAGATACAAGGAGTCACATTTCTATGGAACATAACATAAGAGCCTGGAACAGAATCAGATTTCACATAAAGCAGAGACACACAAGGGTCATATTGTAAAGGAGTGGTTAAGTGCATGGGTTTTGTATTCATAGAGACGTGACTTCACATTTGCTCTCTCACTAGCTCCATCTTCTTAAGCAAGCCTACTCACTTCTCTGAACCTTAGTTTCTTTATCTTTAAAAGAGGGATAATAATAATGTCAACATTATATGTTGTGTGAGAGTTAAAAGAGTTCATGTGTGTTAAAGACAACACAGTACTGGCATATAGGAAGTGTACAAGAAATGAGATCTGCTGTTATTATTATGGATAAATGTACCAACTTAAGCAAAAGGGATTTACATATCCAGAGCCATAAGAGGTCTGACACTTAGCAGGACTTAATGTTATCTTTCAAAGAATGCACTCTACACGTGAATATTGAAGGAACCACCCTCTCTCCTTTCTTTCCCAAACTGCTGCTTCAGGAATATGCTTAGACACTAATGGTTATCAGTAGCAGTGTTTCCAAAGGAAAAAAAAAAAAAAAAAAAGCAATGACATTACTTATCTTGTTTCTGTACATTTTTATAAATAACTCAGCCAAGAAGTGCCTTACAAGAAGAAAGAATGAGGATGACTCTACTGGTATGTAAAAATATTCATATAGACTCAGCCCTCATTGTCAACTCACAATAGCCACTGATGATCTGATCATTTCCTCTCATCTTTGTTTGGATGCCTGGAAGGCACTTCCCAGCAAGTAAACGCAGAACATTAAAGCAGTGTTCATTCCCAATTTATACCAGATTTCATCCCATCATATCAACAGTCCATATAGCCAAAGGAAGGGCTTTCTTACACATTGTTTCCATGGTGTTTATGTGTTTCTACCCTAAACAGACAGATGCAGATTAAGCAATGCATGTCAATCCCATTATGAGGCTGTGAAATGGGCAGAAGTTTTGTTACACACTCATGCAATCACACACATTGGGAACATCCTGTTTATTTGGCTCGTCCTCTGATGATTGGCTGTGGTGTATCAGCACATTACTGACAGCTGGGAATTTCTCCAGTGGAACATGCCTTTCCTATGACAAACATCCAAAGAGCAAGGGGAACACGTGTCTACCCACTGTGTCCATACAAAGCACCACGGTTTCTCCAAATGCAGAGCATGTTGGGTGCTTGGGTTTTACTGGAATGCCACCAAGGGGCCCCCGGTGACCTTTAGAGGCCACATGAGATAATACATTCTTGGACCCCATTTCCGGACTGCTTTGGGCAAGGTCAGGATGGCAAATATCCCACTTCCACAATATCAGATGTTACGGTAATTCCTTTTAGCTAATGTGTAAGAGCAAAGGAATGCCTTCAAACCTCATCTAGGCCCCTGTGGAATCTGTTGAAAATGCATGACAGCTGTGGGCTTTGGCGAGGCCGTCTGTGAATGTATGAGATTTGGAAACAATTCAAAGCTAGAAATAACTATACAACTCATAGCCCTGCACCACGGCTCGCTCGCCCTCTCTCTTCCCATCACTCATTTCGCACACACCGTAGCAGGGTCACAATCTCATCCTCAGGACTTTCATGCATTCTTCATGGCCGGGAACCAGGGATAACATCCTCCGCACACAAACACAGATGTGAGGGGAAGAAAGAAGCAGGGGCGGGGGTCAGAGCAACAGAATGATTTTAATAAGGCACAAGAACAGGAAATTGAGAAAGAGCCTTTTTTTTTTTAGTATCCAACTGGGAGTTGAGGAGCAGCGGCAACAGCACACCCTTGTTTAAAATCCCATCTGCACTTGGAATCCTCATCGAGGCTTCTAGTGATTTATAGAGGCGCTCATTTTCTTAAACCTGTGTTACTTTTAAAGGCTGTGACTATTTACACTTAGCTCTTGCAACTTTTATATGTATTCTCTGCCCCTCACCATTTACTCTCTCCTAGCCTCTTTTGTGAGTAACGCTTTGAAGAACAACAGGCTGAGTGAGAAAAGGAGCTGAGAGAAATGGGTCCACTCAAACACTATGTTTTCTTAAACCAAATGGCTAATATCCAAATACTTTATTGATTCTGACCTCAGAATTCCAAGCCTTAACATTTGGACTAAATGCCAGCTCAAGATTTCAAAGACATTTCTGACAACCTGATTCAGAAATAAGAGGATATCCTGGAAAACACTGGCTCTTCTCCTGTGACTTCTACTGCTGTGGATATTTAAAATGTTACCTCTGGGCACAATCAAGTTGTCCTAGCAGAGTTTTTCCCTTCTAGTTAACCCTGGCTTTGACACACATGATGGCTGTGTGTCAGTCATTAACAACACACACTCTTAACTAGCCTAAAATAAGCGTCACATTATCATTCTCCAAAGCTTGGCTAGGGTAACTTCTCAAGACGAAAGTTTTAAAAGCGAAGCTAATGTTATCCCATCGATGCCGCGAAATGAAACAAAAACATATATATAATATTTAAAAATAACTTGGGGCATGGAAAACAATGTAAAGGGGGGAAAAAACAATTCCTACTGAGAATTCGCTGGATGCTGACAAGCACCTCATCAGCCAGCTGGAACTATTCAAGTGTTCAGAAGCAAAGAAAAAATTACTCTGGCCCTCCATGCACTAAAACTTGTAACACCTAACCAAAGAATAAATTCTCAAGGAAACTCTCTTGGGGGATGCAGACGCTCACTTGAGGGGCATTCACTCTTACAGTAAGATCAGTCCTAACAAGCTGTATTATTTGGATCCCTGGACCCCAATGGATTAGAAACAGTGCATTAAAGAAAGACAGGGTTCTGGTGGAGGAGAGTGTGCTGGCAACGACCAGAAGCACAGCTGGCCAGCACGTAGCACGAGAAAAGAACACTGGTTTGGCACTATGACTGTCCAGGGCATTTAGTAAAGAGGTCTCAGAACATCATAATATCGGTAAGGGATGTGCATAATATTGATCCTGAGTATTAAGGAAAAGATAGTCTATATAAGAATTAATGGAAGGGATGCCTGGGAGGCTCAGTCAATTGAGCATCTGACTCTACACTGACATAGTGGAACCTGCTTGGGATTCTCTCTCTCTTTCTCTCTCAAAATAAACTTTAAAAAATTTAACAAAAAATGACTGTATTTAAATATAGAAGACTTATAAGTAAGAATTTAATATCAGTGTCTCTTGTAACCCTTATGCTCATACTCCACCAAATGTAAATTATATGCCATCTACTTCATTTAAGCACTTTCTAAATTACTTCAAGAATTTTCTACCATGAAAAGAAAATTAAAGAGACAGAGATTATGCTATCCCTTAATATCTAAAAATAGAAAAATGTGAAATTATTCTATACACACCTACACACACACATACACACACACACACACACAAACCACCACCACCACCACCACCACCACTACCACCACCAACACGAAGGACTGAAAGGAGTGTGTCTTCCATGTCAGTTTCACAGAGAGAAGGGCAGAGAACTAGACAAGAGTGAGGGGACAGGGAAATTTCAAATATGGAGCATCTAGGGCAGAGTCAGGCAAGAAGTAGAAATGCCTAGTAATTTGTTTGTCCTCTTGTTTCATTATCTCTACTTACTCTCTTGTCCGGATTTCGCACTGGTAACTGCCTGACATTGAAATTCCCATGCCTCATTACCACCATCAAGGCAATACATCAACCTGATTCTCATCCTGTATCTACAATGCTACCTGCCTGTAAATTCCTTTCATTAATTCTACAATGGGCACCAGCACTACACCCTCTTCTTCTGATAACTACCCTTTATCCCATTGTATTACTTTCCTAGTGCTGCCCTTACAAACAACCACAACCTGTGGTTAATACAACAGAAATGTATTCTCTTACAGTTCTGGAACTAGAGGTCAGAAGTCAAGGTGTCCGCAGGTGATGCTCTCTCTGAAGGGCTTTAGGAGAGAATCCTCCCTTGACTCTTTCAGTTTATGGTGACCCAGGTACCAGGAGTTACTCTGGCTTGCAGTAGAATAACTCCAATCTCTGCCTCCACTTTCTCATGGCCTTCTCTGTGCATCTGTGTGTCTCTCCTCTTCTTATAAAGGGCATCAGTCATTGACTCTAGAGCCCTAAATCCAGTATGATTCATCTCAAGATCCTTAACTAATGACATTGCAAAGACCCTATTTCCAAGTAAAGCCACATTCTGAGATTCTAGGTGGAAAAAATTCAGAGGGCACACTATTCATCCATTACACCCATTCACATAGTTACTTCCAAATCAGCGCCATTTAATAGTATGATTACAGTACTATTGGCTGTGCATAAACCTCTGTTTGTGCATAAACATTCCTCTGGCTGTGCATAAACAGTACCTCTGGCTGTGCATAAACATTCCAGTGATAGACATCTGTGGAAATAAGCTGGTCCTCATTCAACCTCCACTCTTCTCCTCTTTTTCTCTAGTCTTAGATACCTATCTCCAAAGCTAGCCACCTAAAGATCTAGATACTTGCATGTCCAAGCACCTTGCAGCCAGGAGTGACCACATGATTCCATTCAGCCACTGAGACAAAAGAGGAAATGCAATACGGACTTGATTTATAAGGGAGCTAATAAAGCTTATTAAGCTTATGGCCCCATACTCACAATGACCCAAGCCAATGTCCTGGGCTTAATTGTGTATTTTTAATATTCTTTTTTCTTTCTTAAAAAGAATCCCCAAGGGGCGCCCAGGTGGCTCAGTCAGTTAAGTGTCCAACTTCAGCTCAGGTCATGATCTCATGGTTCATGAGTTCAAGCCTCACATTGGACTTTGTGCTGACAGCTCAGAGCCTGGGGTCTGCTTCAGATGCTGTGTCTCCCTTTCTCTCTGCCCCTCACCTGCTCACACTCTGTCTCTGTCTCTCAAAAATAAATAAACATTAAAAAAAATTTTTTTAAAGAATCCCCAAAATTGTTCAGTCTCCAGTAAACCTGAAATGCAGTAGTTTCCATCTTGACCAAAAGGAAATGTCACACAGAGAATTTTCTTTTCTGTCTCTTTTTGTTCTTTCTTCAGATGTTGCCATAAGGATGTGATTATTATAGTAACAGCAACCATCTTTCTATCATGTGTTCAAGGCTGAAAAAATCCTAGATATTCTGCCCCTTGACATAATTTAGCACTGAACCAGCTCTGGAGCCATCTCTCTCCACATATCTTATTATTTGAGAAAAATATCCAATAAGAGGCTATTTAGATTTTCTCTGTCATACAGCAAAAAGTATACGGATATAGCATTTGACCTAGCCTGGGCCAATTAGAGCCTTGCCCTGAATTTTTGGATTTAAGACCCAGAGAGTCTTATCAGTGTTCCTCTGTAGGCTGAAGTCATGAGCCATAAAATTCTGGAATGTTTGGCTACCTAGATTCTCATCACATGGATAAAACCACACTATAGAAAGAGAGAACTTGATACGTGGAGAGAAGCATAGCTAAAGATCAGAGAAGGAAGCCTGATCCTCTAGGCCCTGATTCCTGATGTTATGAGAGATCATAGCCTTTCTGTAATTATGATTGTCCAGTTATTTCATAGTTTATCCTTCCATTTAAGTCCTCCTTTTTGTTTAAACCAATTCAAGTAGGATTTCTTTCACTAATAATTTAAACAGTCTAATTAATAAAGCTTCCTTCCCTTCTCCCAGATGTTACCATGCCCTGTGTCATTTTCTTCTCTTATTTCTCTTTACTGTCCGCCAAGGAGCTGAAATCCAATCTATGGCTTCCAATGCCCTTGGTGATTAAGGGCAAGCTGTGCAGTCAGACATACCTGGGCTTACTTTCTGGTTCTGTTTGTTACATGCCAGCCATGAAATATTGGCAAGTAACCATCTCAAAATCTCATTTATATTATTTCAAAAAGAAGGGCCATGGTAATATCAGTCTCGTGTGGTTCAAAGGAATAAATAAACTGGTATGTATAGAGCTTTCGACAGAATGTTTGACATGTGGTAAACACTTATGAAATATATTATCATCACACAGGCAAATATTATCACTATAATTTCTGAACCACCAAGCAAATATCTTTCATAAACCTCAATCTATACCTTGCATTCTAATCCTACATCTCTTATTTCCTTTTGAGCCTTCTCATTAATGTTCACCACTTTCACCTTAAGCTAAACTGTTTCCTGCTCTTCTTTCCAAAACTGCTGTCCCACCCACACTGCCATTAACATTCACAATTCAATTTGTAACACTATTATTATTCTCTTGGTCGCCCAGACTCGGACCTCAGTCCGGTATTGGTTTTGTTAATTACCCTGTCACAGGTATATATAATTTATTCCTAACTAAAACTAAAACAAATAAAAAACCCAAGGATCATGAATTGCAGTTAATTATATTTTTCTTTTATTTAGTTAGCTAGCTGTTCGATATTTTTTAAGTAAATTTGAGACTTTACAATCTTGAATCTATTGTGTGAGGCACAGGTGGTGGTTTAAAAAACAAACAAGGTATCTTCCGTTGGTCATAAAGAACTTGTTTTCTCTATAAGGAGATGTGACACTGGTCATAAAGAAGTTGTTTTCTCCATGAGGGCAAACTATTGTTGTATTTATTATATTTTTCCAGGCACTAAGGAATAGAAATGCAAAGTGTTTAAGGATTTCAGAATTATAGATCACTCCTATCCTATCACACACTTTCTTTTAGAGAGTATTACATTTGGGTAAGAAGGATACCTTCCTTTGGGCCCCACACTTTAGAAAGCCCTACACATTATAAATATAGAAACTAAATTTAAAAAGGATACATGAATGCCCTGACCTGGAATCTGACAGAACTGACCCAGCCCAACCTTTAATTTTAAAATCTGGCTCTCAGGTCAAACCTCTCGGTTCCCAAGTAATCATTTCTTCAAATCTCTTGCTGTTTGCCCCCCAAACAAAAGATGACCGCGTCTGCATGCCATTGACCGACATGAATTCAGTTACTGCTGACTTTAGAAATCATACTGCTTCATTACGTGGGAAAGATCTAAGAGAAAATACAAATTAATTAACTTCCCATGTCCTTTTTCTCAGCATGGATGTGAAAGATTCTTGCATAATAAAATATCTTTCTTCAGCTGTTGCTGAGGCATCATTTTCTTTTCCGTATGTTCCAGGTGTGGCATGTGGACATTTTTCTACTACAGCAAATTAGCATGTTTGCAATAAGTGGACATGGAAGCTGAGGAACCGTTTGCAATATTAAGCATTTCAATTTTTTTTTTAATTTAAATATATGTAGGTCTAGAAATAATATGCATGGCCTGTGACACTGATTATTTATATCGCCATATGGATTTAGATATTGCTTTAAAATAGAATAAAATCAATATACTATTGATACTATTTTATTCAAGGAAGTTAAAATGCTTAAACAATATTTTCTGTGATGATGATATTTCTCATAAATCTCCCTATTAAAATAATTGAACATATTGTGTAAAATTTTTGGTAATTTAGAATCAAACACTGCTTTAGGAGTTTTATCAGTAGGTCCCATTATGATAGCCTCAATAGGATGCTTCAATTGTAATTTAAAAAAAACAAAAGTCTAAGCACTGTACTGTCCAAGAAAGGCTGTCTAAATTAGCATCACCCACCAATATAACACAATTATTTAAAAAACAACAAAAACAACAACATAAACTTGATTATAACATTACTGATTTTGCTGAAATGAAGACAAGAAAAATAAGTAATTATGTAATAATTTATTATGTTTTTATTTTATTAATCCTCCAAACAATGCCAGATGATCAACACAGAATACCTAGATATGCACAATAATAATAATAGTAAATTTAGCATTGTTGATAGTATGCCAACTTTCAGATATATCAACACCATAGTCTTACACATTTTTCAATTTTGACATTATCTAGCTTTCAAGGCTTTAGCTAGATTTATATCTTTTAAATATTTAGACAAATGGTTTGTGAATCTCATTCATATTTCCTCCCTAGGCCTTGCAAATGCTAACAGCAAGTCTGCTTTCGCAGGTACTTAATGGGTCAAGGGCAATCTGAACTTAGCTTTGAAATGTAGGTACCAGTTGAGGAAATGCCAGACAAAACTGGAATGGGGCAAACATATGAGGGAACAGCACCAAAGACAAACAAACATGTGCTAGAATACAAGGCTTATAGAACACATAATGTGTCTGTTCTGTTTACTGATATATCTTTGGAGACTTGAACAGCACCAAGCACATAGAAGACATTTATGAATATTCGTTGAATGAAGGAATGAATGAATGATAAGAGTCTAATTTGACTAAAGCATGAGGTATATAAAATAGAATAGTGGGAAATAGGCTTACCGGAAGAGATGGTGGGAGTTTGAAAATAGTTCAAATGGTGTTTTATTTAATGCATCAGAAAACAGGGATTGTTTTATAATAGTGATTGACAGATGTCCTTTCCCCTCTATCCTCTCTGCAAGATGAGGAAACTGTTCTAGGGCGTCGAAGTTTTCATTGAATGGAGTAAAGAGATTATTGGGAAAAAGAGAAAAAAAGAGAAGAGATGAAAAGAAAGAAAAACCACGTATGAGGGATCTTCAGGAGACTTTGGGGTAAGTCTAGACAGACCTCCAAAGGTTTTATTTGTACAAGACCTCAACATGCTTCTCTGCTTAACAGTAAGAAACAGTGAGAAGATGCTTTGGCAATGACTGTGAGCTCCAACATTGGGACATCTAAAGAAGGGAGAGGGATAGAGGCCGCCTCTTCACCTCCTGGGATGTGTTTCCACAGAACACAAGAAACTCATCTTGCAGCTGGGGCATGTCACCAAGCTGTGCCCTTGCACCGTGATCAAAACAGTGTTTACAGGAAGAGTACGTTGGAGCGCAGTATTGCTGAATCCATTCACTGAGCCCTCTGATTCAGTCCTCAGAGGAACTCTGCTTAGTTCCCCAGGGAAGAAGAGCTTTGGAGAAAAAAAAAAATGAGAGTGATTCAAATTAAAGAGTTATGACATTGAAGGTGAAGGAAAATATTGAGAAGTTCCTCTATAGAGTCTATCAAAGAATTGTAACACAGCATAGAAGAAGAATCTGTGTGCAATCCAGTAGTTAGAACTATGGAAGGCAGAGAAAAAGAGCAAACTTCGTGAAATGTTCACTCCTCCCAAATATTCTAAGTTGGTTGTTTAAGTTTTAAAGTTTTCTGTTCAGCCACCAAGTTTCTGTAGAATTCTCATAAATATTTTTCTTTTAGTTCATAAATATTATTCTTGCTAAAATTGAGGCTTCAGTATATGCCTCTTGACCTGGGTTCACATTTTATAGCTGAAAAAATATATAAAACCTCAAAGGAAATCATAGCCAAATTGTTGAGTTTTAGTTGGTTTTAGGTCAGAGGGCAAGAATCCATTGAATTTTATGTACTTTTCACCTAAAATTAAGAAATACCCAAGTTTGCCTAAAGCTTGGCCATAATTCCCCACTATATCTGGAGCCAAATTTTTCAGTTAATCTGGCATAAATATAGAGTTTTTAATGACACCTAAGACCAGGTGAATTTTTTAAATGATTTTGATGCTAAAATTTCATAAGGCTGTAGAAAATAAAAATTGTCCATTGCCCAAGTATTCACTTGATGATACCAAAGGACAGAAAATGAAGTTTCTTAGAGTAAACTATCATACAGCACAATACCTTTGTTCTTGAGACTGGTTGTTTCCCCAAAGCAGGCATATAATAATTACATGCTTCCATGTGGCCGAGGTCTCTGTTAAGGCTTTGAAACATAGAATCAAAGTTCAAATATTCCTTTCCTAGTTAGTGATTTCTTCCATCCAAATTTCATAAGCCAAGGTCAATAAGAATAAAATGTATGAGTGAATGGAGGTTTTGAAGCAACAGATTATTTATACTGTGGCTGTGATTAAGACATAAGGTAGGGAAGTAAAATGGAATTCTATAAACTGACTTCATGAAGGTTAACAGTTTTTTTAAACCCAAAAACTAGATATTCCAATAGGAACATAATTTATCTTGGTTTTAAAATGTTACTAAATTGCTGAGAAATAGAGTTTTATTCCCTAAAAGGGGGAAAGTAAATAAATTTAAGCCAGGCCATCCTCCTCCCAAGATATACTTATATTCTAGATATTTTCACTGGAGATTAAGTTAACAAATCTTCAAAAAGCTGTTTCCATATTCCCAACATATATACCATAGGTGACATGAATTTTGTCCTTCAAGGTGTATAATTTAGGTTAGCCAAGAAAGCCCAAGCAAAATAGATAAAGAACTACCAGAACACAAAATATTCTATAATCCAAGCACTAGATTTAACAGAATAGAATTGAGTTTTAAATAATGTAAAAAAAAAAAATGTTAGCTATATTTTAGTAACAAATAGGTCTTGAGTTAGAGACTCATTGACTCATATCCCACTCTTAGTGAATGACTATTATTTACTGGCACTGTGTTTCGGAGTCCAAGCCTTGTACATAAAAGATCAAGGGGGGGCACAAGCATATACAAAGGAGAAAAGACAATAGAATTCAGTAAGCAGTAGTAGCATGTTCATGGTGCAATGACGGGACAGAAGGAATGTACCAGCATGGGGATGGGTGCCAGGTCCACTTGAAGGAAGCTTGGACACCAGACACATAGAAAGGAAAGGGAAGCTGTGTTAAGGGGAGAAGGCATATGAACACCAGAAACAATGGGTTGCAATGAGCAGATTTCCTGGCTAGGAGTAGGGTAGTGATCAAGAAATAAACAGAAATACTGTTGAGAAGCACTGGGAGGTAAAGATGGATAGTTGAGCTGGGGCCAGATATGGATAGCATAGTGGGTTGAGTGGTAGTTCTTTACAGATGTGTTCGTATCTGAATCCCCAGGACCTGAATCCCAGACATTTGGGAAAATGGTCTTTGCAAATATAATTAAGGATCTTGAGATAAGATATCTTATCTGGATTATCTTATATGGATTATCTGGGTGGACCCTAAACCTAAGGACAAGTTTCCTTATAAGAGTTAGGCAGAAGGGTATTTGACACAGAAAAGAAAGCCCAGAGAAGAGGAGAGGGCTATGAAGATTGATGCAGAAATTGCGATTTTGCAGCCATGAGTCAAGAAATGGCAACAGCTACCAGAAGCTGGAAGAGCGAAAGAATGGATTCTCTCTCTACTAAAATCTCCAGACAAAGAATGACCTTACTGACACCTTGACTTTGGAATTCTGTCCTCCAGAGCTTCAAAAGAATAGAATTCTGTTTTAAGCCACCCAATTTGTGGCAGTTTGTTATGATATCCCCAGGAAACTAATACGGAGGGCCTGGTGTTCCACATCGAATCTAGTCTTGCTATGATGGGCAATTATTTTATTTTGTTGGAGTGGTGGTTTGAAAGTAGAATACAAGATTGATAGCGAATTAGGGCAGTGATTGTAGGGAAGGAAAACTGTTGGTAAGTTATTGTAATAATTCAAGAAAAAGGTCATAAGATTGTCATCAAACGGATAATTTTCAAAAACCTTAAAACAGCAGAATTCTCATACAGATACATACTAAAGTTTTACTGAACTATTGACAAAGAAATAAGCAGGAAGCAAAGCCAGTTTATCTTGTTGGCTCATTATACTGAGATAGACTGCCCAATGTATATACAGTCAGTGAAACAACAATAAGCAATCTGAAAGGAGATTGTTAAATTAGAGCAACAACAACAAAAAGAACAGACTATTTCCCTGAAGGGCCAGACACGATGAATTTGGATTATCTTCTTTACTGGGCTCAAACTATTTGCATTGCAACCAGAAAAATAAAAGGGCGCCTGGTTGGCTCCATCAGTTGAGTGTCCAACTCTGGATTTCACCTTGGGTCATGATCCCAGGGTCATGGGATTAAGCCCCACATCAGGCTCCACACTGAGCAGGGAGCCTGCTTGAGATTCTCTCTCTCTCTCTCTCTCTCTCTGTCTTTCTCCTCTCCCCCACTCATGTTCTTGCTCCACTCTCTAAAAGATAAAGAAAAAAGAAAAAGAAGTATGTGCACCTTCTCAGTATTCTATAAGTTAATATCTGTGGTTACCAAGTTGTAAAATGTTCTCATGGATACCAGTAAACATCAAGAAAAGTTCAACATTCTTCAGATGGATAACCTTTAGGTGAGCTTATTAGAAAATGCCATAGCTTAACAACAAAAGTCATGCAGTTACCTTTTTGCCTTATTTTCAACTTTCAAATAATTTTTCCTTAATATTTGAGATTCAAGTTGAGTCAGGAATAGAGAGTTTAAATGTCTGCATTTTAGAGACTGTACAAAGGAAGAATTTACAAGACTAATCCTTACCTCATCATTAAGGAGAATTAAATAGTTAATACATGCAAAACCCTTGTAGAAGCACCTCAAATATTCTCCCATTATATTAGATTATGTTGATATAATTTGTATGTGAAAACTTCTAGGAGGTATATTTTAATAAAATACATCTATATTCCAGAATTGAATAATATCTGAGTAACTACTGTGTATGAAATTACATGATACTTTCCTTCAAGGCTTTTATCATATTGCTAAGGTCTGAAAGTGTTCAAGGTTTAACACACAAAATAACACAATAATAAAATATAATATAGTAAATGTTAACTTAATTTTATCAAGTGTAAAAATATATGATTCCCTTCGTACCTAGGTCTTAAATATTTCTTGGAGACTTTTCATGTACTAGGAGAAGTTTATGAGACAAGATTGCAAAAGCTAACAAGATACTAGATGTCATAGTTGACCAGGAAGGAGAATCCTGATTTTGCTTGAGTAGAGCATAGGAAAAACAAAATTAGGGCTTGATGAATTCCATTCACATAATTTGTCTTCAAAACAGACTTAGTAACAACATGAACTTCCTTGGAAATATGATACAAGCAGAGGTCTTTGTTGGCAGCTGATGAAAAAATATGATCATAATTTTTTGTTACATAAAACAGTTCAACAATTTTAAAAGGAGCTGAAAATGCACTAGCAACTTCTATTTTAGTGGCTACACAAAAGAGAACTTTATGTCAACTCATATAATTAAATTTTGATTTTTAACATTGGAATCTGTCCAGAACTATACATATAATGTGATAAACATGAGAAACTTGTTTCCAGGATGCTGCTTCTGACCCATGAATCCAATGAGAGTGCTTAAATTTAGTTCCCACAGTGCCTGCCTCACAACTATTATAACATTTATTGTATCATATTATACTTTTCCTTACAGTCTCCAACAATGCAGTGTTAGTGTCAGAGACAGAAACACAAAATTCATAGCACAGTGCATGACCCACCCTAGATTCATAATTAATAAATGTTAAGTTATAAAGGAATATATTCATAAATAAATTAAATATTTGGGGACATATGCCACAAAATGAAGTTAACTTTGCCAAAATTATATATATAATTATACCTCCAAAGGTGATTTACCTCACTTTGTCCCATGACTATACAAAAGTTTCCTCAGAAGAAAATATCATTAAGAATTTATAATTTAAGTGACACCTGGTGGCTTAGTTGGTTAAGGGGCCAGCTCTTGGTTTCAACTCAGGTCAGGATCTCACAGTTTGTGAGTTTGAGCCCCAAACTGGTATCTCCGCTGACAGTGCGGAGCCTGCTTGGGATTCTCTCTCTCTCCTTCTCTCTCTGCCCCTTCCCCCGCCAAAAAAAAAAAATAAATAAGTAAACCTAAAAAAAAGAATTTATAATTTGAACATCAAAGCATTAAAATTTATGTGTGTGAGGGAGAGAGGAAGAAAGGGGAAGAGGGGGGAGAGATTTGTGAAAACAAGAATATGTTACCCCAAAATACGCCTCTTTGGAATGTTCATTATTTTGAATTAAAAGCACTTAAAGAAACAACATGTTTAAGGACATTCTACTGTCTTTTTTCTGTTGTGTCTTTTGCATATCCCCCCTACTGATGATTTCATGTTCATCAAACAATCATCATGGTTCCAAGGCACATGAAACTGCAATATGCACTCTGTACTTAAAGAATAGCTGTGCAAGAATGGAGAATTAGGGCTCAAGGTGAAGATGTTTAAGCAACAGCCAACAGTCAACATGACTAAGTCAAACCTTAGGGATCATATTATTCAAGGAAAGGTAAGGGATTTGGGGAATTCTTGATTAATCAAGTAGATATTAGAGATCAAAGTAGAACTAGAGAAATCCCCTGGAATATGCAGGAGGGTCAGAATCGGGAAATCTGGCTGGAGAAATATATATGGTTATTGCCATTTCCTAAGGAGGCTTTGCTATGTGATGAAATTTTCTTAGAATTTGGGGAACTTGGGGAATCTTAGCATCAATTATCCACAAGCAGGGAAAAGAATGGGTGTATATCTGTGGCAATGTATGCGTACACAGATAGAGAGGGTCCACAACATGAAACATTAAATGAAGTCTAGGACTGAAGGTGAAAGCTAAGTGCTAATTCTGATTCAAGAATACCAAAGCAGAGCTCTAAGGAATCTGAATGAATTTTAAAAAGTGATTCTTTTGATTAGCTACATATGTCAAAGTCCAATGAATATCCATTAAAAGATACACACACGAATATTCCAGATCTGGTTTGAGCTACACATACACTCGCCTGAGCTAGACAGGTTGTTATATAAGCTCATCTTGAATCCTCCGTCTCATTTTACAAATCAATTCACTCAGCTTAGAAAATAAAGATGACATAACATGATACAAAATGTTGTTATTTAATCAGGAAAGATTCAAATCCCTTAATGGGACCAGCACAGAACAGGAACTCTTAACTGAGGGACTCCTTATAATAAGGTGAAAGGAAATGGGCAAGTCAGACTTAAAGAGTTTAAGTTGATAGCTCAAATTTAAGGAAATTCAATTCCACTGACCATGTGGTAAATATACAACACTTTGAACATGGTGTTTCCTCTACATAGAATGCAGTTCTTGACAAACTTGCTTCTCTGTTCAAGTAATTCTTCTTACTTGCCTTCAAATTTCAGCTCAAGCACCTTTCTTTTCCCCAGGGAAGCCTTATCTTATTTTAAGTAAACGTCCTTTTTCTGTACTCTCACACAACCTTATATCCTTTGTATCACGTGTTTCCACTTTTAACTATATAATCCTCTGTACAACTATTTATTAATGTCTTTCTCCCCCACAAGACTGTGGAGACTATGTCTATCTTTGTTCAGCATTTTAACTCTACCACCTAGAATACAGCTTTTCACATACCAGGAATTGAAAAATATTTCCTGAGTGCATGAATGAATCAACGTCATCACCAACGGAAGCCACTACTATACTTTTAAATCCAACGAAAACAAGTAGAATACAATCCATTTGTCTAAAAAGATTGTACAAGTATAAAAAACAGCACAGAAAAAAAATCAGAGGGAAATGAAAAAGAGTCAAATACAGACTATTACTGAAATTTCCACTTTCAGGAGAAAAAAAGATCTATTAAGATTGGTGGCTTCCCTCTCTTCAAGCAATGCTTCCTGTAAACCCAGTTACTGAAACCAAAGCACGCAGGAAACAGGGTGAGACAGTACAGTAATTAGTTGTGCCAGTAGAGGATGCTTTTAAAGGTGGTTTTAGTCATGTTCCCATTACATGCAGCAGTGGTGACCCTTCTGAGCTCCCAATAATTTTTGTGATGAGGAGAGTTGGAGAAAAATCAGTGGAAATGAGTCAAGAGCCAGGAAACAGACACCATGATGAAAACCTGAAGGAATCAGGATTATTTCATTCCCAGAAAAAGCTGGCAGATTAAATAATGGAACCGTATGGATGGTGAGCAGCTGTTCTTCATTCCCAAGGAGCATAGGTAAGGGAGGAAGGATTCCAGCTCAGCATAAGGAAGGACTCATTCTCCCTCCTGTTCCGGCCCAACATAACCCGCAGCCCACCGCCACA
Organism: Lynx canadensis; assembly: GCF_007474595.2. Classification (NCBI taxonomy): domain Eukaryota; kingdom Metazoa; phylum Chordata; class Mammalia; order Carnivora; family Felidae; genus Lynx; species Lynx canadensis. The sequence continues at coordinate 101,087,163 of NC_044306.2, forward strand.
TGTCTCAGGTGGCCTCCACTTCTCAGTGCTAAATCTCTTCTAACTCTTTACTCATGGGTCTCCTTAAAAGTCCTTCTTGTAAAAAACTTCTTCTGACTACAAAAATTGGTGAAAACTCTCATGCCACTCTCATTCTCTGCAGCAATTATTTGAATCTATTGTCTCTGAAACCTTTTCAAAACATTTGCTTAAGACGAGAAGCCTCAAAGGTCTCAGATTTCTTTAATGTCTTAGGTCAAAACCAAAAATGGATTGGCATAGATGAAACATATATTTCCATAATATTGGGTACAGACTTGGCAAGACAAGATTTTTAAGGGGACAGATGCCAGGTCATGTTGTTGCCTATTGGCTCATATCTAAATCCATTTTTCTATCTTTTTAAGTTCTCCATCAGTTGCAGTCCTGAGTAGAGACAGGTGACTGAAGATGGAGAGGATGAGGTTATACTATCCTTACAGACTCAGAACAGTATGTCCTTGAAATAGCATAGGGTCATCAGAGTTTGCTGAGCTGCATCTGATAACCAACTTACTGAATTAAATTTCTCCCCAAACCTGGGCTTCTTTTCCCTTTGCTGATATTGGCAAGTACCAAAATGACTACAGAGAAGCTCAAAGCAAATGATGAATGGTATTCAAAAGCTTTATCTGGCTTCAGTATTTGTAGCCACTGAAAGACCTGAAGGATATTTTCAAGCAAAATGATTCTTTTCCTTTGCTGATTCAACATCCCAAACTATCATCAAAAATTAGTAATCGGGGGCACCTGTGTGGCTCAGTCGGTTGAGCATCCGACTCTTGATTTCATCTCAGGTCATGACCCCAGGGTCATGGGATCGAGCCCCACATTGGACTTGGCACTGACAGCATGGAGTCTGCTTGGGATTCTCTTTCCCTCTCTCTCTGCCCCTCCCCATTTGCACACTCGCACGTTCTTTCTCTTTCAAAATAAATAAATACACATTTTTAAAAAATCTGTAATTAGGGGTTTTATTCATACAGTGTACAAAAGAGTTATTAATAAACTGCATTAAATTCATGGTCTTGTATGAGTTATTTTTCCTATTAAATAACACTACCAATCTCATACTCAATTAGATATAGAATTACTATTAATTTAATCTAATTAATTACTACTAATTTAAATTCATTATAAATCTTATGCCTAGTGCAACAATTTATATGAAGTCCAGCAACATACATGACAAGAACTCAAATAAATTTAACATCAATAAATAAATAACATATAAAACTAGCAGAGAAATAAAACTCTTAGCTACTTTTGTCTAAGAAATTTAAAAATGAAATCCTTAGCAGAGTCACAGTTCTTTATGAGGACAAGCTAGAGGACAAGCTTAACATTTTAAGAAAGATTAATGTCTTGAATTTTAATTGCATGAGTACTTATGTATGTATATGCACGTGGGTTTTAAGTAAAGAGAATAGGTTTTATGTGTTCCCACATGAGTCAAATTAAGTTTTGAAAATACATAAGATCTATCTTTGCACCCAAAAATTAGAATCCAAAGGGGAAAATACGGGGGGAAAAATCAATTAAGAGGGCGTTATAGTAAGACCTGATTTACAACCTTAAGTGCACAGTTCAAATATTCTAATAAGCCACATACTTCCTTTGTGTGATTTAATTTCATCACACAGAACTGAATAGAACAAAAGTTATGAATAACAAGAGCACCCCACCATTGCTCAAGTGAAAATAGACACCAAAAAATTAAATAAATAAACAAATAAACACTCCAAGCAAATTTGGGGCTCAGTGCTAGCAATTTATTTCACATGACCAGTTTTATAGCATTTTTTCCTAGAACCAGTGACTTTAGGGCTGTCACAATATTTCATCTTTTGGTCTGCGTTTATAGAGCAGATTGGGGGGAAAATGCCTATGTCAGAGTCCAACTAGAAAGAATTTGCACAATGCTTCCAAGTTTCTAATTGTATAAATATTCATGTTTCCATACCGCATGTAATAATTAAAGTAGTGTGTTCTACTTCGAGAAAGCCCATTTTTCATATCGGACGTTACCCATGGTAACATGGACTAAAAGTGCAGTTCTGTGCTCTGTTACACATGCTTTTCATTTAGTGTCTAAAAATGATATAGTCATGTGATAGACAACCAAAAGAAGCAAGCTGACGGAAAAGGGCCTTGGAAGTATAGTATCTCTTATAATAAAGGTTTTTATTTATCAAAATAGATTAAATTTAAGGCCAAGGCTCTTTCCTCAAAGCAGCATAAGGAAGTTTCATCCAAGCTCATATAAGAGTTATAAACGTACAAGGAACACGACTGCCTGCTGGGCTGGATTAAATGCACTTCCCTATGTGAGAAGTCTTCAGAGAATCTTACTGGCAAATAAATAGCTAAGAATCTGCTAATATCCCATTGTTCTCCACAGTTTTTCCCACCCTTGTTAGTCTCTTCCCACTCTTCTTCTACATCCACAGTCAAATAAGATAAATGGGAGATGATCAAGCCACCTAGTACTTCTGAATAAACAGAGCTAAAATTGCCACATGTGGGAGAAATGGGACTATTTTTCATAATAGCTTCTGTCAGGCTCCCACCAAATGTCAAGAAAAAGTGCTGGACATATCACACATTGTCACTAATTCTCCTTGCCACTAACAACCTTGTGATATACATAGCAGAGACAGCAGCAGAAACCGGGTCCTCCCGTCTTCAGAGCCCACGTTTTTGTCCCTCCCTGCCAAATTTCCGTCTGTGAGACCTGTGCTGGAGCTCCAAAAAAGGCCCAGGTTTCTAATGTTCCAGCTGAATTAAAGGAGTGAGCAAAACAGTTGTGCACAGTCAACAGAGCCAAAAGTGGGAGACAATCTCTTGCCTATTTGGAAGCATTTCTCTTCAAGCTCAGTTGTACTCAACACAAATCAGATACAATGACTTTCCAGAATAAGATCCCTTCCACACAGATAAAAGAAGCTAGTTGATGTAAAGGGTCACATGGCAAGACATCACCATGGTTGCAGCTATATACACAACAGAAAAGCAGAACTCTAGTCTCAGGATGCTTCAGTGTGGAAAGGGCAAAGAGGATACACAGGTATCCCCCCACGTGAGGCCTTTGCCTGAATCTTGTATCTCAAGCGGCCCACCTCCGAATCAGGTGTCTTCACGGTTAGACCGACCCTACATTAAGATAAATTACAGGCACTTCTGTCTACAGCTCTGTCCCTCCAGGGCACCAAGATTTCTCCCTGTCCTCCAGATTCAGCATCTGACAAATGACCCATCTTAACAGACCAAACAAGTAATTCTTGCATTCCAAACACTTCTGCTCCTATACAAGAGGAGTTTTCTTATTTCTTATTGAGCAGAATCTGGATATTCTTATTAATTTTCTGAACACTAGAATATTATTATAATTTTTTTCTAAGACAAATATTTGCAAAAGAAATTAATGCAAAAGGCAACCTTTCAGTTTGATTTATAAGACAATCTACGAAAACGAGTATGCTTTAATACCACTCTAACCATGTGAATTTGCAGATTATAGTAAATTGGCCCAGTATAATTATTGAGGTTTATTAATGAAATTCCCCAGGAACTGAGCCTTGGTACTATATAATACATAGAATAACCCTGCATATGAGGTTTTTCTTAATTTGTTCCACTGTGTTTTTTTAAATCATTCACTGTATTTAATAGCAACATTAATATGTTGTGACGATTTGCCATGTAAATACACTCATTATTATCATATAAACACACACTGAGAGCTAATATTAGTGTAATCTTCTCACACTGAACAAGAATCTATTGTCAATTTTTCAAATTTTTTTTAACGTTTATTTATTTTTGAGACAGAGAGAGACAGAGCATGAACGGGGGAGGGTCAGAGAGAGGGAGACACAGAATCTGAAACAGGCTCCAGGCTCTGAGCTGTCAGCACAGAGCCCGACGCGGGGCTGGAACTCACGGACCGCGAGATCGTGACCTGAGCCGAAGTCAGCCGCAGAACTGACTGAGCCACCCAGGCGCCCCAATTGTCAATTTTTTTATAAGCGACAATAAAGACAACAATTTATTTGACCATTAAATGTGTTCCAGCTACATATAGTATTGATATCATGGGTAGAAAATATCTGTACAAAAGTAAGCCAGACAGCAAGATATGGAGTATATTTAAAACTCCATAATATGAAATGCTATGGGAATACTTTTCTTGGACATTGATTTTTATATAAATATTTTCAAACGTTTATGTCAAGTATATCTCTATTATCTACATTACTTGAAAGAAGTCCTATATTAACCTCTGCAAAATTTTGAAAAAGATTAAAAAGTTCCTAAGTGACTATGAAAATTAACATAACTTCTGCTGTCTCCAATTTTAACAGCCAGATTCACAAACCTCATCTGATTTTTAACAACGGATTTCCTAGGTTTCAAAAGAAATAGTCCTTATTGTAGGAAAGGTTTCCAATAAGCCGGTCTTTAGAGGTCTGGTTTGATAATTACCCCAGGCTCCATAAGTGTGATATTTCGGGGGCGCCCGGGTGGTTCAGCCAGTGGAGCGTAGGACACTTGGTTTCAGCTCAGGTCATGTTATCTCCGTTTGTGGAATCAAGCCCCGCGTGGGGCTCCTCGCTGACAGAGTGGGGCCTGCTTGGGATTCTCCCTCTCCCTCTGTCTCTGCCCTTCCTCCCCTCAAAGTAATAAATTCAAAAAAAAAAAAAAAGAAAAAGAAAAAGAAATGCAATATTTCCAAGACGCATCAAATAGCACACCGCTGTCCTCTGCACAGCCTGGCCTCCTGTATTCTCCATGTGAGTGTTTCCAACCCCGTTGTATCTTTTGCTTCTCCTCCATTCATAGAAGGACACAAATGGAAACGTTTTGATGTATGTTAATTGATGTTTGTCCAAGCATTATGAAGTAATAATCCACAGGAGCCACAGAAGCTTTTACAAGGCAAAGTCAAGGGAACAAAGTTTTGAGTGGATTATTGCAAGTCCTCACCCAGGCAGAGCTGAGTTGTAGCTTTTCATCCTTCTACAATGATACTATAAATAAAGCAAAGAAATTTTTGTTCTCATCTAATCCCCTCTATTATGTGGTCTTGTATGCCGTCTCACGCAATTGGTGCAGTCTACACTGCAGGCTTGCATTGAGTAGGGGGTGGCTGACGTGGCTGTCTCCAGGCCTCACAACGTAACCCGATGGGACCTTGAAGGCCTGGCATCTCTCTGGTAGACAAATCTCTGAAGGATAAGAAAAGAACTCATAAATCCAAAGGGAAAAAAACGGGTTTGGAAAGTTGAAGTTAAAAATGCATTCTCAGGAAAAACAGAAACAACTAAATTTAAGCTGTTGCTCAGTGCAGCACTCCGGGTTTTGCTTCCATTTAACAAAAATAAAAATAAAAAGCGCTCATGTATATAACATGGTATCCTATGCTTCTCCTTCAAACTGTACAAAGAACAGGCTTCAGCTATCCATAGATAAGGAATGAGCAGACTTTAATCATCAGCACGACTGGTGTCAATTGTTGTATAATCATTTTAGCTGCAGCGATCAGTGCTTTTGCTGAGAAAACGCATAAACTGGCTCCCTACCATGTGGTCCTTTGTTTACACACAAGGCCTCAAGGCATTAACAACTTTGTGTCTTCACTTAGTTTCTTGGAATTACATAAATATACATATGATGTGGGGAAAATATGTTAAACAATACCTCCAGGCTATGCTCATTTCAACTGCCTTCAATCATTACTATTTTGTCCTTTGAAAAGATCAGAGTGTGAGTGCACGCGTGTGTGACTGTGTTTTTGTTTTTTTGTGTTTTTTTTTTTAATATATGAGATTTATTGTCAAATTGGTTTCCATACAACACCCAGTGCTCATCCCAACAGGTGCCCTCCTCAATACCCATCACCCCCCCTCCCCTCCCTCCCAGCCCCCATCAGCCCTCAGGGTGTGTTGTATACAGGCCTTCTACCTGGCAGGAAGCCCACCTCATCATTTATTCGGTCATGATACAAAGCTAACAAATCATGCTTGGTTTAAGATAGACAATAAGGAATCAACATATTAATAAATGGCAAATAAAAGTTGATATGGGAAGTATTTAGCCTGTTCCCATGCCACCACCCTGGAAGAATGGGAGATATTTTATAAAGGTGGTTTAGAAATTTCTCACACCAGGGGTGCCTGGGTGGCTCAGTAGGTTAAGCTTCCACTTTGACTCGGGTAATGATCTCATGTGTTTCACGAGTTTGAGCCCCCACATCGGGCTGAAGCAGAGCCCACCCTCTTTGTCCCCCCTCTCTCTCTGCCCCTCCCCTGATTGCTCTCTCTATTGCTTGCTCAAAAATAAATAAACATTTAAAAAACAAAAGAAATTACTCACACCATGCCATAGAGGATTAGGGTTTATGACAATAAAGTTAGCACTAGGCACGCTGGAAATATAAAATAACTGTTAAATTAATAAATAGACATCAGAGAGACACAACGGTGTGTGTGTGTGTGTGTGTGTGTGTGTGTGTGTGTGTGTTCTCACTCACCTGAGTCTAAAAGAGCTAGGATGGAAGACGTTTTAAAAAGATTATTCCAGTGTAAGAGTAGATAGGAAGAATCAATGTTTAAATTACTGTCTACAGACTGTAGCTCTCCTAATTTTAAAAATAATCTGGAAAAAGAGATTTTGCTTTATCACTGATCGGCAAAGGGATTGGTTGTCCTAGGGTCAGATGTGCATCCCGTGACTGGGAAGTTGGGAGAGGTCATGGGGTCATGTGGCTTTCCCAGGACTGTGGTATGACAAGCTTTCCCAAAAAAGATGTGAGCAGGGCAGGCAGTGAAATGGATTTACAAAAACATTATCAAGATCAAGTTTGAAAAAAAAATGGCAGAAATGTTTGCTCATAAGTTTGGAAAGAAAATGACCAACCTTTGCAGGAAATGTACAAAGCTTCTTAGTAGGAGCAGCTTAATACCCAGACAGACATTTGATGATTTGGATTATCCCAACAGTTCAAACACACACAAAGTGGACTGTATTTATATGTCACCTAGAGAGGCCCTCACTTAGAAAAAGTCTTTAGTTAATAAGCACTCATCTTCACCGAACCAGTACTTCATGAATGAGAGTCATACTGATTCTAAAATTATGCAGTAAAATTGGTAGAAAAACTCATCCTGCCTGACAAATGTTGCCAAAACCAATACTGGTTTATTTGGCAAAGGCTGAGCATTTTTCTAATGTCAAAATGGAATCAAATTTTCTCTTAAAATCAGAAGCTGCCTTGGCTGCTGAGCCTGTCCACCTTCAACTCCCAATTTTATTCCTGAGCAGGAGTTAAAGAAGGATCTGGGAGAGGTGAAGGTATTAGTACAAAGACTGAACCTGGAAAAAGGGGGTCCCTACTGTCTACAGACTTAAACCCAAACTCTTTAGCATGGCATATAAAGCTAGTAAATAATCACTTCCTTTCTTCTGCATATATTCTGGTCTTTAAATCTATCAGAAATCCATTTTTCCTCCAATGCACCATGTACATTCACAACTCCATGCATTTTTTTAATATAATCCACTCTGCCTGGTTTGCCCTTTGCTTCTTTTTCCAACCAATGAATTCCTGCTCATCTCCCAAAGCCTCAGATCAAGTACCATGTCCTTTCTCTACCTCTTCCTTTTCCCCCAGGTACTTTTAACATTCTTTTAGCATTGCACTTTCCATATTGTACCTGTTATCCATTTGTGTGCATCTGTCCTCTGAGACACTGAACACCCAAAGATCAGGATGTTTTCTTACTTATCCTTATGTTACTAGCATAGTGCCCACCATATTAGTAGGAGCTCAATGGATGTTGGTATGATGAGGAGAAGATAGGATAAAATACAGAGAATTGGGAAAATATTCATAAAAAATTTACATGGAGAGAGGATTTTAGGCAATTTTAAATGTTTGTCAAATCCCTCTACTTCCCAATAGAACATGTCTATGTTTCTCAACAGAAAAAGGAAAGTATCTGTTTTAAAACATAATAGTGTGGGTGTGGTTAAAAATTTGTGAAGGGGGGAAAAAAGCAAAAGCATCATAACACTATAAGGGAGGACACTCCCTCATACCTGTAAGAGTGTTGACCAAAGAAAGAAGTCCTGAAGATAGGTGGTGCCACTGAATGAAGGAAATCAAAGTTAAACATCATTTTAAAAAGATGAGTGTCAAGATGACGATAGGCGTGACAGCAGAAATAGCCTCATAAGACTTCCAAGAGACAGAGAAAGTAAGAGCAACAGCAACAGACAGTGGCAAGGAGACTGAAGCAAAACAGATCCAGTATTGCAGTGTGATTTTCATGGTCATCACCTTACAGGGTTTGAGTTAAAAACACGGAGTCTAAAGGCACCTGAGTGACTCAGTCAGTTAAGTGTCAGACTCATGATTTTGGCTCAGGTCATGAGATCAAGCCTCTTGTCAGACTCCACACTCAGCCTGGATTCGGATTCTCTCTCTCCACTCCTCCCTTTCTCTCTCTCTCTCTCTCTCTCTCTCTCTCAAAATAAATAAACATTTTTTTTAATGTGGATGGGGCACCTGGGTGGCTCAGTTGGTTGAGCATGCAACTTTTGACTTCAGCCCAGGTCATGATCTCACAGTGAGTGAGGTCGAGCACCACATAGGGCTCTGCACTGACACTGCAAAGGCTGCTTGGTAGTCTCTCTCTCTGCCACACCCCCTCTCAAAATAAATAAATAAACTTAAAAAAATAAAAAATAAGGGGAATCTGTGTGGCTCAGTCAGTTAAGCCTCCGACTTCGGCTAGGTCATAATCTCAAGGTTCATGGGTACAAGTCCCACATTGGACTCTGTGCTGACAGCTCAGAGCCTGGAATCTGTTTTGGATTTTGTGTCTCCCTCTCTCTCTGCCCCTTTCCCTTTCATGCTCTCTCTCTCTCTCTCTCTCTCTCTCAAAAATAAACATTAAAAAAATAAAAATAAGTAAAAATAAAAATATGGAGTCTAAAGTCTGATTTGAGTTCTATCATTTGTTAAATGTGTGAACTTAGGAAAATTACTTAGATTTTTAAAGTGAGGGTAACTGATAGTATTATCCCATTAACCCTCATCCCATTGCTGTGAGGATAAATGAGGATGTATATGTCAGGACTTAGAACAGTGCCCATCAAAAGTTATTCGGATCATCTTCCTTTAGGAAGGCTTGTCCCACCAAAGTATAGATTGCACATGTTGTAACACCATAGTCTTAGGAATATAAGACAAAGATGCACATCCATAGAGTAACCTCTGCTTTAAACAAACCAACCAGGGATTTGATACCCAGTGAATCCCTTAAAACATGTGCTGATTTTCTTTTGTATGGAGGACTTAGAAAAAGTAAGTTAAGTCACAGGGGCACTTTGATGCCCAAGTTATGAAGCAAAAAAAGTCAAGTTCTTCAGTAGACCTGGGTAGGAAATATTAGCAGGCAATGGTGTTCTAATAGCTTTACCATTCTTCCATCGGTACACAAAATCAACAGTCAGGTATAGAGGGAAAATTTGGGCTTTGAAACAAAGTAGACCTGGATTTAAACACCGGGTCTACCAGTTACTGTTTTTAATAATGGACTTTGAGGGATGCCTGGGTGGCTTAGTGGATTAAGCGACTAGCTCAGGTCATGATCTCACAGTCTTGGGGTCAAGCCCCTCATCAGGCTCTTCACTACCTGTGCAGAGCCTGCTTGGGATTCTCTCTCTCCCCTCTCTCTGCCCCTCCCTTTATCTCTGTCTCTCTCTCTCTCTCTCTCATTCTCTCTCAAAATAAATAAACTTTAAAAAAATAATGGACTTCAGTTCAGTAGGCTTATAGCCTGAACTGTCTATAAGATATTATTCTTGGAAGAGTAACCTTTGATTCACCTCGTTCCACAATAAGCACTCAAAAATCTGCTGGGGTTATTGAGTAACAGTGATTTCCAGATTATCACATAGATTTTTTAGAAAGAAAGAAAGAAAGAAAGAGAGAGAAAAGAAACTCATCTGGCAGAATCATCGCACTGTGTAGCATGTATTGCCTGCACCTGTACCTCCATCTGGGTGTGCACTGTGTTACCTCCTGCTTTGTGTAAATTGGTACCATAAGCTTCTACATCCTTTGTGATTAAAGGAACTTCATATCCTTTCACTTACGTCTTTGGTGTTTCTCCATCAATCATTTCAATACAGTGTGATTGCACTATTGTGACAACCACATATTATCTATATGACCCTAGACAAATTACTTAAACTTCAGAGTCCCAGTCTTTCATCTGCACTACCTGGCATGTAATAGCAGCTTGACAAATAATAGTAATGATTATAAAATGATTTTTTACGATCTCTCAACTTTAACATCTTTTATCTTTGTTTGCACTCTTTCTTACTTCACATATTTAATCAGTCACAGAGTTGCATCAATTTATCCTTCAAGATATGTATTCTATGAGCCTTCTTTTCCACTTCCACAGGTTTATAAAACACTATATACTACATTCGTCACTTTCTTGGAAATTTACCATGCATATGAATATATTAAAGATTAATACTTCCTAAAGGAAAAAACTTCATTTAGCTCAATATTCGCCAAATGAAATTGCCTCTGGAAATATTTTTTTATCTCCAATGATACATCTCCTCAAAGCTTTCAAAACTTGGGGCGCCTGGGTGGGGCAGTCGGTTAAGCGTCCGACATCAGCCAGGTCACGATCTCACGGTCCATGAGTTCGAGCCCCGCGTCGGGCTCTGGGCTAATGGCTCGGAGCCTGGAGCCTGTTTCCGATTCTGTGTCTCCCTCTCTCTCTGCCCCTCCCCCGTTCATGCTCTGTCTCTCTCTGTCCCAAAAATAAATAAAAAACGTTGAAAAAAAAATTAAAAAAAAATAAAAAATTAAAAAAAAAAAAAAAAAAAAAAAAAAAGCTTTCAAAACTTATGTTCCCGGGACACAATTTGGGGGAAAAAAACAAAAAACAAAACAAAACAGTTGTACTTATTGAAGCCAAAAGTACCTAAGCTGTAACCCAGTATCCTTTACCTTGACCCTCTAGTCTGACCAAACTATCCTTTAGAGCATCATCTTCTCTACTTTCCTCCATAAAATCTCTACCAAACTTATTTTTTCTGAATAGACTCTACATATCCTACAGCCTTTGCAACTCATTCTACAAAACCCTCAGCCCCTCCCCACCCAATCCTGGAAAGCCAACACTCCTCTCCCAACCCATTCAAATCCTGCCCAGTCCCTGAGGGTCTGCTAAACCTGACTTCCCTCAAACACTAGAGTCTGAAGGATCTTCTCCTTCTATGCTTGTAGAACATTTGACTCTTGAGTAATTAATCCTTTGTTATTTACAACATGAGCAATTTGACATAGTCTATCTCTTCACCCAAATTATTAACTCCTTGATCACATCTTCATCTTTTGTATACCTCACAGTATCTGACACTGTACCTAATACACAATATTAACTTAAAAATTATCTGCTCATCTGCTTTAAGGAAATTGTCTTCTCTCTTATAATGCAAACAGGTGTGTAAGAGCATTTGCTACTGCGTGAAATAACGTATTTTTAGCACTCTGTGGTAGCTATAGTAAGACAACAGGAAGATTCGAAAGCTGGGTTGGAAAGCTTTGAGAAGATATTGAATTATTCTGAAGGTTTAGGTTCTTTCATTATCAACTAAGAGCAACTAATGATGCTTCATTATCAATAGTAAGCTATGAAAAATTTTGACTGAAAGAAAAGATTCAGGATAAATGAAGGTGGTTTTTTATTTAACTTTACAACGATAAATAATAATACCAAATATTGATGGTAGTGAGAGTAGTAACAATATATTCCTAAATGATTTTATTTCCTAAAATTCGATTAATTTTTATCTTGATTTAGGTTATAAAATGAAGTACTATACTTAAAATTTATACTTTCATTTATACTGTAAATTTTAAAACTCCGCCTCTGTAGAATAGAAATACTACTATCAGTGTCATTCTTGCTTTTCTCCCCAAACGTGGCAAAATTCCAGAATTTTAGATCTAGCCAGGAATTCCAACCTATGATTTTAATGTAAGCTATTTGGTCACCAAGACAAACGCAGATCTGTGGCTCCATGATCTATGGAGTGGCTTCTCACTCCACTATGTGTGGAAAATCAATATAAACTTAGGAAAAGTCAAGATAGCATATTGTCTTTATGTAGTTGCATGTTAAATATGGAGCAGTTATAAAAGTAGATATTATGGGGGCGCCTGGGTGGCTCAGTCGGTTGAGCGTCTGACTTGGGCCGAGGTCATGATCCCACGCTTCGTGGGTTTGAGCCTCGCGTCAGGCTCTGTGCTGACCGGCTCAGAGCCTGGTGCCTGCTTTGGATGCTGTATCTCCCTCTCTCTCTGCCCCTCCCTCACTCTGTCTCTCGATCTCCCAAAAATAAATAAACGTTTAAAAATTAAAAAAAAAAAAAAGTAGATATTATGTGTGTGGGAAAGTATGATGAGTCCACAATGGAAATGAAGGTTGTTACCATTCAGAGATTTGGGAGAAAAGTCAAAGATAAAAAAAGGTGAAGTAGCAGTTAACTATAAATTAATGGTTAATATATTTGTAGGAAAAGTTAAATAGTTGCAGTTTTTGTGGGATTAAGAATTTGTTTTTGTTTTAATTCTCACCATTAGCTTATAAGCAGGAAATTTCTGCTGGTTTTTTTTTTAGCTAAATTTGCCCTTCTAAATGTGTTGCCTCATCATATAACTAGTTTAAATGTTTCACTACAGATTGGTACACAAAGTTGAAAAAGCAAAATCAGTTCAGTAGTACACTAACAAAGAAAGACTGAACAACAAATAAAGGTTGAATATTACCTTACCTTACCCTACACGTGGTACTTGGATATAATCTACACGATACATTACTTAAAATAACTTTCCTCTCATATGTTTGGGAGTGATTCATTTATATAATCAACTTTTACTGAATATATTCTTTATGAGAGCTATTGTTTTGGGGTTACATGGTCTTAGTAAGTATGGTAGAGAACCTCAATTTAGCAGCAACCGTGGCCAACAGAAAAAGTTGGTTAAAGCAGGGAATCATAAAAAATGATGCATACATACCTTAAATATTTTGTTCTAACTCAAAACATATCATATAAATGTATATTCATTTGCCAATCTTTTCATGTTGGGCCAATTTCTTTTTTCTTTTCTTTTTTTTTTTTTTTACTTTAAATCCATCCTTTTTCTTTCCTGCGTGAACCACACTCAAAATGCATCATCCAAGATTTCCATTTGTGCTTTTTAAAGTGAAAACTTAAAAATATTTGAGAAGCAGTATAAGTATATATCTTCCCTAGATGTTTACAACATCTTCCAATATTTTACAGTTGTCTTGGTTACAACTAGTTTGGCAGCAATTTTTTAGTATCTGTCTTCATTGTATCTTTCAAAGCAAAACTTTTTTCTTTGTTTTACATTCATATCCCATTAATTTCTTTAATCTCTAATTAAATTACAAAAGAAAATATAACTGAGAAAGGTTGATCTTCAAAGACACTATCAAAGCTGGCATTAGACATGTAGAGTGTCATTATAAAGCAGAAACAAGATCCTTTCACGTGTCTACAAAGCTTTTATGTAGGCAGCAACCCTATCTTGCATTTCATGTTTCTTCCTTCCATAACTATAAAATTTCCAGAACACTGGTATTTAGTAAATAACTATTGACCTAATAAAGACACACAAGTATTAGTTACTGCACATGCATGAAACTAATGTGTCTACAGCTGATCCTTTTAGCAGGCAACATGATATACTAAAAAGAGCACAGATATTGTAGTTGAATGTGGATGCCAATGTGTATGACTTCTGGCTAGTTATTTAACCTAAGTCTTAATCTCTCACCTCTATAGAGCTAATAATACCAACTTAAGGGAGTTATTATGAAAATTAATGTACTGAGAAGGTGGGTTTTCCAAGAAGCTGACCCTGAAATGGAGTTAGAATGTAGAACATTTATCAGAATGCTCTTAGATCAGCACCTATGGGAGGGTAGGAAAAACAGCAGGATTGGGCACAGGGAAAATTGAGCTTTGATGTGGGCCTGATGACAGCTTTAGCTGACCCTATAGAGAGCTTTAGAGTTGAAACAGGACATCAGAATTTCTCCAGTTAAGGCCAAAATGGCTAGATTTTTATACCTGCCCCTTGATCAGTCATTGAGTGTGGGTCTCCCTGGAAGGGTGTGTCTGTGAGCAAGGTGGCTCTGTGCAGCCAAACTTGAAGGGACTGACAGCAGGAGGCTGCCTGTGGACAGCTTTCCCACAGGCTGGGCAACAGACTTTCATCTGCAGAGGATCTAAGCACCCAAGTCCATATTCATCCCAGTGGGCTTGCCAAATGGTAACAGAAAAACCAAAGGTAGTTCTCTTTCTTTCACTTCCCTCTAGTCATCAATCCCCCCCTCAATCTAGACAAAGTACCTATTTTTCTGAGCCTTCTCCCAAGTCACATTCCATGCCTCTGTGCCCTCCACTCTCAGAGAAATTTATCTACTTCTCAGTTTTTTAGCATTGGAAGCATCCCCTTCCTGAACATTTACTACTTTCCCTATCTCAGCTAAAAACATGTACTTTCTCCCTCTCCACTGAACACCTTACTGAAAGCACTTATATATTTTCTCAGATGTAATGTCAATTGTTTTACAAACATATTTATATTTTTGCTCCTCTGAATGATCTTCATTTCTCTATTTGTATTGCCCAAGAGGATCTTAAAGGGCAATATTTTCTCTAATATGGGGTAACATTTAAAAATCTTCGCATATGCATCAAGAGGCTGGTACTACTACTCCAGCCCTCATCAAACATCTGGTACACACTCCTTGAAGACCTAAGAGAAGTCCATACCTGAGCCAACAACTTCCAACCAGAATTCACGCTGCAATCAATTTCAGAAAAAGGAATATAAATTGAGCTCTTCTGAACTACACATTTTTCTAATAACTGAATATCTGAGTTTTTGAGTTCAGAATATATCAGGGATTTTAAGAGTCCTGCAGAAGTTAAGGTTGCATAGTCCTAAGGTGCTTGGGATCTACTGCAGTTTCAGACATGGGTCAGCTGGTCACCTCATAAATGACAACCCTGTACAATAGTCCTCTCCCCTTCTATCCATGGGGCTTTCTCCTCTTATGGCCTTACACTAAGTCTGTAATCCCCCTTACATTTTAGTTTTGGGGGTTGAAAAGGAGGGATGAAATGAAGACCATGGAAGCCTTCAGAATAATCAGAGGATAAGAATATTTCAGAAAACTTGCCCCATTCCCCTACAATTGAGATTATGACACCCTTATTTATGTGGGAAAATAAAAATTAAAACCGGATCAAAGTAATCAACTACCATACTATTTCTGAAAATAGTCCAGCATATGGCCGAACAAGAGGTGGTTTGGGGCCTTTCCACAGGTAGTAATGACATGACATTATCCTCCTTTGAATGGCTACTTTGGTTGTAAGGGAGGAGAGTTCTATTTGCTTTTGAGTTACTTATAGTCAGTGGGCTGCTTTAGGACTATGTGTGCTTCTAATGAGGCACTAGACAGCTTTTATTGTGAAAGAAAGTTCTAGAATTTTCAATAATGCAGTTAAAGCATTAATTTTTAATCCTGGTTGCCTTTGTGTGTGTGAACATTCCCCATCCTGTCCTGGGAAGAGGAATGGGGGGAAGAAGGGAAGAGGAGGGTAGGAAGGAGAAGGAAAGTGTCAGGGAGAAGAAACAGGGGAGAGGAAGAGAAAGGTAGGAGGAGAGAAAGAAGGTATTGGCAAAGGGAGGAGGAAGGAAGTAGGAGGAAGAGAAGAGGGAAAATGGTCTCAGAGAAAATCAGAAGTAGAATGGAAACTCCATACATGGCCAAAGACTTGGAATTGGCTACATGTGCCCACACCTGTGTTTGTCTACACATGAAATCTTCTGGATTCCGTGTATAATAGAGAGCTAGAAGAGGGTGGAGAGAATGAATATGTAATGGGCTCTCCTGGGTTCTCATTATGTGCCATGTGCTGGACTTGGCACTTTATTCTCAGCCCACAAAACAATCCGATGAAATAGGCATTGTTGTTATCTCCAATTTACAAGCAAGGAAACCAGGGCTCAGATAAGTAACTTGCCAAGGTCATCGAGATTGCAAATGGCAGAGATAAGATAAAAATCCAGTTCTTTTTGACTCAAAAATCTTTGCTCATAATGAAGAATGACTAATGCTAATTATATAGATTTTATAATTTCTCTTGTCAGTTCATTCTAGTTTATATTCTTAGTCATGAAATAGAACATGTGGCAGTAAAGATTAGACACATGTAGCTGTATTGAGTCAAATTCCTAACACAATGACAGTTGCACCCAGGATAGTCTTGTTGTAGAATACCCCTTCTCTTAGATATTGGCTATGTTATGGTTGGTTATGTCTGAGGCTATTAGGGATTTTCCTACCTTTTTGTGTCTAGTCACAACTCTTCACATGGTGGGAAGAGATTTCTCTCTTGTGGACAAAAACCAGAGCTCAGTCTCTCTGTACCTGTCACACAGTGTTTCCGTCAGAGGCTGGAGTGAGAGAAGCAGAGCAGACGCTGCCTTAGGGCTCTGCTCTGAGGCCCTCGAAATTTCCTTCACCAAAATGTGTATCCGACTCACCTGATAGTTAAAATCTAAAGTTCCATAATTAGCATCTTGAGCCAAGTGAGAAACAAATTGTTTGTAAGAGAACACAATAAAATTATGAATTCCAATTTACATGGTTCCAAAACTTCCTAACCTCTCAGTGTGTACCAGTGATGTGGATGCTAAAAGGACATCCCTAAACTTAGCGATACTGTCAATCACTAGGAACCCCATTTACTAATGTTCTTCCTCTAGAAACTATGTTTTTACACATTTTAAATATTGTCTAAAATTTCCTCCATATATAACTCATATCTTAAACTTTTTACCTATTCTTGGTATTAAGTTCTTTACCATATTTTTGGAGGAGTTTGGAATGTCACGCAGAAGAAAACTAAAGAAACCCAAATGTTTAGCTGGCATAATCAAGGTTTGAGGTAAAAACCTTAATCGGTATTTCTACAAGACTTTGTCATTACATCCTTATAAGCTACTCCTATATTTAATTAGTGTGATTGGTAAATAGTCTTTAGTAATGAATGACAGAAAAACTGTGAAATAATTCATTGTGAAATAACTGTGAAAACTGTGAAATAATAATAACATTCTAAAGATGTTTATATTGTGTTCAATACACCTAATAACATTTTTATTTTTTATTTTGAAGATAAAAGACATATGATTTTTTGGCTGGGTTTTTAAAAAATATTTTATTTTATTTTATTTTATATTTTATTTTATTTTATTTTATTTTATTTTATTTTTGAATAATTCTAGACTTCCAGAAAAGTAGCAAAGAGACTACAGAAAATTCCTTTATAGCCTTCACCCAGTTTCCCTTTATGTTAGTATTGACAGAACTGTGTTATATTTGTCAAAACTAAGAAACAAGACACTGGTACAGTGCTATTAATTAAACTACAGACTATTTGAATCACCAGTTTTTCCACTAATGCCCTTTTGGTATTTCAAGATCTCCAGGATACCATCTACAATTTAGTACAATTTTTATTAAAGCAGAATCTGGTTCTTTTCAACCCATGAAATACATGGTGGACAGATAATTGGTTTAACTGGCACCAGATTATTAGCCTGCCAGGATGTGTGTGATTCTTGGTCTTGTCCTCATGAGGAAAAACCTATAGGAAAAAAATTGAAAGAGGAGCTTCAGACCTTTCACAAAGACAGAGAGAGCACATAAGCAGTGCTAACCCCACTTTTATGTGGAAAAGTGGAACTCAAAGCACTTAGCCTCCAGTTATACTCTCAGGTGGGACCCAGGCTTCTAGCACCAACATCGTGACCAGCTTCACACAGAATTGTCATCCAGCTGCCTTCCTGTTCGATCTATTCTTATTTTCCATGCTGGCTTGTGAATTGTCTAATAACTCATTATCTTCTATGAATATTTGAGTTGTTTCCAGTTTTGATCTATTATAAATAGCACTGGTATGAACTCTTACACATGTCTTTTAGTGAGTACATATTTCCATTTAATATATACCTGTGAGTGGAATTGCTGGTTCATAAGTTAATGCTGGTATATAAATTATTTATATATGAAAATAAGTTTCATATATAAAACCTCAAGAGATCTGACAAAATATTTTTTCAAAGGATTATACCAACTCACATTCTCACTAATAATACATGAGAGTTCCACCTGTTCCATATTTAACCAATATTTGACATTGTCTTTTAATTTTAGTCATTCTAATGGACATGTAGTAGCACAGCACTGTGGTTTTAATATAAATTCCTTAAAGAACAATGATGTTGAGTACACTTATATGATCTATTAGTTATATAGATACTCGCTTTTATTAATTATCTGTTCAAGTCTTTTGCATGTTGGACGGATCCATTTAAATTTTTAGCAGATCTCTACACATTCTGGAATAAGGTCCTTTGTCAGAAAGATGCATGGCAAAGATTTTCTCCTAGTCTGTAGCTTGTCTTCATTTTCATAATAGTGTTTTTGAAAGAATGGGTTGTAATTTTAGTGGGATCTAATTAACTAATTTTTTCCTTTAAATCTGGCTTAATAGATTTACCTAGCCTAAAGTCAAAAAGATATTATCCTGCTTTATTCTAAAGCATTATTGTCTTATTGTCTTTATTGTCTTTTATTGGCACAAAAACAGACACATAGATCAATGACAGAATAGAAAACCCAGAAAT
Source organism: Lynx canadensis (assembly GCF_007474595.2). Lineage (NCBI taxonomy): Eukaryota > Metazoa > Chordata > Mammalia > Carnivora > Felidae > Lynx > Lynx canadensis. The sequence continues at coordinate 101,106,022 of NC_044306.2, forward strand.
GGACCCACAACTATACAGTCAACTAATCTTCAACAAAGCAGGAAAATTATATCCAGTGGAAAAAAGTCTCTTCAACAGATGATGTTGGGGAAACTGTACAGCAACATGGAGAAGAATGAAACTGGACTTCATTATACCATACACAGAAAAATGGATGAAAGATCTGAGTGTGATACAGGAAACCATCAAAATCCTACAGGAGAACATAGGCAGTAACCTCTTTGACCTCAACCGCAACTTCTTACTAGACATGTCGCCAGAGGCAAGGGAAACAAAAGCAAAAATAAACCATTGGGACTTCATCAAGATAAAAAAGCTTCTGCACAGCAAAGGAAATAATCAACAAAACTAAAAGGCAGCTGACAGAATGGGAAAAGATATTAGCAAATGAGATATCTGATAAAGGGTTAGCACCCAAAATCTATAAAGAACTTATTAAGCTCAATACCTAAAAATAATAATAATAATAATAATAATAATCCAGTTAAGAAATGGGCAGAGGACACGAATAGACATTTTTCAAAAGAAGACATCCAGATGGACAACAGACACAGGAAAAGATACTCAACATCACTCATCATTAGGGAAATACAAATTAAAATCATGATGAGCTACCACCTCACACCTGTCAGAATGGCTAAAATTAACAAAACAAGAAACAGGTGTTGGTGAGGATGTGGCGAAAGGAGAACTCCCTCGGACTGTTGGTAGGAATGCAAACTGGTGCAGTCACTCTGGAAAAACATGGAGGTTCCTCAAAAAGTTAAAAATAGAACTACCCTACAATCTAGCAATTCCACTACTAAGTATTTACTCAAAGGATATAAAAATACAGATTTTAAGAGGTACATGCACTCCAATGTTTATAGCAGCATTATCAACAATAGCCAAACTATGGAAAGAGCCCAAATGTCCAACAACTGATGGATGGATGAATAAAGAAGATGTGGTATATTTATGCAATAGAATATTACTTAGCCATCAAAAAGAATGAAATCTTGTCATTTGCAATGATGTGGATGGAGCTCGAGTGTATTACACTAAGTGAAATAAGTCATTAAGAGAAAGACAAATACCATGTAATTTCACTTGTATGTGGAGTTTAAGAAACACAACAGATAGACATATGGGATGGAGACATAGACATATGTGAGACATATGAAGAAAAAAGAGAGAGGGAAACAAACCATAAGAGACTCTTAAAGGGGCGCCTGGATGGCTCAGTTGGTTAAGCATCTGACTTCAGCTCAGGTCACGATCTCAAGGTCTGTGAGTTCGAGCCCTGTGTTGGGCTCTGTGCTGACAGCTCAGAGCCTGGAGCCTGCTTCAGATTCTGTGTCTCCCTCTCTCACTGCCCCTCCCCCACTCACGCTCTCTCTCCCTCTCAAAAATAGACATTTAAAGAGACTCTTAAAGACAGAGAACAAACTGAGGTTTGATGAAGGGAGGTGGGTGGGAGATGGGCTAGATGGGTGATAGGTATTATGAAGGGCACTTATGTTGAGCACTGGGTGTTGTAGTTAAATGAATCACTAAATTCTACTCCTGAAACCAATACTACACTGTATGTTAACTAACTAGAACTTAAATAAAAATCTGAAAAGGAAAAAATAAGTAAATAAAACTTTCCTGTCTTATCTTTCATTCTTAGATCTACAATCCATCTGAGTCTATCCTTGTGAAGTAGGGCTTAAATTTTCCTCCCCCTTTCAAAAATACAGTATCAAATCAATCAACATCATTTGTTGAAAAGGCCATTCTTTTGCCCATTGAACTCCAGTGTTCTTTGTAATAAATCATGTGATCATATACATGGGAGTCTGTTCTGAGTGCTTACTCTTCTCCTGTTCTATGTGTCAATCCTTGAGCCAATACTATATTCTTTTAATTATTCTAGCTTTACAACAAACCTTGACACCTAATAATACAAGTCCTTCATTTTTGTTCTTTTTTTTAAAATATGATTTTGGCTATTCTTGGATATTTGTATTTCTATTTAAATTTTAGAGTTAGCTTGCCAATTTATACTATCCTCCATCACCGTCACCATTCTGGGATTTTAATTAGGATTAAACTCTATCAAGATGCCACTGCAGGAAAAAACTGATATTTATAATATTGGATTTCCCAATCCACTAATATAGCATATCACTTCTTATATCTTGTTCTGTTTCTGCTTAAGATATAATTTAAATATAATAAATTTCATACTTAATTGATGGTTCTATGAGTTTTGACAAATGTAGATTGTCATGGTAGCAGCAGTTTACATAACACATGGAATATTTTCATCATCCAAAACCTCCCTTTGTTGCACCTTTTTGGTAAATGCCTCTCCCTTGTGATCTGAAAACCATTGATTGTTGTTCTGTCTCTGGTTTTGCCTATTCAGAAATGTCATATAAATGGTATCATACAGTATACAGCCTTTTCAGTTTGGCTTCTTTCCCTTAAAATAATACATCTGAGATTCATCCATGTTGATACATTTTCTCCTTTTTACTTTTGGGTAGTATTCCACTGCCTGGATATACCACGGTTTATCCTTTAGCTAGTTAAAAGACATTTGGGCTATTTCCAGGTTTTTGGCATTTATACATAATGCTACCATAAACATTCCAGTAAAATTTTTTCTGTGAAAATAGTTTTTGTTTCACTTAAAATACCTAAAAGTATAATTACAGGGTTATGTGTCAAGTGTGCATTTAACCTCATAAGAAACTGACAAACTGGTTTCCGAAGTGGTCATAGCACTAAGTTTATTTATTTTGAGAGAGAGAGAGTGAGCACATACGAGCAGGGGAGGGGCAGAGAGAGAGCGGGAGAGAGAGAGAGTCCCAAGCAAGCGCCACACTGTCAATGCAGAGCCTGATGAAGGGCTTGAACTCACGAACCGTGAGATCATGACCTATAACAAAATCGAGAGTCAGACACTTAACCGACTGAGCCATCCAGTTGCCCCCACTTTTGCATTCTTACCAGCAATATATAAGTATGATTGTGGTTTTGTGGTTTCATACCCTAACACTTGATATTGTTTTTTGCATTTTTCTCATGACTAATGTTATTAAATACCTTTTAATGTGCTTACTTGCCATCTATATCTTCTTTGGTGTTTAAGTATCTTTTCTGTTTAAGTATTTTACCCATTTTAGAAGACGTGAGCAGATATTTCTCCAAAGAAGACATACAGAGGGCCTACAGACACATGAAAAGGTGCTCAACTCATCATCAGATAAATGCAAATCAAAACTTCAATAAGATGTTACCTCACACCTGTCAGAATGGCTAAAATTAAAAACACAAGAAACAACAGGTATTGACGAGGATATGGAGGAAAAAGAATCCTCGTATGCTGTTAGTGGGAATGCAAACTCTGCAGCCACTGTGGAAAACAGTTTGGAGGTTCCTCAAAAAATTAAAAATGGAACCACCCTCTGATCCAGTAGTTGCACTAGTGGGTATTTGCCCAAAGAATATGAGAACACTAATTTGAAAAGATATATGCACCCTTATGTCCATTGCATCATTATTTACAATAGCCAAATTATGGAAGCAGTCTAAGTGTCCACTGATAGATGAATGGATAAAGAAGATGTGGTATACACACACACACACATACACACACACACACACACACACACTGGAATATTATTCAGCCATAAAAAAGAATGAAATATTGCCATTTGCAACAGCATGGATGGATTTAGAGTAATGCTAAATGAAATGAATTCAGAAAGGTAAATACCGTATGATTTCACCCACATGTAAAATTTAAGAACCAAAACAAATGAACAAAGGGGAAAAAAAGACAAACCAGAAAACAGACTCTTAACTATAGAGAACAGATGGTACCAGAGGAAAGGTGTATGGGAAGATGGGTGAAATAGGTGAAATGGATTAAGAATATACTTACCATGTTGAACACTGAGTAATACATATAATTGTTGAATCACTACAATGTACACCTGAAACTAATGTAACACTGTATGTTAACTACACTGAAATTAAAATAAAATATGAAGAAATAAATATTTTGCCCACTTTATTTAGTTGGATTGTTTATTTCCTTATTATTGAGTTAGAGAATTCTTTATGTATGAATTCTTTGTATCTTCTGGATAAAAGTTCTTTATCAGATATGCATTTTGTAAATATGTTTCTCATTATTTATTTTCATTATTTTAAAAGCTTTTTTTGAAGATCAGAAGTATTTAATTTTAATGAAGCTGATTATCAATATTTTTTCAAGTATTATGCTTTTGATGTTGCATCTAAGAAATCTTTGTGTAACTCAAGGTCACAAAGATTTTCTTCTACCTTCTTCAACATTTTTGTAGTTTTTTATTTCACTTTATATTCTATGATCCATTTTTATTGAATTTTTATATGGTACAAAGCATGGATCAAGATTAATTTCTACATATGAAAGCACAATTGTTCCAGCACATACAGATATACATATACCTATTTATTTACCTACTATATCCACTTGCTCTACATGGAACTGCTTTTACACCTTTGTCAAAACTCAATTGATCACTTACATGCGTGTCTGTTCATGGACCCTCTATTCTGTCCCACTGATCTACACATCTACACTTTCACCAATCTTTGGTCTGCTTTTTTAAAAAAACTTTCACTAGATATGTAAATTACTACCCCATTTTTGTGGTGGTCCTGAGCATGGACTAGGTGAGAACAGAAACAATTTTCTAAAGAATGTATTCTCTGAGCCTTAGCTCTCCATTACTATCAAACAAACAATGTCCCTCCAACATACAGGCTCTTTCTTTGGGATCTTTTTTCACTTTTTTTATTCAGGTCCTTCCTATTGTTTTGCTCCAGAAAAGGCATTAGGATAAAGTTATCCATCTGAAGAGGAAAATAAAAAAGAAATTCCCTTAAGCAAGCTAACCATGGGTCCAAGAGATGCTCTACCATTTTTCTGTATGTTCAGTGACCCTCAACCACTGCCAGATACATAGACACACAGACACATATACATACATTGTTGGTTGATCACAAATTCCACTCCCCACCTTTATTCTGGTATTCTTCTTTCAAGTTTCTTTTCTATAAAATCCTTCCCATATTAAAAATTCCCTATGTCCAAGGCACCTGGGTGGCCCAGTCAATTAAGCATCCAACTTCGCGAAGTTCAGGTCATGATCTCACAGTTCATGAGTTCGAGCCCGGCATCGGGTTCTGTGCTGACAGCTTTGAGCCTGAAGTCCGCTTCAGATTCTGTGTCTCCCTCTCTCTCTGCCCCTCCCCCGCATATGCTCTGTCTCTCTCTCAAAAATAAATAAACATTAAAAAAATATTTTAAAAAATTCCTTATGTCCTATCTTTATTCCCTAGCTCCATTCTTAGTTCACCTATCTTTTCTATTAATATACATAAAAGGAATAAAAGACACTGAAATTAAATATATAAGCATACATTAATTTTTCAGATTTGTTGTTAAGTGACATTGATGGAGAATAAAATATAATAAAAAGTAGATGTCATAATACTTTAGAAACAAAAAATAGGGGCGCCTGGGTGGCTCAGTCAATTGAGCGTCCGACTTCAGCTCAGGTCACGATCTCACGGTTCGTGAGTTCGAGCCCCGCGTCAGGCTCTGGGCTGATGGCTCAGAGCCTGGAGCCTGCTTCTGATTCTGTGTCTCCCTCTCTCTCTGCCCCTCCCCCATTCATGCTCTGTCTCTCTCTGTCTCAAAAATAAATAAACATTAAACAAAAATTTTAAAAAGAAACAAAAAATAAAACTAAAAACTCTTCTAAGAAAGATGCACCTCTCTAAAAAACGAGAATCAAAGGTACAAGGGCAGTGAGAAGCACAGAGTTGAACTGAAGACCAAATGTCATCACAGGTGTAAAGGGACCACTTGGCTTCCCATTTTATAATCACACGATAATGAAAGGATCCCACAGTGTGATCCCACTGAGGTTCCTGGAAAAGCCACTCCCTAAGATAGCCCCAAGGGAAGTAACAGACAGGAATTTGGGTGGAATCTTGAGTAAGAACAGAGGAAGGAATGTTTTATGGTTATGCACAAATATGTAAATTAAACCATCAAAATCCATGCATGTCTGAGAACTTCTGGGACACCTCAGAACTCTTGTTTTTCCTGCAGTCCCTGACTGAGTCAGCATGGCAATATATCATGCAGATGCCTATCCAAATTGCCTTGTCTACTGTAATAAGTGGTTGGCATTAAAGAAACTATGGACCAGGAATGCTGGTACACGCTTACCCAGTGCCCTGTTCAAGTTGGCCTTGTAAAGAAGAAATAAGAACACCATTGTGTGCATCTTGAGTTGTCTTCCTTGCCTTTGTGGCTCTCTGGAAACCTCCAATGGGCCAAGGGGCGGGGGGGAATACCAATGTTGTTACTTTCCTTTTCACATCACCATAATAGTATCCACCTTGTTTTGTATCGGAGAAAATAAAGTTTAAGAAAATATAACATCATGAATGATATTAATCACCAGGAACGCAGGAGCATTTCTCTTCTTTGATTCCTGCCCATACCTAAACATTGTCTATGCAGGCAGTATAAATTGATTACTCATTTAATATTCTAATAAAAATGGTTATATTTTCTTGTTACAAATAGAAAAACAGGCAGAATGGTTTAGTAAAGGAGATACCTTTATTCTGAGGGATCCTATCCTAGGATGATGGGGTACACAGGTAATAAAAAATATACCTTAGAGTTGAAAAAAATAGGACAAGTCAAATCCTACTTGAAAACCATATGGTTCAATATATCTTTAAAAATAATTTTAATGAATAAGCAGATGGCCCTAGGAAACAACTTTGCCAACATGATTACAGATAATTTTATTAAATTCTCAATAACAGATATCTACCAGGCCTACTTAAGGGAAACATTCTACCATTAATCATCTCAGTTGTAACTGCATTTGTCTTCAGCATTAGAAGAGTTTTTTAAGGCTGGTCAAAGTCACTGTTAAGAGTAAGTAAATGTCTAAACCATTCTGAATGTCTAAACCAACATGACTTAATCAAATTTAAAAAGACAAAATGAAAGGACAAAGTACAATGTGGAAGGGAAAGACTTAAGTCTATAAGCAAAATAGAAATGGGAAAAATGTTGACGGAAACTGTAGCACCAGGTTTGTACAGCCAATGCTGTTGATGAGAATCTTCAGGCCAGTAGCCCCACACTGACACCTCTGTCTCACTCTTTACAGTTGGAATTTGAGAGAAAAGAAAGACAATGCTCTCTTCACATTCTCTCTACCCCACAAATAAGGAAGATTCCATTCACAGTCACAATACTCCATGACATCCCAGCAAAATCTTGTTTCAAGAAATTAGAATTAATAAAGAACTGGGGTGCCTGGGTGGCTCAGTCAGTTGAGCGTCTGACTTCGGCCAGGTAATGATCTCACAGTTTGTGAGATCAAGCCCCACGTCAGGCTCTGTGCTTAGAGCTCGGAGCCTGAAGCCTGCTTCGGATTCTGTGTCTCCTTCTCTCTGCCCCTCCCCCACTCATGTTCTGTCTCTCAAAAATAAATAAATGTAAAAAAAAATTTTTTAAAAATAAAGAACTGAATAGGTTAATGAAAAAATATATAGAATATGCCTTGTAAATCTAAAGAACTATAGACATATAGGCTATAACAAGTGACCATTATTATAATCGGTTTATAGGGGAAAGGCTATTTAGAAAGTCATTAATGAGTCAAGATTGTAATTAAGCATATAGTTTATCTTCAATAAATGGTAAGTGTTACTATTAAATCATTATTATTAAAACACAGTTACTAGGGATCATGGACCACATTCACCAAACATTAGATAAAGTTTGTGATATATCTGATGTAATAAAATGGTAGAAATTCAAATAGTGATCAGGGTCCTGATTTCCTAATTCTTATTTCATTATATTACTTGGTCTTTAATCCTAAGAAAGTTGGGTACTAATGTAATTTTGATTAAACATAATAAGTTATGATAAATAAGCACATCTCACCTATAATTTTGCCACTGCCCCTTCAAAATTTCTCATTCTCACAATTTACTGTTTAAAAAATCAACTTATTTGAAATGAAAGAATATGGTTCAGTAGGAACAGTTCAATGCCCATTAAGTGCACCGGATCCATTGATGAAGAAAATCCCAGCCATTCAATGGTCAACTCTATTTTAATGCTTTTCTTCTAAAAGTTTCTAGGAAACTGCATCCTTTTCAAGAATTCAAGTCACCCTGGTACCAATGAAGTAAAACTAGTATAAATGTACAAAGTCTAAGAACTGATCTCTGTTTTTCAAAAGAGGGTGCTGCATCCCAGATTTGTAAAGAAAACTGGTCTGGACACTGTGAGATTTCTGGAATTCCCAATTTTCCAGCAGGTGTAAACACTGAAATAAATCTTTTCTTGGCTGCCAAACCAGGAGGAATCCACCTGAAAAGAAAGGGGAAGAATGTCTTATCAGAGCGTGTTTTTTTTTATTACATTGTTTCTTATAAAAGAAGATGATACAGTTAGTTCATGACCAATGAAATATGCATTTTGAGTTGGTCATTAGTGATGTCATCTCAGTCTCCATCAGGCCAATCAGCACAGACTCCTATTGTCTCCTGGACTGTCCATTGCCTCTAGCAGATCAACTATTCTCTGAAATGCCACATACCCCAAAATTACCTTTCTTCATTGTTTCCAGTTCTGTGAAATAATAGGAAAAAATGTTTATATCCCTAGTTACTGGCACAGAGCTCCTAAAATTTTTATAATTTCCTAAGTGACAAGAGCACTAAGAGCATTTTGTTGTTGTCGTTAGTCTGTTTGTCTTTGGCCCTGGTTCCTGACCCAGAGCTCCTAAATCTCTTGTAATTTGCTGGGTGATGGGCATGTCTTTTGTGCTAATGAGGTGACTCTTGGTGGGCTCCTGAATATCTTCAAGTCAGGGACTAGTCACCAGAAAGACCAAGCCATTATTATTAGAAACCTAGAAATTTCATCCACTTCCCATCCTCCAGGAGAGGGTAAGAGACTAGAGATTAATTTGCAGATTGACCATGATGAATGATCATGATTGATCATTTATATGATGAAGCCTTTATAAAAATCCCCAAAGTACTGGGTTCAGAGAGCTTCCAGGTTGCTGAACACATGGAGGACTGGGATGGTGGTTTGCCTGTTGAGGATACAAAACCTCATCCTTTCTCTGTTCCTTGCCCTAAGCATCTCTTCCATCTGGTTGTTCATCTGTGTCCTTTATCATAACCTTTTATAATAAACCAGTAAGTGTGTTTCCCTGAGTTCTGTGAGTCATTCTCACAAATTATCAAATGCAAAGAGAAAAAATCAGGGAACTGTGACTTATAGCTGGTCAATCAGAAGTACAAGTGATAACTTGGGACTTGGGATTAGCACCTGAAAGGGGGGGGGGGGTAGTCAGTCTTATGGGACCAGCTCTGAACCTGCGGGATCTGACACCATCTCCAGGTAAATGATGTCAGAATTGAGCTGAATTGTAGGACTCTCAGCTGGTCTAAGAGAATTGCTGGTGTCGGGGGGAAACACACATTTGGTAACTGGAAGTGTCAGAAGTCAAATGTGGTAGTAGCGTGACAGTAAAGAAAACACACAAGATTGTTTTTCCTATAGAAGTCCCCAAACTCTTATTCTTATCTCAGGCTTCCCTTAGTAACCCAACTCCCAGTTAGGAGTAGACCAGCTAATGAAACTAATTTAAACTAAGATCTAACATATGAAAGGGACCGTTTGTTAATACAAATAGCTCTCTAACCAGTAGGGCCTACAGAATTATGGGAATCTGAAGGCTATCCCATACTCTGAGACCTTTCCATATACCCTCTAGCCCTCTATACCCTCTATCAACACCAGATCCTTCTCTTGACCAACAACAAATACTTAAAAGGAGGTAAACTAAGATTCAGAATGCAGTCAATCCCACAGATCAGAAATAAGCTTGCTGATATTGCCATTAGACCTGACAGCTAGGCCACTTCAGCATCATGCCCTATTTCATGTTACCCAGGTGTGGTCCACAAACCGGCAATATCACCATCTCCCGGGAGCTTGTTAAACATGTAGATTATCTGGGCTCCCTCCACCTTGGATACACTAAATCTCCAAGGATTTGAAGACACAGTAAAGTTTGGGAAGCTGCTATAATCTAGAGAGCTGAACATCACCAGCAAGTTTTTAACAGGTGATCCATGGTTGCACTGTGTAAGCTGATCCCCTACTCTTTTTATTAGCAGGAATCATGGGGATATCTGCAGAGCACCTTAGTTCCTATCTGGTCCATATGAAGTAATGGGAGAAGAATGTCCTGGCAGTAGACATAGCCAAGGCTGGAAGCAAGCTTTGCTCTGTTACCCTCATCTGTTCTCAGCTGCTTTCAGACTTCAAAAATGAACTTTCTGGTTTCAACATTCACACCATGTTATAGTCATTATGGCAGAATGATATCTGGACTCCACATAGGCACTGTATTGATACCTTGGCTATGTGTTACGTTACAAAACCAAAACCAAAGCTAAGGGACATTCAACATAACTGCTCCAAGTGACAAAAATACCTGGACAAAATTCTTTGATGAGCCTTTCTATTGCAAAGATAAATAGAATATTGTTGCCTATAGCAACTGTCACATAATTTTGTCATGTTCATTTTATATTTTGGGAGAGAAGTGAGGATGAGAGCTCACTCGTAAAATGAATGTATTGGCAATGCATCTGAGCCAGCCACATCACCTAGAATGAAAAAAACTGTCAAGTGGTCCCCAAATAAGGAATAAAACTAAGTCTCATGTTTGACTCATGTGACTGCAAAAATGTATTTCTTTCATTTCTAAGAACTATGCAAGCCATGAAAGCTGGTGACATGCCAACAGTCAGGGCTCTAGCCTCTAGACCCACATTTGGGGACAAGGAAAAATACTTTCTCTGATTTAACACAGCTAAGCCTAGTGGAAGAATTGCATGTGTTCTCCCTAGAACTCTCCAAGCTAGCCTAATGTGAATATAGAATAGCATGAACTATGTATTTCTGCATAATTTTTCAATGAGTAGGAAAGAGCCCATAATGGAGAACGTGCAAAGGAGATCAAAAAATGATTTAAAAAGTATAACAAAACACATTCTATCCCAGAAGAAATGGTAACCTGATCAAAACCACATCCTAGTAAAATATTTTGCCAGCATCTTCTGTGTATCGAGTACCTTTTTTCCCTTTGGGTTTTCTCATTAGAAATGAAAATATTAGATGTGGGATTTTTCCCCCAAGAATTTCCTCATTGGCCTTTTCTCACTAGTTTTGGTGTCCTTGTGAAATGAAGAGAAAACAACAGTGGTGAAGAAATAAGTATTTATATCAACCACAAGAGCATACACTAAGCCATGCCTATGTCCCTAAGACTTGCAATAATATCAGGAAAGGCGCATTTAAAAAAAAATCAGGCACCAGAGTCCATGAAAACTTAGTCTGTATAATGTTTCGTTCTCATGAAAACTTGTCTTTCTAACTTCCCTAACTCTAGCTCTACTGTAATTACTTCTTCCACAGCTCTTAAACTACTATACAGACCTTGATGTGATTGTATGTGTAAGGACATTCACTGGACAAGGATCGTGTCTTAAATTCTTCCTACTGCCACAGTTCAGTGTTTGGTACAATGCACACAGAAGCAATCAATGAGTACTTGTTTTTTTAAAATAAATGAAACTCCTAATTTTTGAAGCAAAAAAGGAAAGTTAAATGGCTCTTTGGTGGAAGCAGAGGGTTAAGTATGGTAAAGCAATAAAAATACTGCTGTCCAATGAACAGCATGCTCAGTCCATACAATTTGAATATATGCATGTCCGTGAGACATACTGAGAGGAAATCCTTGGCCTAAGCTTTCAAAGCCCTGACGCTTACTGACAGCCATTGCGAGGGGGTGGCCTCAGCCCTTACTCCTGTTGGCTTTCACTTACTCAGAAGAGATGCTAAAAGTCAGGCCTGGATTGCTAATCCTTTCCTTGGGCCCCCCAGAACCACAGGACAAGCTTCCTCTCATATCCATTATATTCATTTGTCAACAACCCTGAAAATTTTGGATAAAGACAGTGGGAGTAAGGAAAAGATGAGATAGAAAGAGAGACAGAGACATAGAGACAGAGAGATAGAGAGAGAGTAGGGACTGCACCCCCTCTGCCAACACACATACAACATAGCCCAGATCTACCAATTTGGTTTAAAAGATCTACCTGAAGCTACACTGTCCTCATTAATGCCATCAAGAAATGTCAGCCTTAGGTACCCTTTATCTTCATGACTCTTTCCTTCACTATGTCTTGTTACTATTTTGTTTTATCTGCCAATTGTGCATGATCTACTTAGCTGTCTCATGAAAATGCTATGTAACAATACCACAGAAGACATTAAACTTAATAGAAAGTCCTCTAATATTTTGGCCCTTCATTTTCAATATTAAGCTTTCTTATTCAATCACAAAAGAAGCAGTGGGTAAGGTAACAATGTTTAATTTAATGACTTCTTTGAATTTTGAAAATGATTTAAAATTATCTCCTACTTATACTGGGAGAAAAATTTAAATAAAGTTCTCAAGTAACTTCATTTGGCAGTGAATTTTCAAAATAAGTGATGATCATAGAGCCATGACCAATTTTAGATAGATATGTGTGTTGTTCCCAGAAGGTTGACTACCTCTGGCATTGCTAAGTCAGGAGGGGACAGGCCATGAGTCTCCCTTTGGCAATGAGCACCCATATGTAGTCAGAAGTACATATATGGAAAACATAAAAACATCCTCTGTTTTGCCAAAAGCCTGTCTCAGTGTCTCCTCTGTGTGGGCTCCACCATGTCTTCCAGAGCCTAGAAGCCCCACATCCATGTCTTCTAGAGCCCCACATCTTTTGATGTCTCAGGAATGAAAACTTCTTGCTCTTGATGCTTATTGTCTAGACTTCATCATTTTGCATGCTAACCCATGACATCCAGGACTACCTTACTGTATGAAATCAAAATCCTTTCCTTAGTCTGTCTGAAACTAAAGCAAACCAGGCCCCTCCTGCCAATTCATATTCTTTGTCCTGTTCACTTTCATTATTCCTGATCTTCTGCTGCCCCAGAGTGACAATTTGGCATGAGTTTGCATCCTTTACAAGTCCCTATATATGCACTCCATTATTAATGAAAATATGGCGTCACTGCTAAAATTTCTCCAAAGAGGAATTTGTGGTGAAAAGCCTTAGAAGGCAGGAAAGAAAAGGGCATGGCCTTTCACTACATTAGGAACATCCACGTGACCACAGAGAGGTTGAAATTAGCCATGCAACAGGCTTAGGGGTAGTGAATTCTCCACTTTATGTTCAGCTCCATCTTTGTGACCACCAACGACCAGTGTGATTCCTTGAGAGACTAACCCCCGTCAGCAGTTGAGCTTGGCACAGAGCCCATTTTCTGCTCCACTTGCAAATACCTTCTTAAACCACCTTATATGAACAGTTCAGTTCTCAGGCTACTCTAGCACAGCTGTGGCCAGCTGCACTCAGCCTCCAGCCCAGTCATGGATTATGTACCAGATGATTCTTGTCCACTGAAAATACTAGAAACAACAAGGAATACATCATACTGCTGAGAAACTGGATCCACCAAGAGAGACCAAAGGAAAGCTATGACATCTGAGGAACAGGCAAACACTTCTGCAAGTATTTGCTGGAACAGGTATATTATGAGGAAATTAATCCCTGGATTCCCAGACACACATTTATTTTCTGGTTGCTTTGTTTTTAATTTTGTTTCTTTCTGGTGGGAGGAAGTTTAGGAGAAAGAGAAACTCTCTCATACTTTACCCAATACGTTTTCTTTTCTTCTCTGTCAGACTGTAAAAACAACTTTGGATACTCTACTGGAATGTTGTCACAGTGCTGAATTTGGAAGCCGATATAACTATGGCCGGAAAGGACAAAGAACGGAGGCTCCACGTGGTGTAAGGAGTAACACCTTTTAAAACCCAGAAAACTGACCAACATTTGAGAACTTGGTCCAACCAAATATTTCTATATATAAGAGTAGGCAATTAAAATTTGAATTGCTGCTATTAGGTAGATAATTTAAACTCCACACAGTAGCTGGATGTTTTCAAGGTAAAGGCAACTTAAAAGCATTATTATCTGAGCATTATTAACCTCTTCAAAATGCTTCTTGGCAGAGGTTCCCAATGGCCTTCACTGAGTTTCTGTTGTTCTTTCCCTCCTGCTGCTCTGTGTCTTCCCACACTCAGTGAGTGGAACATTTGGATCATTTTTAAAGTGGGTGAGGGAAGAGACTGAGAAAAAGAAATAATTGAAGAACAGTGTTACTCTCTAGTAGGAATAAATATTTGACTTGAAAAGTGCCTAACAATAAATCTCAGCTACACGGACAGACACACAACTGCAACACTGCTATTGTGTTCACATATAAGACCTTTGAAAAATACTCTCAGTATTCAAGCATGAAAAGTTAAATGTGCCTTGATTTGATTCACTCTTTCCCAATGTGCCCAAGTCTAATAAAGTTTTCCTTTTCAAAGAGCTAAGTGAATTCCTACCTCTTGTCTCTCCACTTGCTAATTATTTAAAGAGATGGTTTAATGCCATGGTTGAAAATGTAAGAAGTTTTTATTACTGAGGGTCAATATTCAGTCCATGGCAAAACAGTTTACTTCATGATACTTCTTAAAATTCTTTTCCCACTGACAAATTTGGCCCTTTCACAGAGGCAGGATCAGTGAGCTTCTGGAGGGAGAAAGCCTCAGGTTTGCCAAGAGACTCCCCTACTAGGCTGATGACACCTATTAAAACTCCAGAAAGGAAAATCCTCCGGAGGTCAGGCAGCAGGATTTGCAGTCCCAGGTCCCAACTGTTTCTCAATTTAAAGTGAGTCAGGCAATGGCGCAAGAACATTCCAGGTGCTTGAAGGAGCCTGAATTGTTTTGCAACTTTAAAGGCATCCTTATGAAGTGAACAGGTCATGCAGAGATGATGCTACTGTTTCTGTGAAATTTTAGTGGGACCCAGAGCAAACGGCAAACCCATTCGGCATTCATCTTTTTTTAATACCAGCTTCTGCCCACCATATATCTCAGGGCATTAAAAGGTGTTTTTGCATCTCAGAAACAAGTTGGAAAGAACAGATTTCACTGAAGGCATGCTCATTCTGGATTTAAAATCATTTACATGTGGGACTTGGGGCAGAGAACAGAGTGAGAGTCATCTGTGGCAGAAACTGCTATAGTTGTCCCTCACTATCTTTTTTACTTATATTTTATTTTATTTTATTTTGCTTCCTATGGTCATAGAATTCCTAAGCTAGTTAGGTATTTGACCAACTGAAATAAAGACTTTTTTCCCAGTGTCTTTTCATTTAGGTATAGCCATTTTCTAAATTCTGGCCCGAGGGGTATAAATAGAAGTGATATGTGTGAGCAAATTATGGTAAATAATCTTAAAGGGAGAGGATAGATATATCTTCTTCCTTCTCCTTCTTCCTGCTACTTGAAAAGGAACATGATGGCTGGAGCTGAAGCAGCCTTCTTGGATCATAGGGTGACCTTAAAAAAAGATGTCATATGTGGCAAAACACCAAGCTAAGAGGCACTAGATCCCTGAGGGCTTTGTGGAGAACAACCTTGTTAATGGCAGTGAAATTTTTGCTCCAGACATACAACAGAGACATAAACAATCTCATTTTGAATTTTAGTGTTACTTTAAACAAACTCTTTTCCCAATATATCATCTGACACATTTTTACAATGCCCTAGCTCAAAATGCTTCCAGATGCAGTTTGTGTTTATTTTTGTTTGTTTTTTAATGCATCCATAGCTTTAAAAAGGAAAAAGGAAAGGAAAGGAAAGGAAAGGAAAGGAAAGGAAAGGAAAGAGGAGAGGAGAGGAGAGGAGAGGAGAGGAGAGGAGAGGAGAGGAGGGGAGGGGAGGGGGAGGGGAGGGGAGGAGAGAGGGGAAGAGAGGGAAGGGAAAGGAAGAGAGGGAAAGGGGAGAGAAGGGAAGGAAAGGGAGGGGAGAGGAGAGGAAAGGGAGGGGGGGAGAGGGAGGGGAGAGAAGGGGAGAGAAGAGAAGAAGAGAAGAGAGGAGAGGAGAGGAGAGGAGAGGGGAGGGAGGGGGAGGGGAGGGGAGGGGAGGGGAGGGAAGGGAAGGGAAGGAAGGAGGGAAGGGAAGAGAAGAGGGAAGAGAAGAGAAGAGAAGGGAAGGGCCAGTAAGAGAAGAGAAGAGAAGAGAAGAGAAGAGAAAAAAAGAAAAGAAAAAGGCTGCCATTGTAAGAGTTTCCTGTATATTTATTTCCAAGAAGAAGAAAAATAGGGAGTATTTTCCTCTCCCTTATTTGACCATCTACTCTCATACCATATCCTATTTCACTTTTCTCACCCAGTCTGGAGATTTTAAGCCTTCTACAGGATGAATTCTTCAGCAGACAGTTATAACATGTACAAAAATGAAGTGTTTATAGAGCTTTAGAGATCTTTGAAAACACTTTTATGAAAACAGCCATTTTAGTAATACAAGGCCTTTGATCAATCTTCTGGGATCAAATTCTCAGTCTCTGAATTTAGTAGGAACTTATTGAATTAAAAAAAAACATCTAAATAGTAATCCGTATTCTCCAAATGTGTTCATTCATGTAAGAAGCTACTGCTGTGGAAAATTATTTATGGTCAAATAAAGCTCTTTGTTAATGCACATCCTACTGCACACACGCACGTGCACACACACACACACACACACACACAAGAACATGAGCTTTATGAAGTCAGAAACAATTTACCCAATAACTATTTCCAAATCAGGACAAAAATATTTTTTTAATCAGCACAAAGCTTCCTGGGTTATTTTTGTTCATTTACATATCTCTTCCAACTTCCTTCTAAATCTGGGTTAATGGCAGGAAAGAAAAGGAGAAAGATTCTTTGGACAATCATTGGGATAATTAGAGAGGTCCACTTAGTAAAGTATGAGATCTACATTCTCCATTCAAAGGAACTCCACCAGATATGAAATAGTCTCTTACCTACTAGAATCACACACCTGGTTTTATTATCCCACCAAAACTTCTGCATTGATCTTGTCACAGACTTGCTTTAAACCTTCCATATTTGACAACTGGTTTACCATGGCACCATTGTTTAATGGTAAAACAGCTGAAAAGAGACTTTGGGTTTTGAAGTCAGGGAGATGTGGGGTCAGAGTTCTTTTATCACTTAGCTGAAAAGTGAATTCCCCCTCGAATTCCCCCTCTCTTTTTTTCCCGTTCAACAGGGATGCAAAAGTAACTCATTAAATTATTGCAAGGATTAAATAAAACACTAGGACACTGTGTAGCACACACACCAACATAGCAATGATGATGGTAGTTGTGGTTATGAGTCCTTGTGGTAGCTATTACAGGGCTTCTCTGCGATATGCCTGGCTGATGTCACTAGGTGGATGAATGAATAGGCATATATCAGGTCTTCCTCCTTCATCTGAAATGGAAAGACTTGGACCAGGTAATTTTCTAGGAACTGTCTAACTCTAATATGTGATTAGTATGCTACTATGACTCTATGTTAAAATAATTGAGAAAATATTAAACACATATTTCTTTTTTCTTAATCTGAATTTAAGGGAATAGCATATTTGTATTGGATATTTCTCACTGTGACTCACTTGTTGGATAACTTTTGTCAAGTCTAAATATATTAAACTTCATACTCTACATTTATCAAATAATTGGGAATCCTATGATTCACATAGCCAACAGGGGTATTGAGAAAACAATTTAACAAATGCAGATGGAATTCATGCAAAAAACATTGAGCTTATTGTCAAAATTATATTATTCCCTGAAATAGTTTTATAAATTTAACCTGTAATATAATTCTCTTGTGAAAATTATTTTTGACCTAAGATTGTTCACTGTCTATCTCACACAATTGAATCCAGGGGGCTGTATGAAGTAAGTGTGAGATAATAGAAAATATATATGTTCATCTTTGTCCCCCATTCATGGCACAGAGCTACTAAAACCCTTGTAATTTCCTAAATGACAAGGAGCATATTTTGTTCTAATATTTGGTCTTTAACCCTTGTTCCTGATCCTGAAACCCAAGTAATTTCCTGGGAGATAGAAATATCTGTTGCTCTAATGAGGCATCTCTGGGCGGGCTCCTGGTTACAGGAAAGACCAAGCCATGATAAGAAGTTTAGAACTTTCAGCCCCACCCCGCATTCTCTTGAGAAGGGAGAAGAACTGAAAATGGAGTTAATTACGTGATGAAGGCTCTATAAAACCCAGAAGTACCAGGTTCAGAGAGCTTCCAGGTTGGCAGACACATCCACACCAAGAAAGTGTCACATCCCCACTCCACAGGGACAGAAGCTCCCTGCACTTGGGTCCCTTCCAGACTCCACCCTATACATCTCTTCGTCTGACTATTCATTTATACCTGTTGTCATATCCTTTAATAGACTGGTAAATGTAAGTCTTTCCCTGAGTTCTGTAAGCTACTCTAGCAAATTAATCAAGCCCACAGTGGGGATCACTGGAATCTTTGATTTATAGCTGGTTGGTCAGAAGCATAGGTGATAACCTAGGCTTGTAACTAACATCTGAAAGTGAGGGGGTAGGGGCAGCCTTGTGGGACTGAGCCCCTGACCTATGAAATCTCACACTATCTCCACATAGATAGTGTTAGAATTGTGTCAAATTGTAGGACACCCAGGTGGTGTCACAGAAAACTGCTCATTGGTGTGGGGGAAAAAATTTTCCCATTTGGTGACCAGAAGGATCAGAAGTGAAGTTTTCTGTATGAGTAATAAAGGAAACACATAGGGAAGAGAATCACAGTGGGGAAGAACTGGGTTGGGTTGTTTTTTGATTTCAATAAATATATAACCTGAGATTCTAAAAGCATTATGTTCTTGAGCAAAGCATAGAATACGCTAAAAACTTTTACATTAAAGACATGAGATTATGTCTTCAGAGCTACTAAAACCCTTGTAATTTCCTAAATGACAAGGAGCATATTTTGTTCTAATAGAACAAAAGCATAGACAGTGAACAGGAAACATCTTGGTTAAACTATGACATATAGACACTTAAGTGACTTTTCTATCACCTGTGTCAGAAAACAAATTACACTGTATATGGTTCCAACTTGCCACCACTAAAACCACCTAAAATAGCATGGCTTGCTTCCTAACTATAAAAGCCATGAGTCAAACCCAAATCCCTGGGGTGCCTGTTGTCCCTGAAATACATGAAGGCTGAATGCTCAGAGTAAGGGCAAAAAAAATTAGTTCTGAAACTTTTGGACAAATAAGGAAAATCATTCTGAACAGAGACTAAATTGGATTGGAACATATGTTTGGTTTATGCAGCCAAAGTACATAATCAAGTATAACAAAACAAAACGCTTGATACCAAACTTGCCAGGGAAACTTGTTTTGTCATTCTGAAATCTGCTCCACTTTAAGCAAATCTTCCCAAACCGAAACAAATATCTAATCAAACACTATGTTATTCACTGCACTGATTGTAAAGAATCAGTCCACTATTAAGAGAAAATCTTGATGAATTAAACTTAGTTTTGTATCTTACTAAAGTACATATCTACAATATCCTATAAGATGTATTTGTCAAATTAGTAGAAATCAATCAGTGAGTCAATCTTTTTACATACTCAACAGTGAGGCAGCCATATTGAAAGACATAAAAACACAAGGCTTCTGTCCTCATGACTGCTGCCTAATTAATTGAGCAGTTATTAATATTTGCAAAACCCAAGTCAAAAAACTTAGGATGAATGCAATAATTGAATATCATTGACTGTCAATTTCAGGTCTCAACTCCAATTGATTCAAATAATATAATTCTAAAATTAACTTATATGCTTACAAATACTCCCAGATTAATTGTCACCACTCAAAATTTCTCTCTACATGTAGAACAATTTTTTTCTGTTCCTAGAACCACTTCTTCCAGGAAGTGGCTTCCATTTACAATTTAAAGCTGAATCTTTATCTTCAGCTCACTTTTTTAGCCCCCATCTTGGTCCAACTCTTGTGCTTCCCACTTTCCCAAACTTCTAGCCCATTTTGAATCCTTCCTCCTCTCTCCACCAAAGGTCAGACACTTGTATCAAGGCCACATTTCTAACATTAGCAGTAGACACCAACATTACAAAGTTTCTATGCAAATATATTCCATAAAATCTATGCAAATTTATATAAACTTCTTTTTTTTTCTAATTTTTTGAATGTTTATTTATTTTTGAGAGAGACACACACACAGAGTGCTAGTGGGGGAGGGACAGAGAGAGACAGAGACACAGAATCCTAAGCAGGCTCCAGGCTCTGAGCTGCCAGCACAGAGCCTGATGTGACACGGGAACACACAAGTTCCGAAGTTGGATGCTCAACCAACTGAGCCATCCAGGTGCCCTTACATATATTTCTTTTAAATATAAATGTACAAACCTTTCAAAATGCTAGACTTTTAAGAAAGTTACATATTTTACACTTAGAGAAGAAAAACAACAAGGTGTATGGTTTCCTCGTCTTAGCTGGAAAACACGCTAAAGGAACTTTTAGGTACTTCTTTCAAAAAATACCTTTTCAGAATTTGTCTACAGGAAAGCACATGAAATAGAAGATCTTCACTCTTTTGGCCCAACCTGCCTCTCCAGACTTCCTTTTTCAGCAATCCTACACCCTTTCCCCACTCTCCCAACCCCAATCCCAAAATCTGCCTGAGGACTAACTATATATGTACTAAAGCCAAGCTTAGGTATCATCTTTTCCCTATAAGAGTCAACTGATTCTCCCAAGTGGAGTAAGCCCCATTTTATGCCCTCACTGATATCTGTTCAGACTTTTATCATGCTACGTATCGTAGCAGAATATATATAGTTTGGCAGTCCAGAACTCTTCAGAATTGCTCTTCCAATCTCTACCCATGTAGCTGTTTCAAGAGGAGCCAAATTCTTACATGACCTTCTCCCAACAGCCACACTTGACTGATCTAGAATTGGACTCCTGGTCTAGGCCAAGATGATTGGAGAACATCTCAAGAAATTTTTAAATGGAAGCTTTGAAAGTTAATGAATCCCTCTCCTTTGCAGAAATCATAGACTTGGTAGCTAAGAGTTTCAATAGTGAATTCACCACTACAGAGAATAAACCTGATCTGTGATGAGGGATGATGAAGGTGTTACTCTAAAGAAACCACAGAGGTGAAGGAGACAAACTCACTCTTAGGATAAATTATTGCTGCCAGTTGTCCTCAAGGCTTGGCTGCATCCCTATCTTTTCATGCTTTGCTGTTAACTTCACTGGATTCTGAATAAATTTCCCATTTTTCTTAAACTAGTTTAAGTTGGGTCTCTGTCACATTCAACCCAAACAGTTTAGCTATACATTTGCCTTTCTTTTTTTTTTTTTTTTCATATGCCTGTTTCCCTTCAACAGATTGCAAACTTCTGGAAGGCATGCAACATGCGTTATTCATCCCAGTGCTAAGCATGACTCATGGTACAGAGTAGCCACCAAATGAATAAGTGAAAGAATGAATGAGTTATATGAGTATACCCTGAATTAATGAATCTAGTAGCTAATTACTCTATTCAAAAGCAACCTATATTTTTACTCTGGGCATAACTTTTGTATTGTCTCTGTTTTAGGTTCTAAGGTAATTAATTTAAACACACAATCTAAAAAGGAAGATGGAGTAGAAAATATACAAAGATAAACACATAAACATAATTAACCATGGAAATAACTACTTATCTTGTTTACTACTGGTTAAATAACAATTTATATTAGGTACAAGAAAAAAATCAACATCCTTTCTAAGCTTACCACAATTTTAAACTTAGGAACCATCATCATATGAAGCATATATTAAGTAAAAATTTCTCCCTCTTTTTTCCTGTTCTGACTTTAATATCTATGTCAATACATTTTCACAGAGCTCTTTATAGTCACAAAAATTATAATACCAATGAAAACTTTAAAATATAATTCAAATGCCTTTGTAAAGACATTTCAAGAAATCATTCCTTTCAAAAGTAACAGAATGTTTCCTACATAAAGAAAAATTTTTAAGAGAATAAAACGGAGTTTGAATGAAGATAGTATGGTTGGCTTATATTCTTTACACACACACACACACACACACACACACACATAATTGGTGGTAGGAGTGGCCTGGGTCTCACAATGCTGCAAGATGACTAATAATATATAAACCACACAAACCACCCACAATGAGCTGTTCATCCATTCAGTTTAATGTGAGAGAAAAATAAAGAGGGTTTTAGGCCTCCAAACTTCACACGGACATATAGTGCTCTGAGATTTTCACTTTGCTTCTGCTTTTGTCGTACATTCCTGAATTCTAGACTCAGCCAACGCCAGATGGATTTTTCAAGTTTACTGAGGTCTAAACTCGAAGCCCACAGGAAATACTGTGAGCAGCTCTGGGGTTTGAGATGCCGAAAGAGCTCTCAGGGGCTTACAAACAACCACTTTGTGTCAAATCAGCTTGATTTAGTTGGCAGGAGACTCACCACGCAGCTGTAGGGAGGTACTCGGACAGTCCCTTAGCTACTGTAGCCATTGGCCAACTATTCTCTCTCAGAAAGGATTAATCAAATTCACCAATGTTTACTCTTCAAGGCCTTATTTCAAAACTATCAATGTTAACTTTCTGAGACCTCGAAGAAGAGATTTTATAGCAACTTCTGCAACCTGCTTGAACAATCACAGTGTCAGGAAATTTTGATTTCTAGATTAAATCCCTCATGTTTCAACCAAAGTCCTTTTTCACTTTCTCTTTCCAGGGGAGATAAAGTACAAATAGTCAACCTCTTCTGAGTAACAGCACTCCTCATGCTTGAGATAGTTCTCCCACTTAATGTCTTCAAAGGCTTACTTTCTGATCAAATAACCATCTGGTGATTCTCCTCAAAACCATTTTCAAATTCTTATTCATAAATTGTGAAGTCCTAATCGGGATGTAATAGTCAACAGAAGCACTTCATAATATCCTTAACCAAGGTTATGTGAGTCACAATTTAGCTGTGAAAACTCTGAAGAGTCTTTTGTCCTCAATATATATATATATATATATATATATATATATATATATATATCCTGACACTACACATTCACAATTCCTATTAGAGCACAAAGATGTGTCCAGAAAAAAGCCATACATGCTCACCATTTCCTCTCCCTCCCTTACATCTCAACCCAGGATAATCTGGCCTTGCTCACAAAATTAAAATTGTTCTTCACAAGATCTTAGTTCACAAATCTAATGAAGATTTTTTGGTTCATATCTTAGACTTCTTGGCAGTATTTGACTACATGCTTCCTTCTGCCGTGGTAACATCACTTTTTGTTCTACTTCTTAATGAGCACCTAAGTTTCCTTCAGGGTGCCTCTTGTCTTTCTTTTAAATTTCAATTATCCTCATGGTTCTGGTCCAGGCACCCCATCTTCTTTTCACCATACCTGCTCTCTCTGAACCAGCTCTGTTTATTCCCACAACTTCAGCAATGCTTACATACCAGTGGGTGTTAGGTCAATGTCTTCAGCTTAGCTCTCCTTCATAAGTTTCAGTTCCTTCTACACAATGACTGCTAGAAACTCACCCACAAATACTTCAAACTCACCATGTTCAAACTTCCACTTCTCATAAACCTGTAAGTCGTCCTCTACTATCTATGAAGTGAATGGCACAGATTCTCAAGCTAGAAATCTAATTGTCAATCTTGCCTCTTTTGAATTCATTCATTATTCACTCAACAACCCTTTCTCCTTTTGCATCTCTTCTATTTCAGTACTGAACAACACATTTGGGATACAATAGTGAGCAAATCAAATAACTCTACCCTTGTAGAGTTACAGATTATTGGCAGAACAGAGGTTAAATAAACTACCATATAAATGGATTAGTGCTACAGACTATTATAAATTTGATGAAGTATAAGTATAGTATGCCATAAGAGGGCAAGCACAAGCATCTACTGTAGGCTTTGAGGATGTCACCTTCAACTAAGTCTAAGGATGAGCAGTGTAAGTCCTCCTGGTTCTGCCCATCTCCTTCATCTTCTCTATGACACATGGGTATTCATTTATATCATCACAATTCCTTCTGGGCTAAGCAATAACATAAATATTTCTTTCTCACCAATCACAACACCCATTCTCCTAATATGTTAATCTGATCCCTGTCAGTCCCACACTAAATGTCCCTGAGTATCTTCCCTTCACCATGAGGTTATAATCAAAACTCACTCAATATGGCACATAAGGACCTTCATGATCTGACCAGGTTCCTCATCTGTGGAAAGCTTTGTGTTCGCAAAATCCCTCAAGTGGCTTGTCTTTCTACTCTCTCTAATCCCTTCATCTGATTTTTTTCCATCCATTTTTTAGTACTCATTTTGTGCTCATTCTAAGATTAATTTCAGTCCAGGTCATCTAATTACCCAACTCTAGAGAGCAGTATTCACACAGGCTCCACGAGGTGCCATCGGCAGAGAATTCAGGGTGAATAGTGCACACCCAGAACTGTGTAGGCATTCATCCCTGTCCTCAGTCATGGTGTAGACTCTCTACAGTAGTGCTTCCATGTGGCCTGAATACACATCTACAGTGCTTACATCACTAGTGTTCCTGCTTATTTTCTGTGACCTGCCTAGATGAATTCCCTATAGGCAGGACCATGTATTTATCTACACGTGGAAGCACATAGCAACACTCCTGGTACATAGTATGTGTTTAAAGACCATTTTTGGAAATTGGAAGCAAAATTAAATATTATAAAATAAAAAGGAAAGAAAATTAATCAATGGACAAGGATTTTGCTATTCTTATACAAGTTTGTACAAGAGATTGTACCTTGGATTGGTGGGCATTTTTAATGAGTGCCTTAGGGTGTTTTCCTCTTTTCATTCTTTTGCCACAAAGAAACTATTTTGTTAATAATCTGTTTCCAATGCTACATGGCCTTGCCTCTCTAGAGCTAATTGGGAGAAAGAATCACAACTAAACAACTTTAAGAATGAAAGTGGACAACATTACTACATAGAAACGAAAGTAAAGAGAATATTAAAAAAAAAGCCTATAATTTAGACAAAATAAGCAACTTCACAGAAAATTATACTTTATCAAGACTGTCTTATATCTATTTATTTTTTTAAATATGAAATTTATTGTCAAATTGGTTTCCATACAACACCCAGTGCTCATTCCAACAGGTGCCCTCCTCAATACCCATCACCCACCCTCCCCTCCCTCCCACCCCCCATCAACCCTCAGTTTGTTCTCAGTTTTTAAGAGTCTCTTAAGACTGTCTTATATTTAAAAAGAAGTCTGAATAGTCCCGTATCATTAAATAAATTGAGCAAAAACTTAAAAGAGTAAATAAAAATTTACCGTAAAGGAAAAATAAAACAACTGGGATCAAATAGTTTTATTATTAAGTTCTACTAAAACATTCAAGAAACAGAAAATGCCAGGACACCCTGGGTGGCTCAGTCGGTTAAGCGGCCGACTTTGGCTCAGGTCATGATCTCTCGGTTCGTGAGTTAGAGTCCTGCATCGAGCTCTGTACTGACAGCTCAGAGCCTGGAGCCTGCTTTGGATTCTGTGTCTCCCTCTCTCTCTGCCTCTCCCCTGTTTGCTTGAGTGCTCTTTCTCCCTCTCTTTCTCTCAAAAATGAATAAACATTTTTTAAAAAGAAACAGAAAATGCCAGTATTATACAAACTTTTTCAGAAAAAATTAAAAAAAACAGAAGTTTTCAACTCATTTTATGACAGTTACACTCTTGATTCCAAAACTAAAGAAAGACATAAAGAAGGAACAGTATAGGCTAATCTGATGTCTGAATATTGATGCAAAATGCTGAAACAACTATTAGCAAGCTAAATTCAGTAATTAATGAAAATGATGTGTTATACCAATTTGGTTTACCCCAGAAGTGCTGGAATGATTTGTCATTAGAAATTCTATCATTAAAACTCATTACTTTAATAGATTCAAGGGGGGGAAAGTGTGACAATCACAATAGATACAGGAAAAGCATTCAATAAAATGCAAATTTGATTCATAATAGAAACTAAGAATGGAAGGATATTCCTTAAAAAGATGGTGATTACTAGACAGACAGAAAAAGAAAAGAAAATTTCAGCAAAAATTATTATTTAATAATGAAGCATTAGAAGTATTCCCATTCAAATCAGGAACAAGTAAAAAGGAAAAAAAATGAAAGGTTATTTCCTAAAAGAGGAATAACTGAGCCATAGGGAATGAATATTTTTAATTTTAATAGATACTACTGGGGTGTCTGGGTGGCTCAGCTGGTTAAGTGTCCAACTCTTGGTTTTGGCTCAGGTCATGATTTCATAGTTAGTGAGTTCAAGCCCTGCATTGGGCTCTGATCTGGTAGTGCAGAGCCTGCTTCGGATTCTCTCTATCTCTCTGCCCCTCCCCTGTTCGTGCTTTCTCTCTCAAAAATAAATTTAAAAAAATAGTACTAAGTAACCTTCCCAAAGGTCTTGCTATTATAACTCCCACTATTAATGTATACATTCCCAATCCCCACACTTCTATCAGCATTGAAAGTGTTATTGCTGATAAAAAAGAAAACCTTCATTTCAGCTTTGTAAAGTGCCTATCCATTTCCTTTGTAGAGCTTTACTTATACCGTAAGTTATTTTAGCATTCTATTATCACCGAATTAGTGTGTGCTGGAGGCATTAGTGTGGGGGGCGCAGGATAACTGAGAGAAGTTGCTAGTAGTCTTAACTGAGCCAAATTCTTTTAGTCAAAAAGGAAAAGTATCTTGGTAAAAACTTGACCAAAGGAGAAAACAAGTCTGTGCAGTATGACAATGTTATCTGTGTCAGAAATTGAACCAGAAAATCCTTATCTCTGACTGATGCCCTATTCCAGCCACCAAACGCTTTCACAGACTTCACAGTAGGAAACACGGTGGGATGGTTCTGCTGTTCCCAACCACAGAATTCTCACAACCACAAGGGAAGCCCTCTAACATCTCGACCTGAGATGCTGCCCTCCAGCAATGGCCCTCAGGTGAATGTGGTAGTACACCTTCTAATGTCTCAAGTCTAGAATTTACTCACCAACATATATAGTCTGCATGCTGCCAGAATCTATGAGAACCCAGTGATAAGAAAATCAGAGTCAAATTCTCTTAGGTTGTTGTTCTGAGTCTTTCTCCCAGCAAAGACCCCTTTTCTGGATGGATAAGGTTCCACTGAAACCCATTCTGTAACCACAGATTCAGCATGAAAGTTCCGTAGCCTAAACCTTTTGCACAAATCACCGGGAAGAGGAGGGGCTAAAAATTTCAGAGTTGTATGAATTTTGAAACCTTTCCCAGCAGCTAGGCTGCTGTTTTTTGTTGCTCTCCTTCAGGGATAACCTTAGTCCTCCCTCACAGAGCATACCAGGGTTAAGTTTTAAGAACGGAAGTGAAGAGGTCTTTAGATTCAGATAGTCCTGGATTAAAAACCAGCTCCTCCACACAGAGGCAGAGGCTGTAGGACCGTGGGCAAGTTCCTCTAAGTCTCCATTTCCTCATCTGTTGAAGATAATAATAAAGCTCTTCATTAAGTGGAGTGTAAGAATTCAAGGACATAAATGCACTTAAATCATACCTGCCTCTTAGTAAGTGCTCAATAAATGGTAGCTGTTATCACTATTATTTCTCTCAAAGAACTTTCCCTTTTAGGTTCCCCAGTCATCCTGTTTTTCAGTAGTTCTCTCACTTCCTCAGAAAGCTTCCAAATTCAGCCTTTGATTACCTAAGAATCAGTCTCATCTCCTAAGTGCAATTCATAGTTATGTCCATACTGCGCCCTCTAGTGGCATCTCAGGGACCATCTGACATTTTAGAGGTGCTTGCTCATGGCCTCTGGGGTGACACTAGGACTGTGGGTCTATCTTATGATGTCAGGTACATACTCTCCAGTCCCAACTTCACCTACCCCACAGCTTGGCTGTGGTGATGCTCACAGGTCACTGATACATCCTGAGGTGTGAATGGGGCTCACACTCCTTAAGGCAGGACAGAAATCACCAGTCACTTCTGCCAGGCATCTTTCAAGTTCCAGTAACCCAGAGACTCAGCTACACCACACATTCATCTTCATATGCCCACCTGGGACTACTGGGTGCATAGATGTAAATTTTATTTTGAGCTAGCCCTCAGTATTTCATAATTCTATAACAGATAACAGATGATTAATAAAGGCCTATTAAAAAATAATTTTTTAATGTTTATTCATTTTTGAGAGAGAGTGTGAGTGGGGAAGAGTCTGAAGCAGGCTCCAGGCTCTGAACTGTCAGCACAGAGCCTGAAGATGGGCTCAACCCATGAGCTGTGAGATCGCGACTTGCGCCAAAGTCAGATGCTTAACCGACTAAGCCATCCAGGTGCCCCAGGGAGAGTAGTATTTAAAATAAAATACTGGGCTCCTGTAGATGTCCTCATGTAATTTTTACTATGTTGCAAATGGTAAAGAGAGAGAGAGAGCGAGAGCGAGAGAGAGAGAGAGACTAACCCAAATCTTTCTACTAAGAAAATTCTCCTTTATAGACAAAATTTTAAAAGAGAAGTAGTATATATTATAAAAGATAGATTTTAGTTTTATGGTCAGGCACACTGGACCGGTCAGCTGCTCCCTGAAATTCAGATGGTGCTCACATCTGAGCTGAAGAACCACTCTAAACTCCTCTTGCTCTGGGTCACACTTTCTAAACCCAAGCCACATCTCCTGACCTAAGATTCTAAACCATACCTTCCACTAGGAAATAGAAGAAATGTAGCAGCTCTCCTGAAGGGCCTTCTTCATCCATTCACACAGATGAAAACATGGACAGTTAATCATGCTTTGAGAAGGTCCTAGGATGAGATGCTTATTGAGAAGTGATTCAAACAGGCTAAGAGGCTAACCCTGAAATATGCCCTTGAGTAGAGCTGATTCTACACTGCAAGCAACAATAGTTACCCAGTTTATGTGTCTCTGGATCCTCCATTATCAAATTATTTATTCTTGGCTTGTTATGGTGGCAGTGGCAGAGGACCATTGGCTGGGTACTAAAAGTGTGGTTTTCAACTCCCATCCCCAAAGGAATCTGCATCAGTGAAACTTTCCTTGGCTTTTCCAATTTATAGGAAGTGGGATATGCCTCCTTTTTGAAGTATAGTCCCTAATAATCCCATTCTCAGAGGGGGGGACCCTCAAGCAACCTCAAATACTCTAATAGAGCCCTGCAGCATCCAAGGCCACTAATATTTGCCAGGCCACTCACACTGCCTCATCAGCTCTCCTCAACAGGAGGTTTTGTAGCATAGACACTCTTGGCCTACTTAAAGAACTCTAAGCTCCTGTAGCAAAAATACATGCATAAATATGTACCAGATGCACAGATCAAATTTAAGAGGAATAGATTATGGACATGGAACTGTCAACATGACCCTCACAATCACATTTTTTTCATCCTCCCATGTGGTGTCCACCTGCAGTGCATTGTCAGTGGGTTAGGTTGAAACTCAGTAGGTTCCCACTTTTGAAACTGGCTTTATGCCTGTGGATTTTTTTAGCTTTGCTTTCAGCAGTGTGCCTGACCATAAAACTAAAATCTATCTTTCATAATATATACTACTTCTCTTAAAATTTTGTCTATAAAGGAGAATTTTCTTAGTAGAAAGATTTGGGTTAGTCTCTCTCTCGCTCTCGCTCTCTCTCTCTCTTTACCATTTACAACATAGTAAAAATTACATCAGGACATCTACAGGAGCCCAGTATTTTATTTTAAATACTACTCTCCCTGGGGCGCCTGGATGGCTTAGTCGGTTAAGCATCTGACTTTGGCGCAAGTCGCGATCTCACAGCTCATGGGTTGAGCCCATCTTCAGGCTCTGTGCTGACAGTTCAGAGCCTGGAGCCTGCTTCAGATTCTTCCCCACTCACACTCTCTCTCTCAAAAATGAATAAACATTAAAAAATTATTTTTTAAAAGTAAATACTTCTCTCCCTGATAAAAATGCTTCCTATAAAATTCATACTAAACTTTTCTGAATAGAGCCTCAAAAACATTTTTAATACAGATAAAACAGAACAAAGTAGAGGTATTGAGGTAAGCAGTAAGAGACTGGGTCAATTCCCAGGTTCACCTTGGGCAAGTGAATAAATTCCCCTTGTACTAATCAAGCAGCCTGCCTCTTCACCATCCAGAAAAGCTGAGAAGCAGGTTCAGTGCTTCTCAAAGACAAATTCTGTTCTTGCATTTACTCATATAAAGAGTTTCATAAAACAGAATCTGGATTCTCTGAAGTTCTTAAAACCAGACAATCTCCTGCTGCAGTTGACTGGGAATGGTATTATTCCCAAAGAAAGTCAACCATGTGATAAGAATATTGGAATCTTCTACCCCTTCAGCTTTAGAGCTAACATTCACAAAACAGTATACCAAGATATGCGCGAGGCTCTTTTAACTACATTGCTGTTAGTGACTGAGAACCTGAATCTTATGTTATGTAACCAAGAATGAAAGCAGAAGCAAAATGGCCACTCTGAACTCATCAAACAAATGGAAAAATTCCTTTGTTAATAATAATCAGTCACTAGAGCTCCTCTATTCTGCCTAAATAATGTAATATCTATCCTCTTCACTCTATTCCCAAGTGGTGCAGCCTTAGTTCAAGCCCTCAATACTTCTTGTCTGGATAATTACAATGGCCTCGTACTTATCCTTCCTGCCATCAGACTGGACCCCTGCAATCCATCCCTCCTACAATGATCTTTATGTAGCATAAATATAAAAATGTCTCTCTTGGAACTGAAATACTTCAGTCGCTCCCAGAACCTTGTAGATAAACTTCAAACACCTTATCACCCTATCTAAGGGACTTTATGAACCACGTGGTCATTGCTGCTTCAGCCTCTCTCATCCCCTGGCCCTCCCTAGGCAGGCCGCTCTTTGAATCAGGACCTCCATGCCGAGATGGTTAGCAGACACATGGAGCCAGAGGGCAAGTAGTAAAACACTGCCAAGGATAACAGGTGTTAAGGGTCAGAAATCCCCACCTCAAAACAAAAGATGGATGAGGTGGTTATGGGTGCCTATGCGTGGAACTTAGGAGATATTGGGGAATGAAGAAATTAGGTTAAAAATAGAAAGCAGACTCAATTATGCATAATGAACAAGTTCTGAAAATCTGAAGCACAGCATGTCCTTATAATTAACAATACTGTATTGTACACTTAAAATTTTATTGAGAAAATAAACCTCATGTTACGTGTTCCTACCACAACAAAATATATTTAAAAAGCAATAATAATGAAGAGCAGAAGGACAGTAAATCTGAGAGACAGTCTACTTTTCCCGCCCAAGGCCACGTTGTTTCCTTTAACTAAAGCGCTCTCCTTCCTCTCTGCCCTTCCCTTCACCTGGTTAACTTCAAGACTCATTACATATATAAAGGTCTCTGATAACAATTTCCCAGACTCTTCGCTGAGTTGGACCACCTCATGTGCTCCCTTAACACACTCTTTCTCTTTATTTCAATACCTCTTTCCTCATTGTATTTGTCAATGTGACCTCCCACTACCCTTGCAGAGCAACATAGCATTACTACACGTCAGCCATAACTTCACCTCTGAGCCATGTGTGATATTAGAGAATTAGAATCAATAATACTTGCAGAATATTTTTGTTAATTCTACAAACATATGACTACCTTTTTACATGCAAGTTGACATGAGACAATGTGAACAAAACTGATACTAAAATCAATCATTATAAAACCAAGACTGCTTGAATAAATTGTGAGTACTATATACTACAAGTAATCCCTTCTGTTCTCTGCATGAGACCATATGATCACAGACCTTTCCAAAGATTCCCACTGTGTCCTAAAGTTGATAATTTTAGAGACTGAGACAATTAATTTTTTTAGGAGTTCTAAATCCTGAAATTACCAAGACAGCTTTACAAATCTGTCCTTTCCCTGATGGATGTAGAAATCTCAGCTGGGTTAACTACCCAAATTCTTCCAAAAAAAAAAAAAAAAAAGTAAAGAATCACCTCTTCTTATCCCAATTTGCAACCTTTTAAAATTAACTCCATAATTTTACAAACATTTGGTTTTATTTTGTCAACATCATCATACTGTACCTTTTAAATATGTAGAGATTTTTTACTGATTTAGAGATAAGAGTACAGCTGAAAAAGACTTAGAAACTTGTTCAACATTATCAAACTTGTTCGACATTATCTGGCCACTTTGAGACAAGAAAAAAAAAACTTACAAAGTTAGGCAAAAAGAAAACAAAGATTATTTATTTCTTAATACCAATTAGAAAAATAAGAATCTTTCCTATAGTTGAACTTGAGTGTTTATAATCTTGCATTCTTCTGAACTTCACATCCCACCCTCTTTTACTCTGAACTTGGACTGTACTCAATGAACTAACATTCCACAATTAGCCTGGGAACCTATGATGTTTTCCAACTAGTGAATCAGCCAGTGTACAAAACACTCTGACTGTAAGAAATGAAATAAAAGCTAATACAAAAGCAAACAGGATATTGGAAATATCAAGGAATGTACAGCAAGCAAAGAAAAAATAACATATAACCTGAGACAGAATTATCTAGAGTCGAGTACCTATCAATAATTTTTATAAGATATATAAATATATAAGATTTACAAGATTAAATGCAAATGAGCATCTTAATAGATTTATTTTCTGCTTCTAGTTTCTAGTGTTTTATAAAAGTGCTTAAAATTCAAGGTCAAAATTGACTCACGTGTGTATACTCAAGTGTAAAGTGGAGCATGTTTTTAAAATAAAAACAATATACTTTCTTGCTTTGAGAGTGTGGCATAAAAAAAAGCTGATGTAGGGCTTAATATATTTTTGACTGATAATAGTAACATAATTTAAACTTAAAAAAAGAAATATTTTGTCTTTAAAAATACTTCATTTTCTTCATTTATTTTTTAAATTGAGATAAAATTTACATGGAATGAAATGCACATATTTTGTACAATTCAAAGAACGTATAGAAATATTACACCAAATAGACCACCCAAATCAAGATATTAGATATTTCCCTAAGCCCAGGAAATGTTCTCATACTCTCTTCCAATCACTCTATATCCTATAGATGTAGATCCCAAATCCTACTCTGATTTGATCACCATAAGTTAGACTTGCCTGGTCAGGAACTTCATATCAGTGGAATCTAAACATATAAATAAATCTATATGCTGTATGTATCCATAGTTTATTATTTTATATTACTGAATGATACTCCATTGTGTGACTATGCCACAATTTGTATATTATGAAGAAAGCTGCTATAAACATTCTTGTTGACATACTTTGTGAACAAAATATTTTCATTTCTCGTGCACACACGTAACCAATACCTTTTTGCTATGTCTTAGGCAGATGTTTAACTTTTGGTTATGTTTATGTATGTTTAAATTCATAAGAAATTGCAAGGCAGTTTTACAAAGTTATTGTACAATTTTACACACCTTCCAGTAGTATGGAAGAGTTCCAGTCACATCCTTGCAAATAAGTTGGTTTTGTTTTAAATTTTATTCTACAGAGAGTAAAATGCCATGTCATTTTGTAATTTCATTATGATTTTATTTGGATTTTCCTACTGATTATTGATGTTGAGCACCATTTTGGACATACATATATCTTTTACGAAGTTTCTCTTCAAGTCTTGTAGCCATTTTTAATGGAACTGTCTATTTACTATTACTATTTACTATATTATTTTTGTGATGATTTCATAAATACTGGTTGTAAATCCTTTGTAAGATATATGTATTGAGGGTCAGTCTGTCACTTGACTTTTCATTTTCTTAGGATTTTTTTAATCAACAGAAGCTTTTACTTTTGGCAAAGTGTGCTGTTTAGTATATTGTGGACCTCTACAAATTTTGTGCATGTATACTTCCTGAAGATACTCTCCAGTATTTTCTTCTCTATAGGTTTTACAGTTTTAACATTTACATATAAGTCCATGATCCATATAGCATAAATATATATGTTGGGTGTAAGTTAGGGATCAAGGGGTTTTTTTTATATGTATTTAATGTTATTCTAATTTTTAAAGAATCATGCTCCACTTGTCTGCTATAACTACAAAGAAATTTCATTGATTTTTTAAAAAATATATAACAACCTCAGGGTGCCTGGGTGGCTCAGTCGGTTAAGCATCTGATTTCAGCTCAAGCCATGATCTTAGATTTCAAGAGTTCAAGCCCCACATGGGGCTTTGCACTGGTGGTGCAGAGCCTGCTTGGGATTCTCTCTCTTTCTCCCTCTCTCTCTGCCTTTTCTCCAGTTGCTCTCTCTCTCTCTCCCAAAATAAATAAATAAACTCAAATAAATAAATAAATAAATAAATAGCAACCTTGACAAATTTCCTTTTTACTTCTGGTAGTGATTTTGTAGATGTCTTTGAATTTCCTGTGTAAATGACTCGTTACCTGCAAATAAGCACAGTTGTATTTCTTCCTTTGCCATCAGTTTGCCATTTTTTTTCTTGCATTTTTGCAATCTAGACTTCTAGAGAAATATTAAATAGAAATGCGAACAGTGATTTCTTTGCCCTATTCTCACTCTAAGGAAAGAAGCATTCCAAATGAGCATATGATGTTAAGTAAGATACTGCCTATAGGCTTTTTATAGATGTTCATTATCAAATTGTGGAATTTCCCTTCTATTGCTAGTTCTTAAAAGATTTTATCATAAATGGAGGTTGAACTTTTACAAATCCTTTTGCTATATTTATTGAGGTGGTCATTTTTTTCTCCTTTGTTTTGTCCATTTAGTGACTTACATTGATTTTTTTTCAAATGTTAAACCAAACTTATCCTACTAGGATAAACCCCAACTGATCATAATGCCTTAAAATTTGTATCTATTGCTGGAATTAATTTGCTAATATTTTATAGAGAATATTTTTATTTATGGTCAAGAGATATATTGGCCTGTAGTTTTGTTGTTAGTCTTTTTCTATTTTCTTTATCAGGCTAATATTGGCCTCATAAAATGAGTTGGAGAATCTTTCTCTTTTCTGAAAGTTTTCATAAAATTGGTACTATGTTTTTTTTTTCTTACATGTTTGAGTGAATTTATCAGTGAAGAAGTTTTGATCTTATTTTTATTGGTAAGAAGATTTTAAATGAATATTTCAATTCCTACAATAAATATAGGGCTACTCAGCTTTTCCATTTCTCTTTCTAAAATCAGTTTTGAAATTTGTAATTTTCAAGAAATTTGTCATTTCATCTTACTTAAATTATTTAAAATACCCCTTTATTCTTCTTTCAATGTCCATAGAATCTGCAGTTATATACCCTTTTTAATTTTTTTACTGGTAATTTAAGTGTTCTTTCTTTTTTTTCTTTCTGTCTTAATCAGTCTTGCTAGGGGGTTGTGTTAGTTCCCATTGCTGCCGTAACAAATTGCCACAAATGCAATGGCTTAAGACAACAGAAAGTTATTCTCTAATGTCTGGAAACCATGATATTTGAGTCCTACAAGCCTAAAATCAGTGTGTCAGTGGGATGGCTGTTTCTGGAAGCTCCAGAGGGGTATCCATTCTTTGCCTCTTCCAGTTTCAGCCAGGTACTGGCATTCTTCAGTTTATGGTCACATCACTACAGTTCCTGCTTTGCTGTCACATTCTCCTCTTCTTCTGTAGTCAAGCGCCTTCTGCTTCCTTCTTATAAAGGCACTTGTGATTACATTCAGAATCCATCCAGATAATCCAGGATAGTCTCCCCCCATCCCAAAACCCTTAATTTAAGCACATCTGCCAAATTTCTTTGCTATTATTGTGTTCTATATTTTTACTGGTCCCTAGGCTTATCCTCATTGTTTTCTTTCTTCTAAGCACTTTGGCTTTAATTTGATCTTTTTTTTAGCTTAAAGTGGAAACATGGATCATTGATTTTAACCTTTTTTCCCTTTCTAATGTAAGCATAAGAACTATCACATTCCCTCTATACAATATTTATCTCTATCCCCAAATATTTTGACATATATTCATTAGCTGAACACACTCTCTAGTTTACCTTGTGACTTATTCTATAACCCTTGAGTTATTTAGAAGTGTTTTGTTTATTTTTAAGTGTTGAGTATTCAGAAATTTTTCTGGTGTATTATTATTATTGATTGTAGTTTAATTCTATTGTGGTGAGAGAACTGTCAAGGACTGTAAAAAGTCTGAGAATTCACCCCACTTGAAAGCAAACAAGTTAACCTACCACAAATTTATGGATGTTAGTAAAACACCCAAGACTCCTAAGTCAGGGAAGAAGGACTTCATTAGTCACAACAATAACAGTAGCCAGAGTTCAGAGTTCATTACACTAGTTACCTGAGACTTTATTCCCATAGAGTAATATAAAGAAGAGTGAGGTGATACCTACATATGCAGCAGGTTGTGACATGGGAAAGAAACCCCAAACTTAGGGAATTTGAATCTTTTACAAATAGCAGGAAACCTACCTGATCCTTATCCCATAAGTCATAAGACCCATCCATTTATTTTTCAGCACTTTTTCCTGTGTTCTTCAAAATGAATTGTTTCTATTGATCTGTGTCCAACCCATTGGCGCAACCCTTTTTTCTCCCGTCTTCAATCTACTGTTCAGTCCAATCACTAAACATTCCTTTTCAGTTATTATATTTCTCCATTTGATTCTTTTTTATAGGTTCCATTTCTCTGCTGAGACTTTCCATTTGTTCCCTCATTATGAACATAATTTCCATTAGATCCTTAAACATACATGGCTGCTTCAAAGTCTTTGTCTACTAATTCCAAAATTTATGTTAACTCAATCCATTTGTATTAGCTGCCTTTTCCCATGACTAAAGGTCATATTTTCTTGTTTGTTCACATGTATAAAAAATATTTATTGCATATGATACATTGTGAATGATACATTCAAGAGACACTGGATTCTATTATATTCCTCTAAAGAGTATTGATTTTTGTTCTAGCTTGCAGTTAAATTACTGGTTGACCAACTTAAATTTGAGGAGGGTTCTTTTATGGAACTTCCATAAATGTGGAGACTTTGTTGGGGCATGTCTTTTTAAAGTTAGCCCTTTGTACAAAGACAAATTGGTTAAAGAACTTAGTCTTTGCTGCTAAAGTGTGACCCTTTATGGGTTTTAATCAAAAGCCCAAGGTATTTACCAATCCTTTCTAAATAAGCAGGGCTCAAACCCCAAACTCTGTCTCCCCTCTGGTGGGCATCTTTTGAAATATCTGTGCAGACTTACAGCCTTTCAACTGTTGCTTTTTACTAGACTTCTTGAAGTCCATGCACATTAAGATCAAGGATCAGACAAAGATTTGATGAGACACTTTATACATAGAGTTTAGTGCTCCCACCTTTACAAGATTTACCCCCCAAATTTCCAGTTACTTTTATAGTCCCAAGTTCTATCCTCATACTTCAAACCAATAAGACTGCAGCTTTGTGCTAGTGCTAGTTGCCCAGACAATAGTCTGTAGTCTGGGTGGTGTACTTAGGAAAAACAATAAAAGACACAAAAATGTGCATCTTACCCAGAGAATTGTCTGCTTTCAGTGGATAAATTCCCTTCAGTCCCTGCTTTCTCTCCAGTATTTGCAAATAATAAGAGGGTTGTTTTTTCTTCTATATTTTTTTTGCAGAATTTATTATTATTATCTGTGGGAGAGTAAATCTGATACAAGCTACTCTACCACCACTGGATTGAAACTCAATTCCACTAGTATTTACAACACCAAATAGTAAAGAATCTGTATCATAAATAAATCAAAATAAAAGGTGATCCAAGGAAGAGAAAATTTTCCCATCTGCCATCTATAAAATAGGTGAAGCAACCAACACAATATAATCAACATTGCAAGCGATGAGATTAATATTATAACTAGAGCTATAATACGTATTTTATTAGAAATCTTCCAGAGAACAAGAAAAAGGAGAAGATAAAATCATTGACACTGGGGCTAGCTAAATCTCATTTGCAAATCAAGAACATTATTTAATCCTGCTTACCTTGGTGCTGAGAATCTTTTCTTATAGGCACAATAAAGCCAAAATTCTGTTTTGTATGTGTGCATGTGTGTGTATATTCTCATACATACGTGCAAACAGAATACATAGTCAATTCTGGTGATGGAAGGAACTTTAACCATCTTCAATTTGGCTGACAATCCTAAGTGAAAAAAAAAAAGTTTTTTACATATCACTGTCAACCAAATGGAAACAGAAAACTAAAATGTATTTGAAAACTAATACGCAGCTACTAAAACCAATAGTAAAGTCAGGGAAAAGGAAAACAAAAAAACAAAAACAAGATATTCCCTGAGGCAGCAACATCTATCACAATGACAATTGTCTAGAGCTGTACTTTTCAGAATATAACATGTATAAGAATGACCACAGATCTGGGGTGCCTGGGTGGCTCAGTCGGTTAAGCATCTGACTTTGTGGCTTAGGTCATGATCTCACGGTTCATGGGTTTGAGCCCCACGTCAGACTCTGTGCTGACAGCTCAGAGCCTGGAGCCTGCTTCAGATTCTGTGTCTCCCTGTCTCTCTGCCCTTCCCCTGTTCATGTTCTGTCTCTCTCTGTCTTAAAAATAAATAAACGTTAAAAAACATTTAAGAATGACTACAGATCTTTCTAGAATGCAGGTATTTATTCTGTAAGTTTGCAATGGGGCTCCAGATTTTGTGTTTCTAACAAGCTCTCAGATGGTAATACTAGTCCACAATCTACACGCATAGCAGCAACACTAACAGTCAATCACTCATGGTCAGGCTAACACCATGCCCCGCTTCCAAAGAATTTCATTTCTCTAAATAGGGGAGATCATAGGAAGAGAGGTACCTAAAGTACAAATTTTAAGGAAGCACTCAGTCTCAGGTGTTGACCCTGCACTTGCACAACTCTGAGAGTGAATACCTCCTTAAATTGTGCACCCTAGGCACCTCTGTCTGGCCCATCTCTAGTCCTGACCCTGAGTGACAGTTAAGACAAGAATCATAATGAATTAGGGTATTGAGATTTCAAAAAGAAAAAAATACCAAACAGGAGAAGGAAGATTACTGGAAATGTGACATGACTTTCATCTATTCAGAATTATAATGGTTATAACTCTTTCTTAACCCCTGCAGTTCCTGGGACCACATGAAAGGAAGGAGGAGTTAGTCTGGTCACTCAGAATAGTAAGAACATCATAGTGGAGTTTTGCAAAAAGTGCCCAGTATTTCTTTTCTTTTCTTTACCTCTTTTTTTTTTAGTAGCACATATTTATAATTAAGCCATTAAATATTTCACATAGATTGAAGAATTTTTTCACTGTTATTCTGAATGAAAATTTGCTAGTTTTATAAGTAATTGAAATCAAGCAATTTAATCAAAATCAACAAATTCAAGAAAAGACAATAAGAAAGAACTTTGTTTAATTCCCTTGAGGTTATGAGTTTTGCTATTTAAAAATTATATTTATATTATTTATATTTATAACAGTATAGTATGGGAAAGAGTCATATGTAATATTAAGTGAAAAATACGAATGATATAAAAATTGTATCTGCAATATGATTACAACTATTTTTGGAATATTTAGCATAGAAAAAATAACTAAAATAACATTTAAATTTTAACCAATGGTTTTCTCTGAGCAGCAGACTACAGTTAATTCATTTTTGTTCTTTCATGTCCCCTTTTTAATAACCATGTGTGTCTTTTTTTAGTGAAATCCTTATGTATTATCAAGATGAATCACATCCAGGTTTTATTCAAAATGAGATTTGATCAACAGAGAATCTAACAACTCATTTGTCAGTCATCAAGAATGTTACAAAGTCAGTTCTTATGTTAAATTTATAGAGTTAAGCATCAACTAGAACAATCACTATTCTAGAAAAAACTCTTATCAACAATGGAAAATTTTAGACAAAGTTAAAGTGGAAACTTGTCACCGTCAGAGTTCATGAAAGTCAAGGAAAGAAACATAAGACATATGCAGGTGACTAGACTTCAAAAAAGCAGATGTTTTAAAGTTTCTTAAAAATTAAAACTTAAAAATATACATGATTCTACAACATCAAATTCTGAAATATGAAGGCAAATCAAGTGGATTAGGAATGGTCAAAATAATTCTGGTAACTAGAAGCAGAGTCCAGGCCATGATGAGATTAAACACTGGGTAGGATGCAAGATATAACTCAATCTTAAAGACTGTCAAAGTAAAATTTTCAAAAAGCAAAAAAAACAAAAAAACAAAAAAACAAAAAAAAAACCACCAGGATTCGCATATAGTTATAGAATAAATAGGTGTCAGTGTCTTATTCAATGCATTAGTGAGGGGACCAGTAAGAAGAAAAGCTGGTTGAAAGAGCATGTGAAGAATTAGATGCTCACAAACATTTTGTAAAAGAACTTTAGACCTGTCGAATGACTAAAATCAAAAATATAAGACACAATAAATGTTGACAAGGATGTAGAGAAAAAGGCACATTTGTGCACTATTGGTGGGAATACAAACTGGTGCAGCCACTGTAAAAAACAGTGTAGAGGCTCCTCAAAAAATTAAAAATAGAATTACCATATGATCCAATAATGCCACTACTGGATATTTATCTAAAGAATATGAAAACACTAATTTGAAAAGATATATGCACCCTTATATTCATTGCAGCATTATTTATAATAGACAAATTATAGAAGCAATGTTAAGTGTCCATTGATAGATGAATGGATAAAGAAGATACATAGATAATGAATTCTTGCCACTTGCAACATGAATGGACCTAGAGAATATCATAATGCTAACTGAAATAAGTTAGAGAGAGACAAATGCCATATTCATTCACTCATTTGTGGAATTTAAGAAACAAAACAAATTAGCAAAGGAAAAAAAAAGACAAACTAGAAAATACTCTTAACTATAGAGAACAAACTGATGGTTACCAGACGGGAGGTAGGTAGGAAGATGGGTGAAATAGGGGAAGGGGATTAAGAGTATACTTATCATGATGAGTACTGAGTAATGTATAGAATTGTTGAATCACTATATTGTACACCTGAAAGTAGAATAACACTGTATGTTAACTATACTGGAAAGGAAGGAAGGAAGGAAGGAAGGAAGGAAAGAAGGAAGGAAGGAAGGAAGGAAGGAAGGAAGGAAGGAAAGAAGGAAAGGGGGGATGGAGGGAAGGAAAGTAGGAAGGAAGGATTTAGAATAGGATTGCTAGTTAGGTAAAAAAAAAAAAAACTGGTTAATGTCTAGAGGGCAATAAGACCATCGTCTTCGGGTTATCATTTCTATTACAGACACCTCCATCTTATGATGGTTCAATTTTATGATTTTTTGACTCTATAATGGTATGAAAATCATATGCATTCAGAAGAAATTGTACTTCAGAATTTGAATTTTGATCTTTTCCTAGCCACATGAGATACCAAAAACTCTGTCATGATGCTGGGCAGTGGCAGGGAGCCACGGCTCCCAGTCAGCCACGCCACCATGAAAGTAAACAACTGATAGACTTACAACCTTTCTGTACCCATACCACCATTCTGGTTTTTACTTTCAGTGTAGTATTTGATAATTACATGAGCTATTGAACACCTTCTTAGAGCTTTGTGTTAGATGATTTTAGCCATCTGTAGGCTAATGCCAGTGTTCTGAGCATGTTTAAGGTAGGCTAGGTAGGCTAAGCTATGATGTTTGATAGGTTAGGTATATTAAATGCATTTTTAACCTACTCTATTTTAAACTTATGATGGGTTTATCTGGATGGAATCCTGTCATAAATTGAGAAAGATCTATACACAGAAATATACAAATTAATATTTACTTTAACAGTGTCTGAGCTTTAACCAAATAATAATAAAATTGACACAAGTGTATTGTTCTAGAGAATTAAATCATCCTTTGGTGAGCAGCTAAACAATGCCATTGATGGATGTTGCCCCTCTTTTGCCTTATTTCTATGTTTTGGTTAATTTTCTTAGAGGGGGTAAGAAAAGTTTCCCAAAGAAGGTAATGTTTAAACTGTGATTAGATGACAAATAGTAATTTGTTATACAAAAGAGCATGCTGGAAGCATTCCAAGCTGAGGGAAATGCATTTTCAAAGTCACAAAGGGAAAAGAAAAGGGACTCATAAGTAAGGACACAGATACGGATGCAAAAACTTGCAAAATAGTGCTAGGAAGTCTAATTAAAGTCTTATCTACCTGCAAGCTGTTTTGTCCCTTCTGGTTTTCTCTAGACTGCAGTCAGTGTGATCTTTCCAATGAGCTCACTGTGAGTCTGATCATTTTACCCATCAGCTTATAAAACTCCAATATGTCCCCTTTGTTTACTGAAGAAGATCCAACTTCCATAAGCTGGTTTCTAAGTCCTTTATTTGGACCTTTCTTAACCATCTCTGCTACCTCCCCCCTTGGATCCCAGTGATACAGCCTTGCTAAATCATTTAGTTCCCTGCCACTGTATCTCATTCCTCTCTTTTCTTCTGTACTATCTTTCTCACATTGTCTGCCTATGTCAGAAAGTCTCAGCCTAGGTTGCGCGTTAAAATAATTTGAAAACTGAAGAAATACCGATGCCCAGGTTACAACTCCATATCAATTAGAATCAGAATTCCTGGGGACAGATTTCTATCATTGATTTTTGTTAAGTTGCCCAGATAATCTTAATGTGCAGCATAGGTTAAAAGTTAATGATATCAATGGGCAAAGTAGAAAAGGTACCAGGTTCTAAGAAATTCTTATCCCTCAAAGCTCTCCTCAAACGTTGTATCCTCCATGAAGTGGTTCCTAACTCCCTGCTCCCACCTCTGTGCAGTTATCCCACTTTCGATACCCCCAAAGCCCTTGTAACATATCTCTTTGCAGTTTGCAATGATTTATATGTACATATACTTCAGTGACAAGGAATTAAAAACTCCATTATATCAGAGACCACATGTATTAATTTTTTTAATTTCCACCGACTAGTACCATTTCTTACATATGGAAAGAATTATGTTAATGAAGAATAAATGAATATATAAGTGATAAACAAAAGAAGGAGCCATAAGCCTGTTTTTAACTTTCCATTGAAGAAGAAACATATAGGAGAAAAAGTTCACGTATCATATGTGTACAGCTTTCCGCACTCTCACAAATTAAACACAACCATACAAGTGTCTTCAAATCATTACCAACATCACAAAATCTCCCCCGCCCCCCTGCTTCCTTTCCAGTGCCTACTCCAATGCCCATTCATCCCCAAAGCACCACTATCCTGACTCCTAACACCACAGATTGGTTTTACCTGTTTTCCTACTCTACAAAAGGAACCATCAAGTATGATTCTTCTATGTATTCTTTTACATTCAGCATGTGACACTCATCTTTATTGCTGAATATCATGTAGACCATTCATCATTATTGCTATATAGTAACACATTATTTGAGTAACAATAAAAGTTACTTATTCCTTCTGTTGATGGACATTAATTGTTGTTGTTTTTTTTAAGTCTATTTATTTAGTTTG
Source organism: Lynx canadensis (assembly GCF_007474595.2). Lineage (NCBI taxonomy): Eukaryota > Metazoa > Chordata > Mammalia > Carnivora > Felidae > Lynx > Lynx canadensis. The sequence continues at coordinate 101,149,707 of NC_044306.2, forward strand.
AGAGTGTGTGTGTTTGTGTGTGCCACCAGAGGAGAGGCAGAGAGAAAGAGAGAGAATCCCAAGCAGGCTTCACTCTGTCAGCACAAGGCTCAACGTGGGGCTCAATCTCATGAACCATGAGTTGATGACCTGGCTGAAATCAAGAGTCAGATGCTTAACCACACCACCCAGTAGCTCCAGACATTGATTATTTTCTAACTGTTGCCTATGTGAATAGACTACAATGCTATTCTAGCACATATCTTTTGGTGATCACATGAATGCATATTTTCAGGGTATACACCTAGGATTAGAATGACCAGATCATGGGATACACATGTGCTCACCTTTAATAGATACTGTTAAGCAGTTTGTACCAAATTTATTCTTCAAATTGCAGTATATGAGAGATCCAATCCCCTCATCAACACTTGACATTTTCCATAATTTTTCATTTAGCCATCTTGATGGTATCTCTTGTGAGTTGTTTACATTATATTGTTTTATTTTTATTTTTTTTATTTTATTTAAATCCAAGTTAGTTAACATATAGTGTAATAATGGTTTCAGTAGTAAACTTTAGTGATTCATCACTTACATATAACACCCAGTGCTCACTCCAACAAGTGCCCATCACCCATTTAGCCCATCTCCCGTACCCAACACCCCTCCAGCAACCTTCAGTTTGTTCTCTATATTTAAGAGTCTTTTATGGTTTCCTTCCTTTTATCTTATTTTCCCTTCCCTTCCACTATGTTCATCTGTTTTGTTTCTTGAATTCCACATTGAATGAAATCATACAGTATTTGTCTTTCTCTGACTGACATTTCATTAGCATAATACATTCTAGTTCCATCCACATTATTGCAAATGGCAAGATTTCATTCTTTTTGATCACCAAGTAATATTCCAGTGTGTGTGTGTGTGTGTGTGTGTGTGTGTGTGTATCTCACATCTTCTTTATCCATTCATCAGTCAATGGACATTGGGCTCTTTCCATAATTTGGCTATTATTGTTGATAGTGCTGCTATGAATATTGGGGTGCATGTGCAAATCAGCATTTTTGCATCCTTTGGATAAATACCTAGTAGTGCATTTCCTGGGTTGTGGGATAGCTCTATTTTTAATTTCTTGAGGAACCTCCATAATGTTTTCCAGAGTGGCTGCACCAGTTTGCATTCCCACCAACAGTGCAAAAGGGTTCTACTTTCTCTGCATCCTTGCCAACATCTGTTGTTTCCTGAGTTGTTACTTTTAGCCATTCTGACAGGAATGAGGTGGTATATCAATGTGGTTTTGATTTGTATTTCCCTGATGATGAGTGATGTTGAGCATCTTTTCATCTGTCTGTTAGCCTTCTGTACATCTTCTTTGGAAAAGTGTCTGTTCATGTCTTCTACCCATTTCTTCACTGGATTTTTTTTGTTTTGGAGTGTTGAGCTTGGGAAGTTCTTTATAGATTTTGGATACTAACCCTTTATCTGATATGTCATTTGCAAATATCTTCTCCCATTCTGTCAGTTGCCTTTTAGTTCCGTGGATTGTTTCCTTCACTGTGCAGAAGTTTTTTGTTTTGTTTTGTTTTGTTTTGTTTTGTTTTTTATCTTGATAATGTCCTAATAGTTCATTTTTTTCTTGTTTCCTTTGCCTCCGGAGATGTGTCTAGTAAAAATTTGTGTGGCCACGGTCAAAGAGATAGTTGTCTATTTTCTACAATCGAGCACTTTTCTTTTGCTTACTGCATGTTTAAATATTCTCTTTTGTAAAGTTTTTGCCCACTCTCTCATTGGGTTGTTATAGTTTTCTTGCTAATTTGTGTTATTTCTTTATATATTAAAATATAAGTCCTTTGTTAGATACATGTACTACACATGATTTTTCAGTGTCTAATCATGTCTTTGGATAAACAGTTCTCACTTTTATTATACTATTGCATCACCATTTTCTTCCATGTTATGGTATTTGATTGCTGTTTCAACTGGTTTACTTACTCCAAAGTCAGAAAGATATTCAGCTATATTTTTCTCTAAATATTTTATTTTATCTTTTACATTTAGACCTGCAGTCTACCTAGAATTTATATATATATATATATATATATATATATATATATGGAGTGTGATGCATTTTTTTCACGTGGATATCCAATTAATGCAGCACCTATTATCAAAGAAAACACTACATTCCAGTGTTACCTTTGTCATAGATCATTTGGCTATATAAATGTGTAGGTCTGTTCTGGACTCTATCCATTCCAATGGTCAGTCTGTCTATTCTTATACTAATATCATACTATCTCAATTACTTATTATGTCTTTATAATAAACCTTACATCAGACAATATAAATGCTTTAGCTTTATTCCATTGAAGTTTACCCTAGCCATTCTTAGGTTTTTGTCTTTTCATGTGAATTTTAGTATTAGCTTATGAGATTTAACCTCCCAAAAAGAATCTACTGGCATTTTTTTGATAGTACATTGACTTTATAGATTAATTTGGGAAGAATTAAAGTATTAACAGTATTGAATCTTCTAACCTATGAATATGTCATTTATTTAGACCTTTTTGTTCCCAATATTTTTAAGTTTTCGATGTAGAGATATTACATATATTTTATCATACTTGTTCCCAGCAATAAGTTTGACCATTCAAGCAAAACGCGGTCTACCAGGAAAGCTTATTAGAGACCTAGTGTCCACTATATCAAAATCCCAGACTCCCAGAAGGAAAGCAGATATTCAGACTAAACCACATTATTTGCACAGTTTAGGCATAGTGAATAATTCTTATGGTCATTGGAACCCTCCTGAAATCCAAGTTCCCTGGCAATAGCTAAAGACCAAACTTGTTAAATCTTTTCTGCACATATCTTTTAGAATTTTATTTGTTGTTTGGTTTTGGCTGGTATATAGGAATATAGTTGATTTTTACATATTGGCATTATATCCAATGACCTTGTTAAATTCACTTATAATAAAGTATGTGTAAATTCTTCCATATTTTCTAATTACAGAATCATATATCTATTGACTTTCTTCTTAATAGAAATATTGAACTCCTTCCCCCAGGATAGATAATTAATATGGTGATTTCATTGAGTTATAATTTTCTATTATTACATAAATACAGTGTGAAATATAACACAAAAAAGAGCCAAATCTTACTTTTTTTAAACTTACAAAAATGGAGAGGTGCTTAGGTGACTCAGTTGGTTAAGTGTCTGCCTTTGGCTCAGGTCATAATCTCACGGTCCGTGAGTTAGGGGCTCGCATCACGCTCTGTGCTGACAGCTTGGAGCCTGGAGCCTGCTTCAGATTCTGTGTCTCCCTCTCTCTGACCCTTCCCCATTCATGCTCTGTCTCTCTCTGTCTCAAAAATAAATAAACATTAAAAAATGTTTTTTAATTTACAAAAATGGAGAAGAAAAAGAGGTATAGACATTCACAAGTTTCAGAAAAACAAGCAGGCCTGTTACAATATAGGATAATAGTATAAGAATATAGTATAATATAATGGTGTAGTACAGTACAGTATGATATATATTGTAATACAGGTATACACACCCATCTAGTATTCCCAATCAGAAACATTTGGGGGGACAATCCTATAGGTAGGGGTGTATGGTTTTCTAATTTGGTTTGCAATTAGTGATAAAATTATCTCATCCCAGAACAGGTTGAGAAGCTCTGCTCTAGGCAAGAATGGAATGATGAGCCATTTTTCCTATATCCTCTTATTAGTCTCCTCTTATATAATCACTTTATCCTTTCTGTGTAGCTTTTTCTTTACAAAAAGTGTTGGCTTAATATATATTAATTCAGATTCCTTTATGCAAGTGTCATAAGTGTATGTAGCTTAAGCAAAAAGGAAATCTTATTATAAGGAAAATGGTGTCCCACAAAACCTATGAATAAAATTGAAGCTGTGGTTCAGGAAGCCCTCATACCTCTCTGGCCAGCTTCTTAATCTGTCTCTGTAATTTGCTTTCTTCCCTCTCACACTCCACAAAATGTTCTCTCTAGCTCTCTGATGCACATAGCTAAAAACCTGGCCCCCAAAACTTGAGTTGTAGTATTTTACATCTTAAGTCATCAAAGGGATATTCACTTCCTTGGTCTCCCAGATCAGAAAAGATTACAAACAATATATATCTTTATCTAGCACAGACTTTATCTTATAGGTAGCCGTGATGATGATGATAATGATGATGATGATGGTGATGATAATGATGATGATAACCGAAGTGGTTAGAATACGAGGCTACAGCCCATAGTTATTCATGAATCTCAAAGGCCAAATTAAATTGCTTGCACTCTGATCATCAGTATAGGACCAGGTCCCACCTCTTCATCATCCTAATCATTGATGGAAAAAGAAGATCTTTCACGTGATCAAGGTGAGCTCCATTGGTTTAAGAGCTAAGCCTGGTTGATCCTAGACATGGTAGATGTCCAGATCTACACCTTGGTGCATGCTAGGTACTGAAGTTTCCCCACAACCACCACCAAATTCATATGTTAAAGCCCTAACTTCCAATGTGACTGTTTTTGAAATAAGGTCGTAGGGTGTGGCCCAAATCTGATAGGATTAGTGGCTTTCGAAGAAAAGGAGGAGAGAGAGAGATCTCTCTCACTTTCTCTCCATGTACACATGCCAAGGAAAGTCCATATGAGGACATAATGAGAAAGCAGCCATCCATGATCCAGGAGAAGAGCTCTCACCAAAAACCAATTTGACTGGAACCTTGAACTTAAACTTCTCCAGAACTGTAAAAAATTTAATTTCTGTTGTGTAAGTCACCTGGTATGTGGTAATGTTATAGCCTGAACTGACTAACACAGTGGACATAGACAAAGACCAACAAACCTTCCTTGCAAATCTGTCCAACCATATAGTCTAACCCTGTTCCGGTTTCTATTCATTGCCTCTTCCTAGTCTGAGTCTGCTGATTTCATAGTGACCCTATAAGAAGGGCTTACTGTGGCTTAGCCTCCCTCCTCTTAGCCCACTCCTTGAGACCACAGACATCGAACCACTCTGAAAACCCATTCTTTTCATAAACTTTTGTTAGTCATCACCAAATTGCTTTGTCTCCTGAGTCCTCCCATTTGGGGAATCATTAAATTCCTGAGGCCTCCACCTTTTCTCCAGTTTATCATTCCAAGTCTCCAGGCCTACATCTGCATATCTGTCCACATCTGCTAGACTTCAAACCCCTGACTCTGCAAGACCAACATGATCTGTGCATGTAAACAGTATGCCTCACAATAACCAGTCATGAAGGGCGGATGGAGCACCAGCTCTTCTGTTGAGGTCAAAAGGATCAGGACAGGAAGAAAGAGGTCAGTTTCCAGACAAGTCAACCATTACAGAGCCTGGAAAATTTATGAAGTCTGGTCTGCCACTAGCTTACTGTAGTTTATTTTTTCCCCCTTTCTGCCTACCTAAGACCCTTAAACTCCTCACTTTTCACATATCTGGAGGCTAATCCCATGTAAGAAACACTTAGAAAAACAAGTGTGACAGCTCTGCTTGAGGCCCAGAAAGAAGGCTCTTTCTAAAAGGGGCCCTTTGGTTGTTTTCCCAGGTAAGATGTTTAAGACTTGATCCCTGTTGCCTGAATTCCTTTCTCACCACACCCAAGGTCATTTTAATGAAAATTCCAAAGTCCAAGCCAAGAGGATAGAATTGCTCTTAATCCTTCAGCAGTGCCGTCATTTGATCCCTAGACCCACTGGGGTGATTATTGTGTGTCTGCAGAGTACAGCTAAGCAGACAGAAGAAGGAAGTGGCCACTACTGCACGAGGCCAGTTTCCAACCTTTATTTCTGTGTTGGTGTGCTATTGTTACTCCTCTAGTTCCAATGGCTTATAGCCCTCCCACCAGCCTTTCTCCCTATCGCCTCAAGATAATGCTGTCATAACTGTTCTTCACCTTTTGGAGAAGTTCACAAATTCACTGATATTTTTAAAATAGTATTCATTTTATTAAGAAAGTTGAATCAAAATGTAATTTACTTCCCAGTTTTCTCATACTCAGAGGAGGATAAGTTTTGTGTGAAATTATACTTCTTGACATCCTCAGGTCTATGACTTAGCCTTTCATTAGAATGTTGAAAAATCATGTTGTATAAGGAAATGGAAAATGAAAGAAACAACTCGGATGCTTTTTTTATTTTTTTAATTTGTTTTCATTTTCTTTCTCACTTCCTGAGTGATGGGGGAATGAAAGGGCTGACGACCAAATGTCTGGGATGTTCTGGGACCTCTCTGTCCCCTGAGCCAAATATGCATACATTCTCCAGTGCTGCAAGGACTAATCATCAATCTCAGTAGTTCCTAACTAATGACCAGACTGAGTGGCAGCCCCCAACTTCCTGTCATGCTGAACTTTGGAAGCCACTGATCGTTGGCCTGGCCAACCTGCCGCCAGCCCCTAGCAAACCAGCCGAAGTCATCTGTTTTGGTATTTTTTTGTCTCTGTGATTAAGGGGGTATATCCTTCCCTACAACTGGCTGAACAGAAGGGAGCCAGAGGAGCTCTGCTTCAGAGTGTAAAATGGACTCTTTTCTTTCCAGGCCTTAGAGGCAAACATGTCCAGGGAGTATCCTTCTCACAGAAGAAAATTTCCTTCTACTAAAAACTCAGGCTAAAATGGTTAGAAGCTTTAAGAGAGTATTGGACACTGAAAATCTAAGTGAAGATAAATTTGAAGATTGATCATATAAGTGATGTCTTAAACTTTCTCATTTTTTCCCACCACATACAAAAGTGCTTCAGGAAGATAAAAGTGAAGCTAATTAGAATGACCTAATCTCTTCCTCCTTCCCCCAGCCCTCAGAATTTTCTTCCCCCAAGTATTGTTCAGGGAGGCAAGGGGAGGTTAGGCAGTAAGTGGCTATAACAGCCCTAACAGCCTAGGAGAATGCTGAGCCCCTACTATTCCTCATGACTCATCTACCAAGAGTCCTCTGGAGTTTTGACTTTCAAAAGGCACAGTTAAACATAACAGGAGTTTACTTCAAGCTGCTATGGATGGTGTGTTTGAACTTCTTGATTTACTAAGAGATATCCCTGACTTCCTTAAGGGAAAATGAGAATTTTTTTAATTCCATTCTAATTCTTTCAGGAAAAATTAATAAAAGAAAAACAGTTTCATTTAGAAGGCCTATCAAGAACACAAAAGATGACTATTCCAGAAGTCACTCTATAAACTTCATTACCTGTCCCCTTGCCTCAATCTGTGCCTGTGTATGCACAAGGGACAGTGAGGTCACATGAATTATACTCCTGTTACAGCTTTTCAGAAAAGTCAAAATAATCCTCTCCATATAATTGTTGACATCATAAATAACCTCTTAAATAAACCAATAAAATGTGTTAACATTCCTTGACAGTTTTCAAATCCTACATTAACTTATCTGGCCCTCCAAACACCCTCTGAGATAGAATTTTACTTTCCTCCTTTTACCAGACAGGGAACTGATGTTCAAGAGGGCAAGATAGATTAGAAAATGGGGTAGCAACCAGAACCAGGGCTTCTGATTCTGAAATCACTGTCGGATTCTGGTCATACATTCGTGTCCACTCACAAGCCATTTGGCCCTGGGTACATTGGACAATGATCTAGGTTAAGATTCCTTTACTGTAAAAAGGGGGAGAAGGAGAAAGAGATAAAGGAAGATTGGCCCACTTGATGTTTACAATTCCTTTGTGTCCACAGTTCAATAAATCTAAGAACCTTCTCAGGATACTTCACTGGCCGTGGCCCCATCTCAAGTTTTTCTAGAACAACCAGTAATGACTGTTCACTTTTTTTGTGTAAGCAAGAAGTTAACTGAAGTCAGCATAACCTTCGAGATTTCCATCAAGTTGGCAGATTCACACCAAGCGGGCAGGCTGTTACCCTTTCCAAGATCTCTGCAGGTCTGTGGGGTTTATACCTCACGGTCTACATCAATTTTCTCATTCCCACTCAATCTAGAATACACTGTGACCTCTAGCAGCTGTTATTTCCATTTTTTCCAATGGAGATTCAGATGTAAGCCACTGACCCCTCTCTGCAATTCCTCTCCCTACAGACACCACTCACAGAAGGATAGTCACTGGAGGATCTATCTATCCAGCAGAGTTCAACAAAGGAGGTGGCATCACAGCACTTCACATCAATATCCATGGTGACATAAGCACTTCTTAGAAGTACTCTGCTACTTTCCCCACATAGCATTCTGAAGAGACCGGCCATCTTGCTGCTCAGAACTTCTCAGACCACCACAGTCAGGGGAGGGGAATGAGGGGCTGGCCTTTTCATTCAAAGGGCCCAGCAAGGGGGCGCCCGGGTGGCGCAGTCGGTTAAGCGTCCGACTTCAGCCAGGTCACGATCTCGCGGTCCGAGAGTTCGAGACCCGCGTTGGGCTCTGGGCTGATGGCTCAGAGCCTGGAGTATGTTTCCGATTCTGTGTCTCCCTCTCTCTCTGCCCCTCCCCCGTTCATGCTCTGTCTCTCTCTGTCCCAAAAATAAATAAACGTTGAAAAAAAAATTCAAAGGGCCCAGCAAGAAGTATTCTAAGCAAAAAGCCATCACCTCCAGTCAGCAAGTGCTCGCCTCCTATTGGGGCAGATGTAGCTGTAATCAGTTGTGTTTTTAAATAGCAGTTTTTCCCCTTCGCCACACTGATGTCAACTACTGTGGTAGAGCAGAGAGAACATTTGGGCTGCAGTCCAGTTCTGCTTTTGCACCTGGATCTTAGTTTCCCTTTCTGAAGAAGAAGGGGCTCAGAAGAGAATGGATTATTATTTTTTCTAAATGTTTTCTTTATTTTTGAGAGAGAGAGAGAGAGAGAGCACAAGGGGGGAGGGGCAGAGAGAAAGAAGGGGACAGAGGATCCAAAGCAGGCTCCTCTCCGTGCTGACAGCAGCAAGCCCGATGTGGGGCTCAAACCTAGAAACTGAACAGTGAAATCATGACCCAGTCGAAGTCAGACGCTCGACTGACTGAGCCACCCAGAAGCCCCCAGAAAAGAATGGATTCTTAACTTTGTTTATAAAGACTTCTTATTATTCCCCACCAAACTTGAGACCACTGGAGAAGGATGCAATGCTGGCCACAGGCTGCAGGTGACAGCACAGCTACTGAGAGAGCAAGAACAGGAGAGCACAGTTGCTCAGCAAAAGGAAGCCAGGAATGGCAGTGCGCCTGACTGGAGTCAGAGAGCCCTGCCCTACTCTTAACTCTACAGCCCTCACAGAAGTGTTGATTTTAGTCAAGTTGCCTACTCTGTTTAGATCTCATTTTATTCATGTGTATAAAAATCTCTAATTTCTGTGCCATCTATCTCACAGGGTTAAATGTGACTGAAATGAGGTGATGTGTGTGAAATCAAATAAAACGTTATGTAAAATGTATAACATTTTGTGTAACCTAAATGCAGGGCTCAAACTCTGTGGGGCACTCTCAGTGGGGCACTCCCACTTCACTGGCCAGCAACATCAAGGAGCCATTCAGTGTAAACAGTTCATCCAGTGTAGATTTTGTTGAACGGGTCACAGATCCTGCTGACCAGCATTGCTTTGTGTCAGTTTTCTAAAATATGAACATCTAAGAAAAGGCAGGTGATCCTGTATAATGGCTGTGGGTAAAATTTGATTGCAACTGTCTTTTGTGTTGAAATATTGGCACCGGGAGGCTGTGTCAGCATCATACTTCATATATATTTTTTTGTGAAACGCATATAAGGGGGTGGGGAAGGAACATAGTATTCCCCCCCCATATTTTATTTTCAAAGAACATAGAATTTATAGCATTATTATTATTATTATGGTATTGGTACCAATTTTTTTATCTTGCTTGTCATTATTATTGTGATAAACAGTTTATTTGCCTTTCTGGCCATTAGCCTAGATACTCTAAAGCCTCATCCTCTGAGATCAAAAGAAGACTTATGAGATATTAAAAATTGTTGGGGCGCCTGGGTGGCGCAGTCGGTTAAGCGTCCGACTTCAGCCAGGTCACGATCTCGCGGTCTGTGAGTTCGAGCCCCGCGTCAGGCTCTGGGCTGATGGCTCAGAGCCTGGAGCCTGTTTCCGATTCTGTGTCTCCCTCTCTCTGCCCCTCCCCCGTTCATGCTCTGTCTCTCTCTGTCCCAAAAATAAATAAACGTTGAAAAAAAAATTGTTGTAATTAATTATATTAATTTGGGCTACCAGTTGCATCATTCCGAAGTTGTATAAATTAAGCCCACAAATATCATAGCTTTGGAAAATAAAGAAATAGAAATTAGATTTTGAACACAGGGATTTCAGAGAAAAGGATAATGGGATTAAGGCTCAAACCTACAGCCAAATTAGGAAATAAGCACTCTCCACCTAACAATTTACTTTCTGGAGGTCCAAAGGAACATAAATATTTTGAATTATATACATCATGTTACATTTTAGCAATTTTTTTGCTTTTATTTTTAAATATAGACTATGTGGAATTTTTACTGGAATTATAAAATTTCTACATGCTTATTTCTATAAAAGATAGATAAAGAGAATAAAAGCTATCCCTGAGAGGTAATCACAGTACAACTACATGGAGTGAAGAAAAGGCTCTTGAACACTCAGAGCAAGCAGCACTCAAAACTGCCTTTGAGGAAAATGGCTTCAGCCAGGATTCTGTGCTTCCTTGTTCCCTTTGGGTTACTCTGGATTTGAGAGGCTGCCCTGTGGAAGGGGTGTTGAGTCTGACACTGCGCTAACCCAGAGGGTGGAAACAAGACCCACTGCACTGACTGAAAGCTCAGATGCAGGAAGTGTGACCCTTCCTGGGATCTGTGCTGCGCAAAGCGCCCTCTCACGCTGCGCGGCACCAAACGCACCCAGGCAGACGCTCATTTTCTGAAACCCAAATGCAGAGTGAGCATGAATGTTGCACATCACTCCACTTGGATAAGTGCTGCCCCAGCAACTCTGAGCACTGTTCATGAAGCCTGCTCTGCATTCCAGAAAACCCAAAAATTAGAGCCCCGATAAGATAACTAGGTAATTAATGAGGCAATTGCCCCTTCTTGCTACATGCAGTATTTATTTTTTAATATAAATTTCTCATCTTAAGCAATAGCACACTCTCTTCCTGTAATCCTTAATAACTTGGCCAAACGAAGCAGTACAAACATATGATTCACATTTTTGTGTGTCTAATTTTTTTTTTCCAGTTTTTAGGTTACACAAAACGATCTGGTAAATATATTCAGCCTTTTGGGGTTTTGGTTTTTCTTTGCTTTGTTTTGCTCCCCTCTCCCCACCTTTTTTTTAAAGAACGGATTTTGTCTTCTAGTTTTCTAATCAGCTTTTTTTCTCAGGTTATAGTAAGTGAACATTTTTCATGTTATCTAATATTAATTTATTATCGTGAATGTTTAAACAATTTTACTGCAGGATTATTTTTTCAATAAAATTGCATGTGGAGGTCAATATATAAAAAATAAATAAGAGGTACCCAGGTGGCTCAGTTGGTTAAGCATCCGACTTCAGGCAGATCATGATCTCATGCTTTGTGAATTCCAGCCCCACATCAGGCTCTGGCTGACAGTGTGGAGCAGGCTTCAGATCCTCTGTCTCCCTTGCTGTCTGCCCCTCCCCCCCCCACTCTCTCTCTTTCTCTCTCTCTCTTTCAAATAAATAAACATTAAAAAAATCTCTTAAAAATTAGATAAAACTGGGGCACCTGGGTGGCTCAGTCGGTTAAGCGGCCGACTTTGGCTCAGGTCATGATCTCACGGTCTGTGAGTTCGAGCCCCGCGTCGGGCTCTGTGCTGACAGCTCAGAGCCTGGAGCCTGTTTCGGATTCTGTGTCCCCCTCTCTCTGACCCTCCCCCGTTCATGCTCTGTCTCTCTCTGTCTCAAAAATAAATAAACGTTAAAAAAAAAAATTAAAAAAAAATAGATAAAACCTGGGGTGCCTGGGTGGCTCAGTGGTTAAGCATCCAACTTCGGGTCAGGTCATGATCTCCTGAGTTTGAGCTCTGCATCAGGCTCTGTGCTGACAGCTGGGAGCCTGGAGCCTGCTTCAGATTCTGTGTCTTCCTCTCTCTCTGCCCCTCCCCTGCTCATGCTGTGTCTCTCTCTGCCTCTCAAAAATAAATAAACATTAAAAAATGTTTTAAAAAGATAACAGTTAAGCTATATGAATATAACATTATAGGGATGGCCTATAACCTACCCATGGGTCCCACCCCTTCCTCTTAACTCATAAATTGCCCAGGGGAGACAATAGAACATAAGTCCAAAAAGAGCCACTTCTGCTGCATCATTTCTTATGAACATATGGCATTATATATTGCTTACTATTCTATCAAAATACGTTCTTATACATTTTTTAGCCTCGTTGGGTAATTATTTGGATGGCCAGAAGGGAAATTGTTAAGCTGAGAATTTCATATTAGGCAAAATCATTAATGACCAACTAGCAATGGGCAGGCACAATGTACAAACACTTATTCTTACAATTTGAGATTCTGAACCTTGTCAGAGAGTTCATGTATGCCAAATTGTTATGTAATCATTGAAATAACAAAGTTTGGAAGCACTGAGAAGATAAATAAAGCAATTTGAGATTATTTTGTTTTTGTCTGATCAGGGCAATCCATCTTTGAATTACCTATATGGCCACTCAAAGCATAATTTCCCAATGAAACTGTTTCTCAGCATATTATCTCCAATGGCACCCTGGCCTTTATCCTGATCACTGTTCCATTCGAAAATAATGAGCATCCTAAAGGACCATGGTTTCCCTACAGAACATCTTAGTTAAAAAGTCTATGCAATTGATTATAACCAAGTTCCACCAGCACTCCAAATTGTATAGACAGTGCCATGTTCTGAAAGAGAATTTTCTGAAAGACTATCATTTCAGCAGGCTAAGAATTCAGAAGATTTCTGCCATAGTAGACATCAGGGATTCACACAAGTAGGTGGAAAAGAACATGAAATGTTTGTGTTCTAATAGACATTTGACTTGTGGTGGGAAGAATTTTCTAGGCTTCAAATCCAGTGCGACCAAACTTGCTGCCCACCTTTTATGGGCAGAAGCTCTATCATTTGTTTTCCAGGAAAAACAATGTGTGTGCATATGCATGTAGTGCTAAACAATAAATCTCTTATTCTTTCATAACCTTTCTGCCCCTTTTACGAAAAAGAATGATGTCAGGTCTCTGTTGATATGTACCTCAATTTCTAATCAAACAAAATATATGTATCTAGCACATTCATATCTATATCAGACCGTAAAAGTGTTATCTATCATCCATGCATTTGATTAAGAATACAACAGCAACAGAAGTATTCAGCGAACTCTCTGTTAAACAAGAAAATCCATGGCAGACCACGGATGTGCTATGAGAAAGTGAAAGAGGGATTAAGAAATCAAGAGAGAAAATTAGGCAATGGGAATGAGAAGAGAAAAAAGAAATGAAAGTAGGTAAAAGTATGGAAAGCAAGAAAGAAGTAAAAATGTTCTTCAGAAGACTTGAGTAGAAGTTTAAAGCATGGACACTAAGGTTGATTATGGAAAAGCTGCTTTACCTTTGTCCCAATTTCTTCGTCCATAAAATGTATCTCACATTTAACCCTATTCCCAGGCGTAAATGAGGAAATGCAGGTACAGCACTTAGCAAGGTAGTCAATGAAGTAAATGTTCAATACATGTTAGCTATTAGCATGAGTTAGTGTAACTGGCAGTATTATAATAACATATTATTTATAGAACTTATCTTACTATTTTAACATTATTTCATCTTTCATCTTCTAAAAATCAATTACTCAAAGTGCCAAATCTTGTGATTCTTCCTTTTAAAAAAATGTTTAAGGCTGGTCATAAGGTTTATGTTTCATATTGGTCATAAGGAAAATATTTTAATATAAGGAATACTAGAAAAGATTAGTAACAGTCAAACCAGTTCATAAAGTATAATAGTTAGTGATCTGTAACCAAAATCCTTAAATCAAATTGTTCTTGTATAAATAAAGCTGAGATCAGTTTCTTGTTTTTTTAATCCCCTGTCCAAACATGGTTTGAATGTCCCAGAATTCTAGGAAAATTCTAAATCTTTCCACAAAGTTTATACTCCTCCCCAACTCTTCTTCTTCTCCTTCCTACTTTTAGTATCCTAAAAATCATTCACAAAATCTCATTGTACACAAGTGTTTATCTTAAAAGGGAACAACTTAATCATTCTTTCAGAGAAGTTACCATCTTTAAATTGAAATTTACGTCTATATTTTAACCTGATATTTTTAGTAACAGTGAGCTCTGAGGACAGAAGCTACATTTATTACTTTTATATCCATCACAATAACCATTTCAAACCTGTCCATGGAGAAGAAAATCAATTAATATGAATTAATGAATAATGTGTTTACCAAAGAGAAGAGGACGAGAAGCAGAGGTTAATTTCAAAGGTCAACCAATTTCAGATTCCTAATGAGAATTCAGTCTTTTGGGCTTCACCTTTTACACTATGATTAAAATGCCAAATACAAGCTGAACAGTCTGTTAACCATCTGAAAAGAAAATATATTACCATGATTGTACAGGGAAACTGGAAGCGATTTTCTCTTGGGTTGGAGGTTTAAGCAAACAGGAAGCCCTGTTTAGGATTTGTCTTCATCATCTTTCATCACAAGTCAGCCTGACTTCCTGATAAAGAAATGTGCTTTCAGATACTTAACCAAACTGGACAGAAATGCCAACCCAACGATCCAACTTCAAATTCAAACTTGCAACTTCTGAACACCCCATCTCCATCAGATCACAGGTCTTTAAGTAAAGTTTTGCCTCTTAATTTCTATGAGAAGTGGGCAGAAAATGAGTCTTTGTTGGTATCTAACCTCATAATTAAAGGATTTCATTTTTTTTCTGCCACAGAACAACATCAGGAGGGTATGAGAAACAAACCACGTAATAGGGAAGAATAACTAATAATCACAGACCCCTTAAAGTGTTTTCTTCATAACATTAATAGAGAAGTTCCTATAGCTGCTTAAAAAACTATTACTTAGGAAATGAAACTTTAAACACTTTCTATCTAAATCTTATAGTAATTTCCAGATGGAAAATGCATAATACCTCACAATTTGTCTCTAATACATACACCTAAAATATACTTGTCGAAGCTATTAATTTCTCTTCAAACTTCAAGTTTCATGAAACTTTTTAGGTTAAATTACCATTGCTAAAACAACAAACACATCAGTTTTCAGTGAAAACTTAAAGATTTTTAATTCAAATAGTTTTCTACAAAAAGCTCAACATGAATTGATAATTCTACATGAAGAAGCTAATGCCAAAAATTTGAGTCTGAAGTTCCAGGGGATACAAACTATAAAATGACTAGTATTTTGTCTAATATGAAGTAAAGAAAAATGCAAAATTAGAACTCTTGTTACTCTAAAAATTATATTGAATTATCAATTCACACAGTAGATTTTTATCCATTGGGACTAAATATATCTATTGTTTCACTTGATGAAAAATATTTTAAAATAGATTGTAAAATATATTCTCAGTAATATTTCCAAAAATTATTTATTCCAAAATTCCACTCTCACAGTATTTTTGAAAACTTTAAATTAATATGAGAAAGGGAGAGGTAATTGTAAGGCAGAGACAAAAACCAAGAGCAGATTCATCAAATATGATTTCTACTGGACTTATACCAATAAACATCTGTGATTTAAATATATCTTCAATTAAATTCTAGAAATCACTGATTAATGTTGAAGCCCAGAAGAAGACAATGTAGACAACTACCACATCACAAACATTCCAGATGTTTCTTGAGCCCAGTTTGCTCCGCACTCACCAGCCTACAACAACCACCATTCAATCTTTTTTACTGCCTTTCAGAATCGCATATTTAATATTCATGTCTAAAAAACAAAAGAGGCAAAGTAGAAAGAGGAAAATAAACTTGAACAAAGACATATAGCTTGTTTTCTGTCCAAGAAAATAAAATGTGCATTTGTTGAGAAACACATGAATGAATTTCCTTAGAATGATGCAACCCCTCCAAAAAACTCACAGGAGTCATCACCATGGGTGGTAGGATGCTGAATTTCCCATCGGAAGTGGACTCAGGTAATTACTTGTTTGTTTTGTACTAAGAGCATTCTATTATGTGCCTACGGGTTTCTTCTATGAGGAAATCTGCTGCATGGCCCATTTTATTTCAGGCATTACATACGCATTTGCCTCCCGTGTTTAGAAAGTCCATCATCTTAATAAGTTATGTAGAACAAATGACTAAACAGTAAATACATGCTGTTGGCAAACAAGCTATATTACAACATAAGAAAAAAGTATACAAATAATGTAAAGATATGAATCCAAGTTAGAAAGCATAGTCACTTCTGGAATAAGACCACAAATCGGAGAAGGATTAGATTATCCGGCTGGTTAAGTTGTCTGGAAGGAATTTCAATGCTGAGGCCACTATTAGACAAGCCCCATGAAAGGAAGTAAGAATTACTCATCACTGTCTCCATCCCCACAGATCCCAGTGAGGTCAGTTTAAGAGTTCTGTAAATGAGCCCAACTTGTATACACTGCATCACACACCATGCTCCATGCTGGGGGTACAGAATTGAATACTATCTGGTCCTTGCTGTCATAGAATTTAGTTCAGCAGAAAAAAGCATACCCATAAACAGATCATTCCAAATTAAGAAAAGACATCATGACAAAGCTAGTCACAGCATACAGTGGCATCCTAGGGAAAGAAGGGCATTTGGTCCAGTATAAAGAAGTGAAAGGCTGTCCTGGCAGGCTTCCCAGCAGAGACAGTCCCTGACCTGAGCTTTGAAAGATGGGTGGGGTCTTGTATTCAGCAAGGTGAAGATGGGCAGAGGAACATTCCAAATTGCAACAGGTGTCAGCAAAGACACATATGTTCAAAGCAGGGTGGGATGTACCAGCAATTGCAAGCCATGTAGTATTACCACGGTATAAATTTTTAATTATACCAGGGTATACATTTTAAAAGCTAAGGCTGAAGAGGCTACAAGGACCCAGGCCTTGGAAAACACATCCACCATGTTGAGGAGCTTAGATATTATCCAGTGAGTACTGGGAAGTACCTGAAAAGCAAAACTTCTCCAATCCCTTTGCTGTCTTTCTCTTGTCACCAGCACACAAGATAGTCATGAGCCCATCACTTCAGAAACCAGTGGGGAACTGGAGGGGTGAGGACAAGTATCAGCCTGCTCTTTCCCTTCCTGCTGCTATCCCTGAATAACTGTTAACTCTGCTCCTTTGTCAACCTCATTGGATTGCATATAGGATATCTGCAATACAGAATAGAAGGCTAATGAGTATCACCTAGAAGCAATATTAGAAGAAATATTCATTCTAATACAGGGCAGGGGGAAATATATCAATAGCTAGAAACCAGAGGAAGAAGACTATGCAGGAATAAAGGAGCAGACATGTGTAGTATACATACATGTGGTATACATAAAATTCACAAATATGAGGTAATGAATACCCAGGAACACATAGAAGAACATAGAAATCATTGTTAAGAGGGATCATTGTAAGAGTAGGTCCATTCACATGTAAAATGTTGTTTGGATGCTTTAAAAAGTGATTTCTATGCATACTATAAGAGGTATAATAATACTGAGTTCTATTCCAAAAATTTCTCATGGGAACCAATTCCATTATTTTTAAAAAAAATTTTTAAATGTTTATTTCAGGGGGAGAGGGGCAGAGAGAGAGGGAGCACAGGTTCTGAAGCAGGCTCTAGACTCCTCCGAGCTGTCAGCACAAAGTCCGGTGTGGGGTTCAAATTCACAAACCGCAAGATCATGACCTGAGCCAAAGTTCAACGCTTAATTGACTAAGCCACCCAGATGCCCCCCCCCCACAATCCCATTATTTTATAAGCTCTGCTGTATATCCATGTATATAAAATAAATTAACCAAAAGACGGAAAACAAATATATTGGGGAAAATTGAGTGAAAGAGTTGATCTGAGAAGAAGAAAAACATAAGAAGAAAGAAACTAAACAAAGGAGAAGAAATACGAACTCCTGCTGTAATAATCAACAACCTAGTGAATGCTTACAATGTTCTACTCTAAGTACCATGCTAAGGGCCTTAACTCTATCTCATTCAATTCTCCAACAGCCCTACTCTTATTTTTCCCATTTTACAAGTAAGAAAACTGAGGCTTAGTGAGGTTGAATAGCAGAGCTGCTAAACTGAAGCACGCAGGTAATAAATGGAACAACAGGAGCTGGAATCCAGGGGGTCAGAACCAGTCCCTCTGAGTGAGAAAATGTTGCTCTACTAAAGAGAACAAATCTGGGTTGAAAGCATGCATTAAATGAAGCAGTCCAACCCCCCCCCCCAAAAAAAAGAGCCCCAAAGGCTTCCCTGAACACAAATGTCATGACAAAAGAAAAAAAAATCATTTTAATTTTCTTAGAAGGTGTATGTTAAAAACATTGACATCTGCTATTTTCCACCATGTTCCAAAGGGTAGTACCATCGGCTATGAAGCATAAGTAACTTGTTACTAACAACAAAGCATCTTGGTTTGTAAATGAAAATTCTATAGGGAAAAAGTAATTTTGCACATCTAGAAGGAAGCTATAATCAACATAGATTACTTTATGTGCATATGTATATCCTCCCATCAAAAAAAAATAATAACTGATATGCACATAGGGCTTGGCTACAAAGGAAAAGAATTTTCCTAAAGTTATGACGGAGCAAGTGGAAAAATCACTTTAGAAAAGGCCTCTTGTCAGTAAAAAAATTTCAACCTCGCTGTATCTTTTAATTAGTTAAATAAAGAGAGCAACTAATTGCTCCAACCGGAAGTTTAGTCAACACTTTTTATTCAGAGCTAATAACCTCTACAGCTTCATGGTTCTGAATGTTTATTCATATTTGGGCAGTTAATCTGGGCTATTGGTCTGATTTCTCTATAAAAGGACACTGTTCTAAATATTGTTACATTACACAAACTACAGTTTAATTTTGTTACTTTTTAAATTTTTTTTAAAGCTTATTTATTTATTTTGAGAGAGAGAGAGAGAGAGAGAGATAGCGTGAGGGGGGGAATAGCAGAGACAAGGGGAGAGAGAGAATCCCAAGCAGGCTCCACACCATCAGCACAGAGCCCCATGCGAGGCTCGAACTCATGAAACCATGAGATCATGACCTGAGCCAAAACCAAGAGTTGGACGCTTAACGGACTAAGCCACCGAGGTGCCCCAACAAACTACACTTTAACTAAACCATAGAATAATGTTGGCTTTAAAATGACCAGCCTTGGGGCGCCTGGGTGGCTCAGTCGGTTGAGTGTCCGACTTGGGCTCAGGTCATGATCTCACAGTTCGTGGGTTCGAGCCCCGCATCAGGCTCTGTGCTGACTGTTTGCTCAGAGCCTGGAGCCTGCTTCAGATTTTGTGTCTCCTACTCTCTGCCCCTCCCCCGTTCATGCTTTGTCTCACTCTGTTTCTCAAAAATAAATAAATGTTAAAAAAAAAAAGAAAAAATTTAAATGACCAGCCTAGGAGACGCTTGGGTGGCTCAGTCGGTTAAGCATCTGACTCTTGATTTCAGCTCAGGTCATGATCTCACTGGTTGGTGAGTTCATGCCCTGCCTTGGGTCTGCAGTGATAGTACAGAACCTGCTTAGGATTCTCTCCCCCTCTCTCTGTCGCTCCCAGTTAGTTCTCCCTCTCCCTCTCTCAAAATAAATAAATAAACTTAAAAAAATAAATAAATAAAAAGACCAGTCTATAAGTCATCGTTTTTATACTTACAATGTCTATACTAATCCAATTAATGAATAATGCCTTTGTTATCATTATTAGTGCTTATTGGTAGCTGATAGTATCATTAAATAATTAATGCACACTTACACTCCAAACATCTTAAAATTCATTCATTCAGCACATCTTTATCAAATGTTTATTTGAACTGAAAGGATGTTTTAGTGATAAATAAAGCACTGAGCTGGAAATCAAGAACCTTACAATGTAGTCAACACCTCTTTTTATCTACTAACTCCTATAATTAAAATGTAAATATTTAAATAAACCAGCAAGCTAATCTTTCAGAATATCTCTAAGCAAAGTTTGTGTCCTAAGGGACAACCTCTGTTCTGTTTTCGGTATATCTTAACCATATTAAGAAACCCAGCCCACATAATAAGATTTCTATTTCTAAGACAGCAGTGAATGCTTGATATTTTTACTTTATATTTCTAAATTCAGCTGAGTTCTAAGTGTTCCTGTGGAGGAAAGAAAACCCACAACAAAAATCACTTGCTTTTTTTAATATAAAATGTTACATCCTCAAGTCATACTTTCCACAATGAAAACATGTCTACTTGTTGACATGTTCTACTCTAGCTGAAATGACACAATCATTTCAACCCCCTGAATTTAAAATTGAAATGCCTTTTCTTTCTTTCAGAAAAAAAAAAAAAAAAAAACACCCTATGATTAAAACTTCCCACAGTTGCTTTTAAAGTGCTTGAACTTAAAAAAAGAAAAAGAAAGAAAGAAAAAGAAAGAAAGAAAAGAAAGTTGTCCTCTATTTTTATCAGAAATTACTCTCCCCACACAGACACTGTGGCTAGCTCAATGAGTGGTTGGCAAGTTGAGTTATTTACAACAGTAGACTTCCCCTCCCTCAATTCCCCCACTCTTTCCAGGAGCACCAGTGGACAGCTGCCTTTGAGGATTTCCTGTCTTGTTCCCCTGCCCCCTTCAAGAACTCATTTCTTTCCCCTTTCCAGCTGTGGCTTCCCTCAAACTGCTGAACTGCACAGAATGTCCTCTTAACCCCACATTAGTTGTCATAAGAAATCAAGTCTACACATGATGTAATGTCCAAACAATATCACCTACTCAAATCTTCTCAAAGAAGAATATCTCCAAATTGCTTTTGAGGTCATTATTTGTCCATCTCTGCAGCCTTTATTAGGCCATTGCCATTATTAAGTTATATATTCACTCAATACTTACTGAACATCTATATTATGCAAGTCACTTTGCTAGGCCTTGCAGGAAAAAATTTAATGCAAGGACACCATGACCATCCTCTGGGAACTCATGGTCTAGAGGAGGTCAATGTAAGCCTCATAGATCTACTACAGAAACACTACTGAAGTACTAGAACAGAGGCTAGGGCTTGGGAGTGGGGGATGGCAGAGGAAATGGGAGGGTCAGGAAGAGAGTAGGAGAGTAGGAGTTATTGACATTGCCAAAGAAAGATTTCACCGATATTTTGAGATCCAGCTAACTGAAAAATCAAAAAGCACAAAAAAATACTGAAATAAAGTTAATAGAGACCACAATTCCAAACAACTATAATACAAATTGGCATTCTGTTTTGGAATAAGTATCAGTCTAACAATATCTGTGTTTATAGTTCTGGGGGAGATCCCTGAGAAAGGCAGTAAAAATTCATATGAATCAAGTTTTAAATCATCATCATTGAAAGACATCAAGTACGTTCTCCAGGGACCTAGATGAGCCTGGAGTTTCTCTCTAGCTTATTTATAGTCTAATTGCAACAATCTACACTAATTGGTGCCACTCTCCTTTCAGACAAAGCTCCTTTGGTGGTCTGAATGGCTCAGGTTTAATGAAGCCAGAATGAGGCCTTCACCATATTCTTACGAAGCTCTGCCACTTTCAACAAACATTTGCTGAGCACCCACTACAGGCAAGTATCCGGGCTAAATAAATAAATAAATATGAACAAAATACAGTCCTTATCTTTAAGGAGCTCACAGTGGGGAAAGCCCACCTGTAAACAGTTATCTGAAACCAAACGGGAGAGGCATTGAAAGAGTAAGTAAGGAAAGGAATTTTGGACAAACACAGGAGGAGCATTTAAATGGAGGAGGGAGAAAAAGGAATATTCCAGAGAGAGCTCACAAGAAGGTGATCTCTGAGGAGCAACAACAAGTATGCTTGCCTTTTGCTTACAGAGCAGTAACCAAATTTCTAGGAATGAAGTCAAGAACCAAAATTTAAAGGGGGAAGGGTCAAATTAAAAGAGTTAAATATGCTCTATGCAGGGATTTATACTTTATCCTCTAGGCATTAGGAAGAATTTTAAGTTACTGAAGAGTTTTAAATAAAAATAATTTTAAACAAAACAAAATATATAACAAATGCATATTTGTTATCTATAATCTAATATTATACTGTTATATTGTTATAATTAATATATTAATTACATATGTATGTAATTACTCAGGCAAATTGGTACAAGATAAATGGGACAAATAAAGCTAAAAGCAGGAAGATGAATTAAGAAACTACTCTAATAGTTCAAATAAGAGATGAGGAGGATTTGAACTTAGTGAAAATTGAAAATGAGAGAAAGGGACAGAAAAATGCTTCAAATGTATAATTGATAAATCTTGATTTTCAGTTACATGTGTGAGGCTGAGAAACTAAAAATCTTGGAAGATCTGCAGGTTTCTGACTTGGAGAAGGGTTAGGTACAGAATTACCAGTAAAATATATCAAGCATAATAAAAGTAGAACTGTCTGTGGTGGAAGCTTGTTAACTATGAGGTACTCATGGATGATTTAAAAGGATAACTCCAGAAGATACTGGAAAAATTTGTGACAACACCCTTCTCCCTATACAAAGGTACATAGAGGAAGTGGAGAAAGAAATGCAGATTGATTCTTGGACTAAAAATAAACATTCACCATAAAGGTAGTTGGAAAATTAAAAGGTATTTGGAGATTAAACAACACACTTTTAAACAACACATGAGTCAAAAAAGAAATCTCAAGAGAAATTGAAAAATACAACTTGGCAAAATTGTGGGATGCAGTGAAAATAGTGCTTAGAGGGAAAGTGAGGAAAAGTAAAAAGATCTAGAAATCAATAAACCAAATTTCAACTTCAGGAAACTAGGAAAAGAAAATAAAATTTAATCCAGAGTAGAAGAGAAGAAGTAATAACAACTAGAACAGAAATCAATGAAATTGAAAACAAGAAATAGAGAAAATCAATGAGACCAAAAGTTGGTTCTTTGAAACGATCAGTAAAATTGATAAGCCTCTAGTCAATATAACCAAGAAAAAAAGAGAGAAAACCAAAACTACTGATAACAAAAATGAAAAAGGGGACATCACTACAGATCTCATGGATATTAAAAGAATAATAAAGGAATATTATGAGCAACTCCATACCCAGAAATTTGAAAACCTATATAAAATTGACCAAACTTAAAAAACACAATCTGCCAAAACTCACATAAGAAATACGCCATCAAAATATATCTATATCTATTAAAGAAATTGAATCAATAATGAATAACTTTCAAAAGAGAAAGTACCTAGCCCAGATGGTTTCACTGGTGAATTCCACCAAATAGTTAAAGAAGAAATTTTACCAATTATCTACAATCCCTTCTAGAAAGTAGAAGCAAAGGGATAATTTCCTAAGTCATTCTATGAGAATAGTACTGCCCTAATACCAAAAACAAAGACATTACAAAAACCACACACCATATGTCTTATGAACATAGATACAAAAATCCTCCAACAAAATCTAGCAAATTGAATCCAAGACTGTAGAAAAAGAATTATATACTATGATTAAGTGGGATTCATCCCAGGCATCCAAGGCTGATTCAACATTCAAAAATCAATTAATGCAATCTATCACATCAGCAGGCAAAAAAATGAAAGAAATCACATAATAATATCAATAGAAGCAGAAAAAGCATTTGACAAAATCCAACACCCATTCATGATAAAAACTCTTAGTGAACTAGGAACAGAAGGGAATATCCTCAACTTGATATAAAGAACATCTACAAAAAATCTCCAGCTAACACAATTTTTCAATGGTGAGAAGCTAAAAGCTTTCCCACTATGATCATGAACAAGGCAAAGATATCCCCTTTTGCCACTCCTTTTCATCATCATACCAGAAGTGTAACTAATGCAATAAGACAAGAAGAGGCTTAAAGGTATACTGATTAGGAAACAAGAAGCAAACTGTCTTTGTTCTCAGATGACATGACTGTTTATGTAGAAAGGCTAAAAGAACTGACAAAACAAAAACAAAGCAAAAATAATAACAAAAACAAAAACAAAAAACGAAAAAAAAAAAAACAAAGAACACCTGAAACTATTAAGCCATGATAGCAAGGTTGCAGAATACAAAGTTAATGTAGTAAAGTCAATTGTTTTCTTATATACTAGCATAAACAATGGAATTTGAAAATTAAAAAAAAAATACCATTTACCCAAAGGAAATAAAATACTATACTTAGTTATAAACCTAACAAAAGATGTACAAGATCTAAACACTTAAAGGTTAGAAAGTATTGTCCTATTTATGGCTTTCTGCTAAGTTGAGAACTTTTTAGTTTTAAGAATCATGTAGTAGAACATCTTCAGGGTTTTAGTCCATGTAATGAAGCAATTCATTCATGTGAATTAATTAAATAGATTGAGTACTCAAGGTATACAAACCATTGTGCTGGAAACTGAGGATAAGAAGACCAATAAGGGACAGTTCTGATCATATTTAATTAGGGTATTGAAGAGAGAAAAGGAGAGTGAGGAAAAGTCAAAGACGAGAAAAGTTTACAGTGGGATTTGGGCTTATATACCCCTGGTTTGGCCTTCTTTATATTTTATATTTCTTCTGGGGGTGAAGTATAAGAAAATCACCTAAGCCAGTTTACAATTAAAGGTTTCCTATATGAGGAAATCCAACCAGGGATCTGTAAGACAGGAAAAGTGCTTATCTTCCCATTAGAAGCACACTCCAAAGGATTAGGCACATACTTCAAAGAGTGTTTACCCTCCTGTCTCTTGGATGCCGTGGTCTAGTAGCCAGTACTAACACCCCATTAGCACCTCATTAGCCTAGGCTCAAGAATGCTGGAAAAGAGTCCTGGACCTAGGAAGCATCCCTACACTGAAACTAAGAGATTCCTCCATTTTTCTTACCTCTTTTGTAAATGCTCCAATAGTCATCCACCCCCCAAAATAATACATATCTGAGTTCTAGAGTTGGTGTCAGCTAGACATGTATAACAAGGTAGGGCAAATTTTAATATGAGGTATCACATATTCACATCTTCCTTTAAAAATACAACAAAAATAAGCATCATGTCCAGGGGTACTTCGGCAAACATGTGTCTCCAAAATCCTTAACTAATAATGAAATTTGCCCTCAACTCCAGATTTTTACAATAATTTCTTGATCTTTTCTGTTTTCTGTATACTACAATTCCTGCTGCCTGTAGACCATTAAACCCAACAATTCACAGTACGACATCTGGGATGTTGCGGACACTGAAATTCCCATACAGCAGTTCAAAACATTCTTTCCCCACAAAAAGCAAAATCATCTCCCTGAAGATTCTATTATTAGCACATGGAATCTGCTTCCACAGCATCCCGTAAGAGAACTAGACCCCCTCTATAAATTTTCCCAGATGCATTTCACATAGTGCCCATCAGACTGAAGAGCCAAACACTCCAACCTAACATAAACTGTACAGTTGCCAGGTAACTGAGATTTTCAGAAACTTTGTGTTATTTGAATGTTAAAGAAAGATCAAGAATTCTATTATTAAGGGGTAAAAAGAGTGCCACCTCTTGGTGCGTTGTTCAAAAGTATAGTACAGCACTTACTCTCTATAAGTAGCTAAAAAGAAAACTGGAAATATATGATGAAAATGAAACGACTATTATCCCTTTAAATTAATGGACATTACTGATAACAGTGGGTCAGTGCACTTCAAATCTCATGATCCGATTGAAAGGTTAAGATTTCCATAGAGTATTGAGCTGTGATTCTACTTGAGAATTCCAACTAACAAAGAGTGAGAGAGAAAAAAATCTTCTTTGATATGCTATCTTTTAAAACACATTCATCAAATAAATATCCTGTCTGCAATTCTAGGCCAGTTGTGTAATCTAAGAGTAGTAGCTGGGGCAATTTACTAAGTATGTAAATTCTATTTTGTGGCTAAGAATCTGATGAGTGATTTAATGAAAATAATACAAATATAATAAAGAAAGGAATAAAAATACAAAAGAGAGACACAAGGAAAACTGATAGTTTGTCCCAGCCCTAATGTCAATTACTACGTCAACAGTTTCTTCATCGAATGCTCCATTCGAAATAAGTCACGAGAAAGTAATATATGCATAGAGAACATATAGTCAATAATATTGTAATAACTTTGTATGGTGACAGATGGTAATGAGACTTATCATGGGGATCATTTTGTATGATATAAAATATCAAATCACTATGATGCACAGTTGAAACTAATAGGATAACTGGTCAATTATACCTCAATAAAAAATGCTCCATTCATAAATCTATGCATTTTTACTCAAATGGACACATATACATTGTTCTGCACCTTCTTTTTTTATTTAAATAGTATATTTCAAGATATTTCCATATCCAAATCGGGATACATCTACATTTTCTTTTTTATTGCTACATATTATTTCATTATAATATATATTTCAATATAATTATTTCAATTATATTTATTGAATATTCAATAAATATATTTCAATATAACTTTGCTTTGGGTAAATTCTAGTTTAGTAAGCTAGGTATGAAATTTCCATTTTTTCAGAATCTGGCTTTAATGCTGTGGTAGTTTTGTAAAAATAAAGTGGAAGGCTTTTTCTATTCAGTTTCAGAGAAGTGTATAAGGAGCTTTGAAAGATTCACATTTAAAATACCATGAGCTTTGACATTTTTCAAAGGGACAACACTTTAATATCTTTCAACACCATTTGAGTTTTCCCTGTTGTGTGATATCAATTTTAGTCACATGTACTTTCCTAGAAAATCATCCATGTACACAGGTTTTTAAATATTTGTGAAAAAAACTTAAACATATCTTATAATTTCCTCTGTATCTGGTTATTTTTCCTTTGTTTTCTAATTTTGTGTTGTTTGCGTCATCTCCTTTTTCTCTTTAATTACGTTAGTTAGTGATTTATCTGTGTTACTGGGAGATTGATTTATGTATTAGCACTATTGTTTTTCTATATTCTAATTTATTAATTCTTGGCATTACTTTCATTAAAACCTTATTTCCTCTTTCTTAAAAACCTTTTTAAAATTAGTTTTGCTGGTTTTTTTTCTAACTTACTCTGTTACAAGATCATTTCATTCGTCCTTAAGGCCATGACTCTTCTCTTGAGCATGGCTTCAGCTTTAGAGTCTAGGTTTTTGTAATAGTGTTTTATTGTTATTTTCTACATGCTCTATAACTTCAGTGCTGAATTTTCTCTTTAACCTAAAAATTGTTTGAGAATTTGTTCTTCTTGTTACTTTTAATTCTAGATGATTGGGATTTTGTATTTTATTTCTGTAATAAATTAGTTTCAGTGTATGACCTGCTACTACATTATGTCCTCTTTTTCTAGTTTGTCCAATTTAGTAAATTCTGAGGTTTTCTTTGTGCCCAGACGTAAGTTTGTCTGTTTGTTTTTAATATTCCAAGAGCATTAGACGTGAGACCATGTTCTCTGATTTCAAGTCAAGGAATTTATATATACATATATATCTTTATGTATATATAGTTTAGGTTTCATCACCATGTACCTTTATAAAGAAAGACACTTGAGTACCCTGTTCCTCCCTTCTTTCATGTCTACGATGATCTGTGTCCTGTATACTCAAACAGCTCAGCTGGGCCCAAACTTCTCAGATTGTCTGGCAACACTTCTCTTACTTCACGACTTTCCCTTCTTTATTTTTCTTAAATGTTTATTTTGGGAGAGAGAGCACGTGTGTGCATGTGTGCCCACACAAGTGGGGCAGGAGCAGAGAGAGAGAGAGAAGGAAAGAGAGAATCCTAAGCAGGCTCCACGCTGTCAAGCCGAGTCTGATGCAGGGCTCTGTCTCACAAACCATGAGGTCATGACCAGAACTGAAATCAGGAGTCAGACACAACGGACTGAACCACCCAGGCGCCTCAACTTTCACTTCTTTGATTTGTTGTTTCCCTTCTGTGGTGAATCATTTCACAAAAGAAATATTGTCTTTAATCTATTTGATAATGTGGAGAACTGTATGTTTGAAATTTTTTTCTAATTGTTATTCTGATGTGAATTAGTCATCTGTCTTCTACAATAAAAATAATAATAATAACTTGATCACTTTCTACATGCTACTTTCTTTTGTCTTCAATACCTGTATATAGATCCCATGCTCATTCTTTTCAGAAAATGATATCTCTGAATGGGGATAGTTCTTTCAGGACCAGTCAAGACTGGTGTGGGAGGAGCCTGGGAAAAAAACTGGGACTATGAGTATCTTGAATTCAAATATATTGTCTCAAAGTACCTTCTCACTGATTCTATGGCATAAATATGTCTCCTGCATTCAAGTTGCTAAACCTCTATTTTTCTGTCCCCATGCCCAGAACAGAGTGAGGACACTATCTTGCTGTGGCATTGCAAACATCTGTGGGTATTGATAACTCCTTAACAGACTATCTTAAAAAATAACGTACGCATTTTTACATGCACATACACTTTTACATTTCCTCATTTTACATACACATAATAAGTGTACTGTAAGTTTTACAGATATAAAGAATGCACAGCATACAATTTACAAAATAATCACAGAAAGATCCTTGTAAAGTCTCTATAGCCAGTTGATTTTCCCAGAATGCTTTTACTGAGTTTTACCAAATTCACACACAACCTGTGGTCATGACTGACAAGGAAATGTGATTCTGACACAACCGTTGGATGATACTTTGTTAGTTAATAAGTAAGACGAAAGCGAAACAGCAAAGACACACATCTGCGAACTTCACTCTCTCATTGGTGACTAGAGCAGCTTACTCACTGAACCAGATAATAGATTCAAACACTAACAGGATATTTCCTCCACATTTTGTGCTGCAGACATGACACTGGTCATTTTAATCGGCATGATTAACATTTTCTCTATCACTTCAAGTCCAAATAATAAACAAACAACAAACCAAGTGCTGATCTTCCGGCATTTGCAGATTTTCATGGAATAATACTCCCACCATGGCTAATCTCAAACTACTAAAGTGACATCACTAATCACAGGGTTGGGAGGAAATGCACGGAAGGGCACTTTCATATAACATTTTCACCAATTAGGTGCAATCGATGTAAATTCCTCAAGAACATAGGTAAAAATAAAATATGGTAATTAACGAGTGATGAGTTTTGAGTACCTATTACCTTTGTTTTTAACATTATTGTAAGTTTATAATTTAATTTTTAATGATTGTATTTAACAATCAACTTGCAAAATTTCAAACATTTATGAATCGGCTTTAAAGAGCTGGCTCAATATACCATGTAAGTCTTCAGCTGCCTGTGAGTCCCTAACAAATCTGTTTGCCTTCTAACATCTTCCCTCTTCCTAGTGGTCAGCCTGCTTATGATCAAAAGGGATATCTGCGTAATTCTGACTCTGCTTCTCTTCGGCCACGTAAACCTGAATTCAATGACCTTCCTACAGCCAATCCAAACCCCCAGACCCTGTCATTCCAGAAAGTGATCCTCAGTTAGCCTTTCAGGACAGGACACCCAATGAGCGCTCTACTCATTACCGGGGATCAGAGATGTATATGGAGCAGACTAAGGCTATCTCAGGTTGGTCCTAATTTCATTATTTTTGGCACCTACACTTTGTTGTCATGGCTTGCATGTGCCTGGTTTCATTGAAGACGGCCTTTCTTATTTGCTTTTACATCATTGTTATTTTTTATTATTTCAAGGAATAAACTGGGATGCAAACACATTTCCTCTGCCATCTTTAGCCAAAAATCTGCACTCGGTCTTTAAATTTAAACATGTTCACTTGAGAGTCAAGTTCCCCTTTATCATGCCCTTGAGATACATAATCTAAAAGAGGTACCATAAGAAAATTAAGCATGTCAGTACCAAAACAAATGTACCTCACAAAAGAAAGTGCTGAGTGTATAGAGAATGATTACAACAGCGAAAAAAACATCTATATGTTAGGACACTTGCCGATCGTATACAAATGTTTAAAGAACCAGATCTTTCTAATCCCCAGCTGAAATGCATTACACACGTTGTTTAATGATAAGAAAGGAGGAACTATCTACATGTGTTTCCCATATAAATGGAAGAGACAATTTTTGAGCAGGGAAAACAAGGACATTGACTCACAATCAAGTCATTCCAAAGTGGTGGAGTCTGTGGTATTTATTCTCTGTGTGTGGAACATTTACAATTAAAAAAATAAAAAATAAAAAAGATAGCCCACATCATTCCCACAAAGTCTATTTGCTGAAAGGAAACATGTCATTGGACCGAAGAGCACCAGAAGAAAAACAGAGGTATGTGATTAACATTCTCAGTGTTTCTTTCTTTTTAAAATACCGATTTGTCTCAGAACATTTTGAGATATATCCTAATATTTAACATGGAAATATTTGAACAAATGCCTATTTGGGTGTATATTTGTTCTTCAAAATATGCCTCCAAGTGAGAAAAAAAAAAAAAAAACAAAAAAACTATGACCTAGAGCAAGATAGAAAAATTTGTTTCTGGGAAGGACGTGAAAGGATCCATGAGACAGTAACAAGGCATTCAGTGTGAAGTTAGTTATCAGGCCAAAAGTCAGCTATCTTCCCATAGGAAGGTGTAGGAGGGGAGCCCTGGCAAATCTTATCTTCGAAGGGAGATAGATGGTCCCTAGAGTAACAATGACTCCATCAAGTTTTCACTGAAGAGTTTCCAGATAAATAACGTCTTTCCACAAATACTTTGCTCTCGAAAGGCAGCCCCCAGACATGGGAAGCAGAAGGAATGGCTAAGGGCTGCGGAATTTTCTGCACATGAACAGTAAAGAATGTCAGTCTTTGTAATTGAGAAATGAGATCACTTTGAAAAAATAAATGTCTAGAACCGGGGCTATTGCACAAGTAAGGCACGTTTTTGGAGCCTCAGAAAAATGCATTCTCAAGATTAATCTTTACATCTGTTTCCAGAGGCTTCATTCAAAAGTTGACACTTTGGTACAAAGAACAGCCTAGCGCCAACTGTGACAAGCAAGCAGCCCTGCCAGCAATGTCTTGGCGACTCATAAATCTGTGGGAGATAGGGCATCTATAACGCAGCCACCTTCACTAAACCCCTGCAACCTCTCCTTGCCCCCGAAATTGGGAGGCTTGGAGTAAAAAGAGAAAATAAAAGCAATATAGAGTGTGAGAAGAAAGTAGCCTAATATATAAAATGAAAGACAAAGGCAGACTGGATTATGCCAGCGAGCCATCTGCACAGCTGAAGGCTTCTTCCAGCAAAAAAGGCTCCACTGTTCCTGAATCAATTGCTTCCTATTCACAGGCTCGCTGTATAGGGCTAAATTCAAAATGGCTCTCGGGAAATTCTTGCCAATCCTGTGGTCTGATTTTAGGCTCTATTTTTCTCTTTCTTTTTAAGACCCGAGGATGTAAGTATGTATCAGTGCTGTAACCTTGCCAGCGTTCACTGGAATGAGTCAAAGGGACCTGGCATTAAATCACAGGGATTTGAGCTGCTAATAAATACAGCAGGCCCCATCCATTGTTGATTAATTCTGACTGAAATCTAAACACCAAACAACAAACACTCTTCTGAACTGCACTGGTACCCATTAGTTTGATGTGTTTATTAGACAGGGCTGTGTTCTTTCAAGTTTATTAACAACAGATTAAAAAAACTGCAAACAAATCTAGGTTTCTTTTTATGATTTAAAAGTGCGGGTACCATTTGCTAATGTTTTTAGGGTTTGACAGCAAATCCAAACAAAGCTAAAACATACGATCATGTCAAATTAAGATCTTGGTACAAAGTATGAATAGTTATTGTCAATGTGCAGCTTCCGTTGTTCAACAAATAATCAAAATTTCTACTTAGGTTTATAACTTTAAGAATTGTCGTGTTTTTAAATCTGTCTTTAAATAGAGATTTAAGCAATATCATAGGACAAGATATAAAAATCTTTACAAGTGAAACAATTTATTGCATACTTTTAAAGATTATAGAGGATATTTCATGGTATTTGATTATAATTCTCATACAGCAGAGTTCCTATAGGTTAATTCTGAATTGTACTAACACATGGTCATGAATATGCTGTATATTATTTATTAACAATGAAAAAATTTACAAGCAAATATAGTGTGTAAAAATAATCAATGGTGTCTCAGTATCAAGAATTCAAGAGATCAAAGACCACAAGCACAAATTTTCAGACTTTTAATATTAACTCTGACTATTAATGCCTGGGTAGATCCTTGAAAATGTCCAAGGTATATACTTTTAACAACATGGTAGGAGACACTAAAGTCCCAGAGACTCTCCAGAAGACCCAATTACTGCTACTCCAAGTTCATCAGTGGAAGCAAAGACATAGAGACACATAAGCCATATTTATAGGACAGGAAAATTGTCATAAAGGATATTTACCTTAATTTAAGCTGTCTAAAGACCATAGATTTTACTTGCAAAGTACACACACACACACACACACACACACACACACAGAAAGAGAAAGATGAGACAGAGTGGGAGAGAAAGATATATATATATATATATATATATATATATATATATATAATATATATATATAATTATATATATACCCTATTAATAGTTTCTGCAAACCATGTAATTTAAAGATATGTAAAGATAACTGTTTATGCGTGAAGGGAAATGATTTTCAACTTTTGGCTAAACAGAAAACTTCTCGGTAAATCCAGAGCCTTGGGAGAGTCACCATATCCTAAGGTCATGTGAGGCAACATCTTGATTTGAAAAGCTTTCCATAAGTGCATCTGCTATTGCATGCACAAAATATTCCAACCCAAATATGTCACTGCAATATCTGGATTTTCCCCCGAGCTTCCCAGACCACCAGAGCTCAGCTCAGCAACTCCAAAATTAAATCATTACCTCCTTTAATCCTAAATCATGTCCTTTTAATTTTTACAGCATGTAAACTACTAAGCTTTTATTCTCTACTTTTTTTCATGAATACATAAAACCCGCGATAGTGAAGATCAGAAGACAACTACAACGGATTATAAAATTGATTGGTCTATTCAACCCAAAGGTTACTGTTATTGTGGTGGTATTGGTGGTGATTATGATTATGTGAGTCAAGAGTAATGTTTGATTGTGTGACATGTATAAACAAATCCTTTTTACCAAAAGGAAGCATTGTAAACATTTCAAAGACCATATGGTATGAAAAATACTGCATTGTGTCTAAAATGGTAAAGATCCAGGCACCTCATTAAAAAAAAGAACTATGTTTCATCTAGTATATACCCCCATGATTGCTTGATAATTAACTGAGTGGAGAGAAGAAAAGATGAGGGAAGAGGTGTAGGGAAGAGGGGACAGGAGGGGTGAAGCAGGGAAAGGAATGAAGGGGAAGCATCTATTGAAGCATATCATAACATAAATCAAATAACATTTTCAATAAATGATAGATAATCATGAAAAGAGAATAAAAAGATAAAAGACACTGATTGCCAACAAATAATGACTAAATATTCTGCCTCTATCAATTAGAAAGTTATCACTTTATAAAACTAAACCTTGTATCGTCAGTTTTTTGAGAAATACATTGATACAATTAGCGTCTTGTTATCTTTCAACATAAAGGCAGAAAATGGTGAATTTTATGAAAAATTCGTGTTTTTTTTAAATTCAATTTGAACCAAAATTCCTCTATCCAGAAAGTAAGTGGTATTTTGGGTTGGCATCCTAGACCCTCAATAATGTACCCTTACACAAAATTTCCAGACTTATTTCCTATGGTTTTGCATCCGTGTGCTTGTGTTCCTGTCCTTTGTTTTATGTAAAATGATCTCCCTTCTCTATTCATCTGTCAACAGTAGACCCATTCTCCAAAGTCTACCTCAAAGGCAGCAGAGCAAATGAAAAGAGTGTAAGTTTTGAGACAGATAACCTGATCCAGAAAGAAATCTAGATAAAGAGTGAACAGGGGCGCCTGGGTGGCGCAGTCGGTTAAGCGTCCGACTTCAGCCAGGTCACGATCTCGCGGTCCGTGAGTTCGAGCCCCGCGTCAGGCTCTGGGCTGATGGCTCAGAGCCTGGAGCCTGTTTCCGATTCTGTGTCTCCCTCTCTCTCTGTCCCTCCCCCGTTCATGCTCTGTCTCTCTCTGTCCCAAAAATAAATAAACGTTGAAAAAAAAAAATTTTAAAAAAAAAAGAGTGAACAATAATTCCTTAAACTAGAATATCCTAAAATTGTTAGCTTATGTACAGCTTCCTCCTAAAATTGCACCATGAGCAGAATTATTGTCCATCTCTGTTGTCTCGCTTGAAAATGAATCTTCTGGATCCATTAATTATTTCTTGGGTTCCTACCATATTCTGAGTACTGTGCTCCCAACCGTGTTGTTAAAGTGTTGTTAACTGCCACCCTTTCCTGATCTTCACATTTGCTCTAAACCACCACTTCAAACTTCTGCTTTGATACTTAATACATTCTGTCTTTTTTGGTGTTTGGGTTTTTTGTTTGTTTGTTTGTTATTTTTCATGTCCCATTTTATTAAAAAGCCCTCCAAAACAAGGTATTTTTTCTTTAGAGTTCCCAAATGTCCAATACCTAGCACATAGCAAATGCTTGGTGGCCACTAGTTAAATTAAGACACAAAGCTGACTTTTAGAGAACGAGATTCAAAATGCAAAATCCACTGGCAGCTCTCTAAAGCCTGAATCACAAAATTTGTGAAAGAATTTCCAAAAGCAGTGAGGGCGCAGCAAAAGAAAACTGAGAAGAACCTGCCATGGGTGCAGAAAAAGCCAGCCAAGTAGTCATCTCAGAGGCAAGGAGCACACTGAAGTGCAAAACCTAAATCCCATTTTTGCAAGATTTGGAAGCGGATGTTCTGTTTGGTCTCAGGAATTTCCTCGTGCCCACTTTCAAAAAGCAAAGGAGAAGGAGACCAATGAGAAGCTATACAAACAGGCCATCTTTGCAGAGAGCGAGGCAGGAAGAAGGAAAACTGCACCGGAAAGGGACAAACATCCGCATACACAAAGGCCCACCCCAGACAGCTGCCCATCTCCATAAGCAAAGTAAAGGCTAACCAAAGTTATGCAAAAGCCCGAGTTTTAATACAAATTCCAGTTAGCCTGAAACCAGCCCTGATCACTGCCTTATGCAAGCCTCCCACAGAGAGCTGGCCCCAGAACAACTCACCACATCCAAAGGCAGGTTACCAAAAAAGAACATTCACAACATCAACTCAAAGACACTTGACAGTGGGGCACCCTGTCAGCTTTGGCTCAGGTCATGATCTCACCGTTTGTGGGTTCGAGCCCCACATCACGCTCTGTGCTGACAGTTCAGAGCCTGGAGCCTGCTTCAGATTCTATGTCTCCCTCTTTCTCTGCTCCTCCCCTGCTGGTGCTCTGTCTCTCTCTCTCTCTCTCTCTCTCTCTCTCTCTCAAAAATAAATAAGAACATTAAAAAAAGATACTTGACAGAAAAGGAGTACTGGAGCAGGAAATACAAATTACAAACACAGACTATTTTCCAGAAAAATTTTGTCACTGAGGAGATGAATAGCACGACTAGACATTTTCACCATTAATTTGAAAACCTAAAGAAGGATAACAGCTTCTTTTATGCCAGAGCACAAAGCTATAGATACAAAATGCAAGAACTCAAGGAACAGTGAAACTACTGGAAGAAATGAAACATGAACTTACAGCTCAAGGAAGGAATAGAGGGAAAGATGAGATTATCACAGACACAAAGGTGAAGTTAGAATGTGTGCAAAGGTAAATGGATACTGCTGTACAGTAAAGGACATAGTGAATAAAAACCAGAAATCAACCCCCCAAATAACGGAAATGAAGAGCTGAAAAGGATTAGAAAAGAAAATGATATATAGGGAAGGTAGCAAAAAGAAATTTTCATATTCCAAGGAAGAAAACTAAAATAATGGAAACACACATACTCTTAAATATAATCAAGAAATCTTCTTGAAATAAAAGAGAATTTGAAACTATATGCTAAGGAGTACAATGTGTCCCAAGAAAAATTGGCCCATAACATCAACAAATAGATAGCAACTAACAAAAATTAATGAAAAACAAAAATAACTGGGAATGAGCTAACTGGGAATTCAGGCAAAAATACCAATACTTTTTGCCAGAAAAAGTCAATCTGGCATACTTTGCAAAAGCAAGATATGATTAAACAATAGTGAAACCCATTTATAGTAGAAGATAGTGTAGATATGAGTATACCACATCTAGAAGACAGAGTAGCTACATACGGAAAATCAAGGAAAGAAAGCGAGCCTATGGTTTTTCATGCAAGCTACCAATCAAGTATAAAGACAACAGACAATTCCACACACGCAAAAAATCAAGAAATATCCCTCAACAACATCTAGCCCCCTTTTCATTTGAGGAGACCCTGGACACAGTGGTTCAGGGCAGATTGTTTCAGGTATAGAAATGAATAAGGAGCCATGACTATGGATTATGGTGAGGTATGGTGAACCAGTCACTGTTTACCAGACCTAAGATACATGCGGTTATATAAACCAAATTGGACTTGAGTATTCTGTTCATCTATTCCAATACTGTAGGGCCCAGGATCAACTAACCACTGCCAAAGATCCCCGCAGATCAAACCATCCCATTAACTATTCCAACCTTGCTGCCACATTTGGTAACTACACCGTCTGATGGCCTCTATCACTCTGATGCCCACATGCATTCCTCCTTTCAATAGCATCATCTCACACCTTCCTTCCTGGACAGCAACCACGACAAACCTGTTGCTGCCACTTGCTCCCATGATGGGCTCTCACCACACTGTTTGCCAATTGCTTGGTAGAGAGAGTATACTCTGGACCCTTTGAGGATATATAGTTAAGAAGTGAGTGAGTGGGTCATATATGATAAATCCTAAATCTTTGGATTCCTTCATCAATTTTTACCAAGGAATTTCTGGCATCCTGATTTCATTTAGTTTAAAAGGACACTCAGGTTTCAAGCCAACTAACTGAGACAGAACCAGCCCTCAAATTCTCAAGCTTGTGTTGTATTCAGAATTTCTAGTCAGTGAACCCCTATCAGTGAAGTAGCCCTGAAAACTATGTGCTTTCCTTTCTGCTCTAGCGTCATTATATTCTGTCACATGACTTTTCTCCAGATATCCTCTGATGCATATTACCTAAATCTTAGACAGACTTTGTTATGTAAATATCACTCTCTGGTCACATCTGTACTTATCTCCCTAAGGCATATCGGGATTTGCAGGTATAAAGAGACCAAGGGGTGATAGAAGTAACATACGTGGGGAACGGACAACCCTTTTTTTGAGCTAACTGCCTTGAGTGAGGTACCACCATCCTTTCCAGACAGCTAAGGAGGAAGGTCACTGCTATTTAGGGCAGCACAGACTGATTTTGGTGGTTCAGTGTATTAAGATTCATCCAAATCTACACAAAAGGCAATATTTCAAGTCTCAGACTCACTTTTTCCCTATCAATATTTTATGTTCTTATATAAGAGATCTGGCAAGAATATGGATTCATCTCATACTGGAACCCACAGGCTCAGACTCCTTTTCTCAGCTATGTTAGCCTTTCAACTACAAGATCAGAGATTTATTTAGAACAAAGAAGATCCCTGGACCCAGGTTCTTGAGCCAAGAATTTAGAACCTTCAGCTTGCCACTGTTTTCCTCAACATTCTCCAGCATAGCCAGAAGCAGGTACCCTACCTCATCTTGAATTTTTAATTAGTACTCTAATGGTCTAACATAACAATAAATACTTGGTCTGACAAAACATACATTTAATAGAACACCTGGTTCAAGGATATCACAATGATATTTTACGTACTTTTTGTTTTGCTTTGTTGTGGGTTTTTTGTTTTTTGGTTTTTTTTGTTTTTTGTTTTTTGTTTTTTGTTTTTGCTACTACATGCCATGAACTAATAGTATTTCATTTTCCAATGGTACCCAGATAGTAACTGCATTCATATCCAACCAGATCAGGTAACAAATACCAATTTCCTGCCAGTAAAGGTCAATTTCCATAACCCCACTGCTAGTGTTAAATATTGTATCCATGGAGGTTCAACCCAAGAAACAAAAAATGTTCTAGCTATTATAAACAATGAGACATTTAATTCAAGAAATAATCTGCTTTCAAAATCATTGGAATGCCTAGAACATCAAGAGTTAGGAGTCTGCCTCTGGAAACATAGAATCTAAAAACATATCACCATGGCTATACTCTAGAAACCAGAGAGCCTCAGCAACTGCCTCTCAATAACTCATGAAATTGGTGACCAAACACTAAGACACTGAGTGCATCTGTACAACCACTGCAACATCAACCTTTAAGTTGTACAGGTCAAGTAGGGGCTCAGTAGACTGCCTATTTATTTCAATCTCACAAACAAGTAGACCCAGGAAAACTGATTCCAGCAACTTAAAGTTCCTCCTGGCATTCATGTTTCCATAACCTCGATGGCCATTAGAGTAGCACAATGACTTCTGCCTCACTTCCTCTCTTCCAAACATCACAAAAGTGCATCTAGTTGGCAAAATCTGGTTGGCATCCAGAATCCTACTGAGCAAAATTCCAGAGACAGAGCAGACTCCCTGGAGATCACATGTCAAAGGTGTGCTAAAACATAGACCCTGGGTCATGGTAAGCCACAGGACATCCTGAGGATTTCTCACCCTGTATGATGGACAGGCCAAATGCAAACCCCACTGCCTTCTGCAGTCTCTGCCACCTTACCACCACCCACACCACCACTACCACCACCAGCATTTACCTAATTCACACCCACTTCTGACCACCACTTGGCCTTTTAATTTCTTACTTCAGCCTCTTATAGGGAGAGGCATATCTAGCACACTATTCAATCACTCACTCCATTAGTTCAGTCCAAATTATGCCAATATAATGGTGATCAAAGATGTAACCAAAGCCAGCCACAACCGACAAATTTTGGCATAAACCTAACTAAGGTCTGGTTTAGGATCCTGAAAATATGAAGCCATTATTGGATACTGGAAGAAGTTGTAATAGATGCCTGTGTCTGTGAGCTAATGGCACATTTATCTCAGACATAAAAATAAGAGGTCATTAGTAATGTTAACATAGCATGAATTCTCACACTTGAGTAAGTAGGTTCTAAGCTCCAAGCTATATATCTAAAGATCTGTATACCACCACAGGACTTTAGAAAAAGACAGGATTATAACCATCATATTAAACATATGTTACCCAAATAAACCTAGGGTACCTTATAACATCTCAATATAGTATCATTTTGGTGAAAACAGTCCAGCAACCAAAATTTTAAAATGCTTTATTTATTTATTCATCCTCTTAAAGAAATAGCAAAAGGAAAACTATATTCTTTTTATGTAGAAATTGTCCAAAAAGAAATGATCTGCCCCCTTACTGCCTTCATCAATATTTCATACATACTTGGCAATCATTCCTAATTGCTTACTATCAACAACCATCAAAAAGAGGCACTGAAACTTTTTCCTGCCCCTCTCCTATTTATTAAAGGATGCCTGGTTTTATTAGTTTTTCTCCCTATTTTTCCCAAAATTCAGAGATCTTAGGACCAGATTTAGCCAACAAAACTTATTCCCCAATGGCAAATGTTCTGAATGATTATGCATGAAAAACTGGGGGACCTTGCTGCATTTGTGTATATTCATAAAATAGGCCTATGTTATCCCCAGTGATTGAATAGAAAACCAAAATTTGAATTATTGACTTTTGCGTATCTTACATACTAACCAATGTATGTGAGTTCCTGCTTCTTAGAAAAACTGAATTGCCAAAAAAGGAAAACTGACTAGAAATGATCTTTGGATTTAAACGAAATCAACAGTTAAGCTGCTGTATTGCTGCCTATAGGCAAATCACAATAGCACAGAAAGAGCCATAGCTCCTTGATTTGGTCCGAGAGAAAAGGAAAAATATCCAGTGACACAATTTCTAGTCAGTTCAAGAGGTTTCATCTAAGAATGATGTATAACTGTCCACATAGGTTATTTTTTCACTAGTAACAAAGAGAAAGAGCAAGAGAAAGTAAACATTTGTTAGTGATGGCCCTTAGCAAAATGGTTTTCTTAAAGGTAAATTCAATCCCTGAGTCTATTTCTTTTTTTTTTTTCCCATGACCCTGAGATCAAGAATCAGATGCTCTGCTGACTGAGCCAGCCAGGTGCCCCTCTGTGTCTATTCAGAAGAGTCTATAGACTGGCATATCAATCTCAATGAACTCCTGAGAAACCAGATATTTAGTCAAACAAGAAATAGCAAATATAATACAATCCATTCCAGAAACCACAAAAAAGGCAGAAAAGTGACTGGATTCTGGTCCATGTAAGAAAGGAATTTATTAATGTAGAAGAGAGAGACTTGAATCTAATCCTCAAGAGAAAATTACACATAGCAAAATGTACACCTCTAATACATGTTACTAACAAAAGTACAAGTTAAAGAGAAAACTTTAAAATATTTCTGAATATTTTACTTTGTGTATAAATAAGTACTAATTTCTTGGTGGAAAGAATAATGGTTGGGATATAATTGGGGCTCTGACTGGCTTTCAGACCCAAAATTAAGTAGTTGTGTCCTAAAGGTTCTATCTTTTAACTCAATCAGCTAGTCAGTAATGCAGTTATCCATTTATTGGACGTCTAACATGTTCAAAGTAAACTATTCAAATGTTCGAAATAACAAAAAACTATGTAGAGAACAAAACAAAAGCTGCCCCTCCCTGATGGAGCCTAGACCCAGTTTCAGGGGAAGAGGCGCTCATTAAATGAAAAGTATCACGAATAAATATATGATCATTAAGAAATAGCCAAGAAGGAGAAAACGGAAGCAGGAGGGAAGTGATGCTTAATTTGAGACTTGATATGAGGAGTTTGCTCAGCAAAGGGTAAGTAAGAAGAAAGGACATT
The DNA here is from genome assembly GCF_007474595.2 of Lynx canadensis. Lineage (NCBI taxonomy): Eukaryota > Metazoa > Chordata > Mammalia > Carnivora > Felidae > Lynx > Lynx canadensis. Next base: position 101,190,735 of record NC_044306.2, read on the forward strand.
GCAGGCATCAGGAATTGCATGTGCAAAGGCCTTGAGCCTGAAAAGAAGTGTGTTAGGAACCGAATGAAAACCTATGCTATTAAGCAAAGGTTTGCCATGTAAGCAAAGAGGGTGACTCCGGGTAGGGTTGGAGAGGGTGAGCTGGGGTCAGACCATGCAGGTTTGTTCTAAGTAGTTAAGAGGATATTCAAAGAATGTGGATTAACAATTGAAAGTTTTTAATGATGGGAAAAGTTGGTATGATTGAAAGGTACTTTCTGTAACCCTCCTCAAACTGGAAACCCAAACTCCTGACTCTGACCTAGGTAGCACAACATAATTAGAAAATATTGTGACACAAAAAAACTGTCTTACCATTAATTGCAGTGGAAGTAAAAATAGTCACTTGTTTCCCCCTATAGCTGGTATGCTGTCTTAGAGAAATATGTTTATCCAGTAGGGGAAGGAGACTGTGCTATTAAGAAACCATCTGGTAGCTATATTCCCCATTAGAAAATCAGAACATGAGAAATGCAAACATCATAATAGAAACAAAACAAAAAACAAAAAGAGCAATGGACATAAAGAGGGTTTTCACATAAGGGAAAACTCAAATAGTTCATAAACTTATGAAAAAGTATTCAATCTCATTAATAATCAGAGAAAAGAAAATTACAGTGAAACAAGAGGCTTTTGTGTCTCTTACATTAGCTTGTTAGATTTGCCAAAACATTTCAAATGCTGGTATATGTATGGTGGGACTGACACTCCCATGTTCTGCTGGTCTGGGCTACAAATTAATAAAACGTTCCTGCAAAGCAAACTGACAACGTGTGTCATGATCTCTACAATATTCATTAATATACTTCTAAAAGTCTATCCAAGAAAAAGAGTGAAGAGAGAGGATTTTTTTTAATTTTAAGGTTTAATGTAGTATTATTTATTTTAGTAAAAATGAAGAAACTAAAACTGCAAATGTTTGACTAGCACGGAGTAGTCAACAAGACACTAAATAATGTAATATGTAGCCCCCAAAAAAATCACACAGTAATATGTCTGAGTGTCAAAACTGAGAAAGAAATGTTTTAAAGACTAATGTGTGACGTTAATTAACTGGAATTTAAATAAAAACTTGAAGAGGCGCCTGAGTGGCTCAGTTGGGTAAGCCTCCAACTCTTGATTTCAGCTCAGGTCATGATCCCATGGTCATAGGATCGAGCCCTGCATTGGGCTCTGCACTGGGGATGGAGTCTGCTTGGTGTTCTCAATCCTTCTCTCTCTCTCTCTCTGTCTCTGTCTCTCTCTCTTTCTCTCTCTCTCTCTGCCCTTCCCCAACTTGTGCTAAATAAATAAATTAAATTAAATTAAATATAAAAACTTGAAGAGAAAAAGGCTAACATGTGAGGTATACAGCAATAAGCACAAAAGGTTTACTAAGATACTCAAAATAAGTGATCAGAATATGGAGATGGGACTATTTCTGACAATATGGAAGGGCTAAGAAGACAAATATTCAAATTCTTAGTGATCAAAGGGGCGTGGATTCTAGTGCATCTCCCTCTTGGTGACTGGATTGCTGAAGGAGTTTATCTTAAGAAGTAAGGTGGTCAGAAGTAAACAGGGTATCATAGGAACTAAAGTTAACTTGCACACAATTCCAATTTCTAAAACTGAATTGAGATGATACTGGAATGCTAGTGGCTACAGATGCCTAGAAGAAGAATCTGTAAGTACTTTTAGGAGAAAGATAACATCATCCTAGAAAAGTTTAAAGCAAACAAAGAAATAAAACACAATACCTTCAAATAACAATTGGAATGAAAACTAAAGTCTCAACAGAAACAATGGAATAGATTCAAAATTATGACAAAAAAGACCACCAGTCCAGAATTCTACACTCATAGAAAATATCCTTTCAGAAAGATGATGAGAAAAAAAAGAGCAAAAAGGAGAGAATTTCTATATTTCTTCTAAAAGTTTTAAATATTGAGATATTTTATCTATCTGGAAGTGATTTTTATGAATAGTGTGAGGTAATATTCCAATTCCATAATTTTCACTTTGATAACCAATCATGTCAGCCGAATTACAAAAACTATAACCTCTTCCTACTAAGGAAAGGTCATCATGAATCAAGTATCCATGTATAGATGGGTCTACTTATGAGCTCTTTTGTATTGTTCCACTGATCTGCTTGTTTTTATGGTGATAACAAACTAATTTTTCTACTACAGTACACTTGGTATGTAGTAAAGCAAATCACCGTACATTATTCTTTATCAAAAATATCTGGGCTTTTATGGACCCTAGCACTTGTACACAAATATTAAAATCAGGCTCAGGTCATGATCTCACAGTGCGTGAGTTTGAGCCCCGCATTGGGCTCTGTGCTGTCAGCTCAGAACCTGGAACCTACTTTGGATTCTGTTTCCCTTTCTCTCTGCCCCTCCCCTGCTCGTGCTCTGTCTCTTTCTCTTTCAAAAATAAATAAACACTTATAAATAAATAAATAAATCAAATAAAATAAAATCAGCTTGTCAGATTTCAAAAAAAAAAAAAAAGAAAGAAAGAAACCTATTGGAAGTTTGATGCTTCCAATCCTTGAGCATAACTGTCTCATGTTATTGAGATATTTTGTATTTCAATTTATTTTTTTCATAAAGATCTCACATAAAGTTTTTAAGATTCATTGCTAGGTACTTGATACTTTCACACTCCTGTAAATGACATTTTAAAATTCCACTTGTTAAATGCATGTTGTTCATTTATAGAAAAACAATTTTGAGATGCTTTCTTATAAAACTGACAATTAAAATTTTTTATGTTTATTTATTTTTGAGATACAGACAGCCCGAGTGGGAGAGGGGCAGAGAAAGAGGGAGACACAATCCGAAACAGGCTCCAGGCTCTGAGCCGTCAGCACAGAACCCGAGGTGGGGCTTGAATTCACATACTTTGAGATCATGACCTGAGTGGAAGGCAGATGCTTAACTGACTGAGCCACCCAGACGCCCCTGAAACTGATAATTTAGCTGTTGGATTCTTGGTAGTTGACTAGGTATACAATTAGATCATCTTCAAATAATAGCAGTTTTCTTTCCTCCTTCCTATCTTTATAAAATTTATTTCTTTTTCTTGCCTTAATAAACTAAGGTTACCAGTACAATGTTAAAACATTCTCATTTTATTCCTAAAGTATTGAAGATGGTTTCAATATTTCACCATTTACCATTATATTTAGTACAGTCTTTTTTCAGACACCCTTTCTCAGGAATATGCCTTCAATTCCCAATTTGCTAAGAGGTTTTTTTGGCCATAATTGGATGTTGAATTTTATCAAATGCATTTTCATTCTCATTGAAATGATTATATGATTTTTTTTCTTCAATCTGTTAGACACTAATTGATTTTCTAATGCTAAACCAAATTTATACTCATGGAAAAATCCCAAGTTGGTCATGAAGTTTTTTTCTAATACATCATTGGAGTTTGCTTACTAATGTTTGGCTTAATAATTTAGTATGTAGGACACTGTGTCACTCAGTCAGTTAAGTGTCCAACTTTGGCTCAGGTCTTAAGCTCATGGTTTATGAGTTTGAGCCCTGCATTGTGCTCTCTGCTGTCAGCACAAGAGCCCACTTCAGATCCTCTGTCTGTCTGTCTGTCTCTCTCTCTCTCTCTGCCCCTCCCCTGCTAGCTCACTTTCTCCCTCTCTCTCTCTCTCTCAAAAATAAATAAAAATTTAAAAAAAAATTTTAAATCTAGTATATATTTCATGAATGAGTCTGATGAGTCATTTTTATTCTTTATTCTCTCTTTGTTAAGTTTTTGTTGCCAGGGTTATGCTACAGTCATAAAACAAGTAACTGATTTCCTACTTTTTATATGCCTTGGAATAATTTGCACAATATTGGAATTACTAGTGCTCCGTTTGCCAGAATTCTTCAATTTAAAAAGATCCTTGTGAGGGGGCACCTGGGTGGTTCAGTCAGTTAAGTGGCTGACTTCAGCTCAGGTCATGATCTTGTAGTTCATGAGTTGGAGCCCCTCGTCGGGCTCTGTGCTGACAGCTCAGAGCCTGGAGCCTGCTTCAGATTCTGTATCTCCCTCTCTCAATCTGTCCCTCTCCCGCTCACACACTCTCTCTTTCTCTCTCTCTCTCTCTCAAGAATAAATAAACATTAATTTTTTTTTTAAATAAAAAGGTCCTTGTGATTCCTCTGTAGGAAGATTTTTTAGATATTTGTTTGATATCTTTAATGATATCTTTTGATACCTTTAATGGTTATGATATTATTCCAGTTTTCTATTTCTTCTTGACTCAGTTTTTAGTGCATTTAGCCACTTTATCTAAGTTTTCAAAATTTTTGGCATAAAATTCTTGAGAATAGCTTTTTATTATTGTTATTTATATCAGAAACTCATTGCCCTTTTTATACTTATTATTGGATATTTGTGCCTTCTCTCCTTTTTGCCTTAATTAACCCAACCAGATATTTGACAATTTAGTCTCTGAAAAAAAAATGAGACATTTACTTTATTAATGTTCCCTATTGAATTTTATTTACTGTTCCATGTATATTTTTGTGGTATTACTTCCTGTCTCCTGTTTTCTTTGGGGCTATTTTGCTATTATTTCTCTAACTTCTTGAGATGGAACTGTATTCATTAATTTTATGCCTTCTTTTATAATAAAAGCATTTAAGACTATAAACATCTTACTAAGTAGCAAGAATGTCACAATATTTTATATGTTGTATTTTTACAATGTTTAGTCCTTGATAATTTCTAAAATCCATCATGACTTTTTATTTGACTCATAAAGTATTCAGAAGTATCTTTTCTTTATTTTTAAAAATATGGAGTTTTCTTGTTACATTTTTGCTATCAGTTTCTAACAATTGTTTGATTGTCAGAGAATGTGATCTGGACAGCATCCTGCTTTAAAACTTATTGAAACTTGTTTTATGGCCCGACGTGTGGCAGTTTTTATAAATGTTCTGTTTTTATTTAACTGTATTGTAAAGAGACTCTTATCAGCTTTCTTTAAAAATGTTTTTATTTTATCTTCACTTTTGAATGATAGTTTTTACTGGATACAGAATTCTAGGTTGACAGTTATTTTCTCAGAAGATATAATTTCCCTTAGCTAGTGTATATTCAGGCTACATATTTGCACAAGAGTTGACTGTGGTTACAAATTCTCAGAGATTATTTTTTTCCCCTACCCAGCATCAGTGTTTGAGACCAATTTTCCTGGGGTTCTCATTTAAAAATGGAGGAAAAAAGGAAGCTTGTTTTCATCCTTATTCAGATGGTGCAGCCCTTAGCATCTCAACTTTATGGATACCCCTCCTTGCAGGCAACTTGGGTAGGCCCTGGGCTTTGACCTCTATCCTCTGAACTCAGGTTCAGTAAGTATCATCAAGGTGAAAACTATCTTTACTGCTGTACTTACCTCTGAGTTCCTGCTTTCACTCAGTGCCACTCAGAATACCCTCTTATGGTGTTAGCATATGAATGCATTCCAGAACATTTTAATCCAGCCTTTTAAGTTGTTTTCAGAGGAAGGGTTTGTTCTGGTCCCTAGAATATCATGTTAGAGAAACCAAAATTTCCAATCGGCTTTAGTGCCCCACTATTAATATGAACAACCAAAGATCATCAGACTTTTGAGGAAAATCTCTATCGTGAAAGATGCAGACACATACAAATGGGGTGGGGGAGTGGAGGAAGAAGCTTGGAAAAACAGTAACCATACAGGTAGCAAAAGAAAACTGCAAAACCATTGATACCTTCAGAAACACAAGAAAAGATGTTTTATCTATGAAACAAAAAGTTTAAACAGAGATGTCAATAGAACCCAAAAGAACTCTGGTAATTTTTTTTAAATCTATTAGTAGAAATGAAAAGCAATGGATGTGTTAGGGTATAAAGTTGAGAAAATATCCCAGAAAAATAAATTTAAAAAAAAAATTTTTAACGTTTACTTGTTTTTGAGACAGAGACAGAGGATGAACGGGGGAGGGTCAGAGAGAGGGAGACACAGAATCCGAAACAGGCTCCAGGCTCTGAGCTGTCAGCACAAAGCCCGACGCGCGGCTCGAACTCACACACCGCGAAATCATGACCTGAGCCGAAGTCGGCCGCTTAACCGACTGAGCCACCCAGGCGCCCCCAGAAAAATAAATTTTTAAATAAATATAAGAGATAGAGAGACTCTGAGAGAATAAGGGAAAAAATAAGAAAATCAAAGAAGCAGTCCAAGAGAACCACCGTCCAACTAATAGTAGTTTTAGAAATAAAGAACAAAGAAAATGTGCCAAAAATAAAAGGCGCGATTTTTCAGATTAAAATACTCTTCTGCATGCCCAACAAACATACAGACATATTGTCGTAAATCTTTAGCATACTAAGGACAACAATTCAGAGCAATGAGGGGAAAGGAACATGTCAAAAATAAAGAATCAGGAGTTATAATAGCATCAGAATTCTCTATTATAAACATTAGAAGCAAAAAAGGAAATGGAACAAGGACATACAATTTCTGAAAGATGATTATTTTCAAACTAGAGTTCTATGCCAAACTCCCAAGAAAGAATGAGGATAAAATAAAAATATTTTAAGACATACAGATGGCTAACAGTACATGAAAGATACAATATCACTAATCATCAAGGAAATGCAGATTAAAACCACAATGAGATATTACCTCACACTTGTTACAGCGGCTATTATTAAAAAGACAAAAAATAACAAGTGTTGGCAAAAATGTAGAGAAAAAGGAACACTTATGAATGTATACTTGTTCAGCCACTATGGAAAACAGTATGGACATTCCTCAAAGAATTAAAAATAGAACTACCATATGACTCAGCAATTCTACTTGTGGATATTTATCCAAAGAAAATAAAAACACTAACTTGAAAAGTTACATGCACCCCCATGTTCACTGCACCATTATTTACCACAGTCAAGCTATGAAAACAACCCAAGTGTGGCCTGATGGATGAATGGACAAACAAAATGTGGTATACACACTACAATATTATTCAGCCATAAAAAAAAAAGAATGAAATCTTGCCATTGGCAACAACATGGATGGACCTTGAAGGCATTGTGCTAGATCAAGTAAGTCAGACAGAAAAAGACAAATACCTTATGATCTCACTTACATGCGAATCTAAAAAAAAAAAAAAAAAAATGCGTATAGATACAGAGAACAGATTTGTGGTTACCAGACGCAGGGATTGGGGGATGGGTAAAATGTGTGAAGAGGGAGTCAAAAAGTACAGACTTCCAGTTATAAAATACATACGTCATGAGGATGTAATGTACACCATTGCAACTATAGTTAATAATACTATACTGCATATTTGAAAGTTGCTAAGAAAGCAAATCTTGAATGTTTTCATCACAAGAAAAAAATTCTTGTTAACTATGTATGGTGACAGATGTTAACTAGACTTATTGACTCACTTCTCAATATATACAATTATCAAATCATTATGTTGTACATCTGAGATTAATGTGTGAAAAAAATTTTTTTCAAACATACAAGGTCTCAACAGATGTACATTTCATGCACGCTTTGTGAAACAAGTACCAGAAATTGTGGCAACCAAAAAAAGAGAGCAAACTAAGAAAGAGGGAGATGTGGTTCCAGGAAACAAGAGGTCTAACATCCTAAACAATCAAAGAGAATTCACTTTTATAATGATGAGTGATCAAAAGAAAAGTGCAGTGTCACAGGCCCAGAGAGATTCTCCAATAAGACAAATTCTACCGAGTATTTTATATGTTACAAGGTACTGAAAGGAGAATTTTAAAAATGACCTAGAGTTTGCAATTGATAAGACTACAGAATACCAATCAAATACACAACCAGGAAACCAAGACAATTATTAACGCCAAGGAAAATAATACATTATGCAAGAAGGAAAGAGTAATCATTTTAAAAAAAACTGCATGGCTTAGTTGGAAATAGTATTTATCTGATCATAAAAACATAAACTTCCAATACTTATGTAAGCAAAAATTTTATATCCTCAAAATGTAGGATCTCAGGGGTGTGTGCATGGGATAGGGGTCTGTGAGAGCTAAAGTCTCCTTCCTCTCAGAGGGAAGTAATAATCAATGCCAAAACCAGAAATATTAACAACCAGCAGTAGGAACCTAGCATTTGAAGACGTTGGAATTAGTACAAAGGATAGGCTCACTTTGTTGAAAACAATAGCCTCTGAGAAGGGAAAAAAAAAAAAATCAGAGAAGAGTGGAGGGGGTTGATGGTTTCCAGTGACAAAATTCACAGAAAAAAATGGATTCTTTAAACATATATATTATACTTCTGATTAAAAAAAAAAAAACTAAGAAGATTCAGCCACGACTTTATTTGGGTCTATAGTGTGGGTACCTGAACACCATATAATTTAAATATTTTTATTTTCCTCCCATTTTCCCGATGAAAACCAATCTAAGGTAATACCTATGTCAGGATACCTGTATGACGAGGAGCTCAGTTTATGCCAGAAAAAGGGAGCAAAGTGAGAAGTGTTGCCACATTTCTCTTGTCTTGAGTAGCCACCTCGTGATACGCTGCCATATGGCTTATGGCGATGCATTATTGGGTAGCTACACCTGACACCACAGTGGTTATGAGAAATATATATGGTTTTCCTTTCATAGTGATATAGCAGAATCTTGCCAACGAAAGGCACTTTTCACCCACTTTGAGCATCATTATCTCTTTCTCACAGTTTCTGCCTTTATAAGAAACTCCCCTTCCACCTAGAGAGGATTTTCCTGCGCTATTTCTATTATCCTGAAAATGTTTTTCTCACCCACTCCCTCATGCTGATATGACTACCACACAGCACTAATGAAGCTCGATGCATAGGTTGGGGTGGGGAGGGTGACAGTGCTCTCTGGTTTTTGCTTTACACAAATCGTTTCATATGTTTCATATTTAAGTAGGTTGGACTCAATCACTCATTCAATCTTCCTAAAGCTCTGCTATGTTCTGGTGCCAGAGCCCATAATTACCATAAAACAGGTTGATTTCAGGCCGAATTGCACTGGAAAATGACATTTTGCATTTTTATTGGCACTTTGAAGAGAACATATTCTTCTCCAGTTATTGTACTTTTAACACTAAAGTACTGAGAAATAGTCTTTCCATATGTATTATAAGAAAAAATATTTAAAATTTAAGATTGATTCCCTTCCCTTATAATTTTTATTAGCATTTTAAGCAAGTTCAGTGCCCATCAGACCTAGGTCTAGTTATTTTTATTGATGCCATATAGACAATCCATAATCAAAACCACCAGCAGAACTGCTATGTCTCCTCCGCTTCTGCTAGAAAATTGGCAGAAAATTCTCATTTAAAACTTGCAAGAAAAACCCAGAGGAAGCTTGCAGAAATTCTTTATGCTATATTTCCCAGCAACAGAATATTTTCCTGCCTTTGAAAACTCAATTAAATTTTACTTCACCAAAAGTGTGAAAACCAGGTGGCACCTAAGATTCTCATTCCCATCCCCACTCTGCTTGATTCTTATAAAAATAACACTGTGATATTTTGCAACAAATAGTATAAATCCCTTTTGACCACCCTAGCAAAATGTTATGTCAAAGACCATGAATATGGAATATTGAGTTTCCCTCCAAGCATGAAAGGAAGAAACTTGACTAGAGCATAAATCTCCCCGTTCTGTGTACCTCACCAAGAAAATAGATATTCCGCTGCCCAGTGTGATACTATCATCACCTTTGTGTTCTCAACTCTCTTGGGTGTTCTGTTCCTATAAAGGATGCTTAAGGAAGCTCACGCCACATTTTGAAAGAAAATCCCTCAAGTGACCATTGAAGCCCCTCGCTGCCCCTAAACTTCACCCAACCTCTGAGCACATCGGAGATTGACCTTGCCCTTCTCCAAAGAGACCCAGTTACTGTTTCTTTTGTGGGCTTAGAGAGGAAAGCAGTTGGATTTCATTTTTCCTTTACTCATGTTCAATTAGTTCAATCAGCTTTAACGAGGCTGATCTCTTAAGAGACCTGAGCGGAAGAGAAGCAAATTATGAAGGCTTCCAGCAGTAGCACCAGCTTTCATAAATCTGAGAATTATCTCCGTTTTGCTTGGTTTTGCCAGGGCCAAAGTTCCCTCCACACTTTGGTTTATTACCATGTTGGATTGGTAGAGATAGAACCACAAAGCAAGTGAAAATATTAAGCAGAGATCAGAATTCTTTCAGCAGGTTAGTTAGAGAAACTATGTTTTAAGAGTCTTCAGGGTTTCTCAGGAAAGCCTAGAGAAGTCAAATTACCATTCAAATTCACTAGAGGGTTAACGGCAGTGCCAGGTATAGAAGGCAGTTCTCACACCACCCTATACCATGTCAACAGTAAGCTACAATCCCTAGGTGCTAAACTTCACAAGTCAAAGTAGACATCCTGTTGTAATTAGATATAGGTCTGGATTCACATGAAAGGATTGAATTAGAGACACACAAATGAGGGAGGGTTGCAGCCACTGACTTTCCCTAGAGAGAAAATGTGACTAAGGGACATTTAATACGGAAAAAAGTAGACTTACTTAAAATTTGTGGTTTGGGCCATTTGCTAATAAAGATGAAGGCCTGAGACACATGGTGATTTGAAATTTTGCTAAAAATGGAAGATTAAGTGGTCTGTGAGCCTGGTCTGAAGCCTCACATGCACACCTCAGAAGAGCATTTGTTCTAGGTTTCTCCTCTGTACAAAGTAATTCCCATAAAATGATTTTTTAAAAATTTCTTTATAAAGAAAAATGGCCTGGAGGAGAAAGTCAACTAGATGTGTGAATGAGGAAATAACATAAAAGCAAAGATGTCTATGAAAATGATGTCTCTTAGATGAAATATTAAGTAAAATACATACTGTTGAAAATAATCATTTAGGCAATTAAGCAACAAAAAATACTCTTTGAGTTCCTAATACACGCCTGAGCTACGTCCTAGGGGGACAGTTGTGAATACCTTTGACACACTTCATGTCCTCAGTGGGTTACAAGTAATGAATTTCAAACAAGATATCTGCTATAAAAGAGGAGTCTGAGGTACCTGAGGAACATATCACCAAGGAGCCTGACATTGTCCTACAGAGAATACCTACCCGAATGGGTGGCATTGAAGCTAACACCTGTATTTTATGTGGAAGTACGAGCCAGTCATTAACTTGTTTTAGCAAATGCCTCAGTCAGTCCAAAAATTATTTTTTATGAAGAAAATGATATCTTATAGCAGTTATTGCAAATTTGAGGATTCTAAAATTCTAGAACTATTTATCACTTGACAATGTTAATGATAGGAGGATCACTGAGGGCTGATGACTGAAGCTCCTGTCAGGAAGTAAGAAGAGGAATATGATCCAGAGACACATATGTGGCTAAGAGAGAAAAGAGGAAGTGAACAGTGGTACAAAATGCTTTGAGAGGTTTAAGAAGAATAAGGAAAGGGGAAAGATGAGTTTATTAGGAATATTCAAGAAAGTGGTTTGAATGGAATGGAGGTGGTGTGACAGGAAGAAGGAGCAGGGCTCATGTGGACTAGAAATGGAGGGAGCAAATAAATATCTTTGCTCTTTCAAAAGTATCACACATGGTCACCCTTCCTCACTTCAAGGACTTCCTGGAATCCTATTCCTTTCAAAAAATTGTTTTTAACAGTAAGAAGAGCATAAGAATACTCTTGTTTGCTTTTCCTCAAAAGTCACCACAAACTGTCACTAAATGTCAGCATAATTCTAAACACTTAACGTCTTATTTATTCAACATTTATTTCACACAGTCGGATGCTTTGAGATGGGCAGCAAACCAGAGAAAATATTTGTGATCCTGAAGTATTGATGATTAAATCAATAAAATCACTACCAGCCAAGACTATTCGAGGAAAATTTACTTATACAGAGCCTTCAAAGAGTGCCACCTTCAAAGCTGAGTTTGCCCTGCCTGTCACCATGTGGCAAAGTGGCCCCAGTGTTTTCCACACTCAGTCTGCTCTGCCATTCACAGCTCTTGGATGGGTCACCCTCTGCTGAAAATCATTTCAGGTTTCCTTTACCTATATTAAAAAGTGAGCATGCCTTAGCTTGTCCTAACATGTCCTCCACAATACAGTCCCAGCTTAGCCAACTTTCCAAAACTACCTTCTGAAAACCTTCCACTCTGTCCAGCTGACCTACTCCCTATTTCCTGTGCCATTCCCTCCCACATGAGAGCCAATCTCCTCCTTCATCTGTACCTATTGCTTCTGGATGTCTCTGCTTAATGCCCCTCATCTGACTCTAATTGAGGGAATATAAACTATTTATTAAGGTGTCTGGTGAGGAATACATTTTCTTTCATTTTTCTCCCTTCAGGGGGCATTTATTAATGAACTTTGAGTGATGATCTAGTTTCCATTGCATCCTGTATTTGCCTTGCATGATTACTTTTTGTCTGCTTATTCTTTTTCAGAAGGCTTTTTTTTTTCATTTTAGTTCAAAGTTCCTAGAAGCAGAAAGTTTGCTTACTGACACTGTAAAGCCAGCACCTTAGTCATCCCATAAAGACCTCTGCATGATGATGATAGTTCATTTTCCTTAAATGAGTTAGTATATATAATGCATGCGATTAATTGAATTATGAATTTATTATCTATGATAGGATTAGCAGACACATACGCCAAAGGGTTACCCTTATGCTATCCATATAATTATGATTCCACAAGAAAATACACTTTTTGTTTATTTTTTTAGGTTCATTTATTTATTTTGAGAGAGACAGAGACGGTGCGAGGCAGGGAGGGGCAGAGAGAGCGGGAGAGGGAGAATCCCAAGCAGGCTCTGTGCTGCCAGTGCAAAGCCCAGCCTGGAGCTCAATCTCGTAAAATCATGACCTGAGATGAAATCAAGAGTTGGATGCCCAACCGACTGAACCACCCAGGTGCCCCAACTTTCTATTTATTTTTAAAAACCAATGCCATCTCTCAGTAATTTTCTTGATTCATCTCACTATGGCTTCAAATGGTATCTTAAGCTTTTAAAGTTAATATTTTTTAAATCCAATATCAAATACGAGTCAATGGTATGCAATATAGTACCTCTCCCTCAGTTCAGGGAAATCGTATTTTCCACACAATAAAATATGTCCCTGTCCCTTAAGAAATACATAGAAAATCTCTACTTTTTAGCTCTCCAATAAGTTCATTTTCTGCAACATCTATAACATCATGGTCTTACTTCTCTGTTTAACTGGCTACATAATAATGACATAAATATTCCTAACCCACATTTATTATAGAGTAGCACCATCTTTCACACTAGAAATAAGTGCTAGTAAAGTTGTGCAAAATTCAGTGGTTGCTTCCAAAACTTTTTGTCAACATTTTTCAACTGCTCTGTTTCAAGACCATAAAGTTTTGAACCAAAGACGTTTGGAAAGAAACTGAAACCATGTGAATCAAAGAAGATGAGAACAAGAATAATGAAAGTTGACTGATGTGAAACCCACAAATCTCTCCCAGTTTTAACCAAAAAACCATATAAGATGACTGTGTTTTCCTCTCCTCCAGCTCCTCCCTCCCCTGCCCCCCACTACCTCTGCCAGTACCCTTTGTAATTTTATGTGGTTGTTACTAGACTGAAAAGTCTTACCTTTCCCTACCTCTTGAGAAAATAAGGAAACATTAACCACCTGGCCTAATAATTACCACACCCAAAGGATAATATCCTTTGCAGACATCATCCAATTTTTATTTAATTCTACAACTCCCACTAGGCAGATTACTTTTTCTTGAACATTAGTAAACTCTGCCCATATCTATACACCACCACAAATCAGTTAATAAAATAATAAATAAAAATAAAAATCCAAACACTTAATCAATTATTTTGTCCATGTAGTGGCACACATCTGGTCTTTGGCTTCATTTTCTCTTCATTGTCTTTTCTCTTCATTTCAATTCTTTTTTTTTTTTTTAATTGAACTGACCCCAAATTGGGTGTTTTGTAGACACAGATTAAGATAATAAAAAGTATAGTCTTTAAGGTCACATAGATAATTGGTGGAATTCAGCAAACAGAACAACAGCAAGTTTAAGGGTGATGGAGGCTACTCGACACACAGCACTATATCACAAAAAAGAAATTAATATGAGTCAAGAATCATATCCTCAAAAATGTAAATGGGGAGATAGAGAACACAAAACCATTATAAATCTCAACCCCATTATCTCTTATCTGTTCAACCTTGGGCTGCTCATAGACATTCATGTAAGCCTTACCTGTAAAAGTGATGAAATGGAATTTAGTCAACTCTTAAGTTTAGCTCAAAAACAGGGTCAAAAATAGGATGCAAAATATAAGAGAGTGCCAAAAAATGCAATAATAAAGATAAGTAATAGTTCAGTATAATATTTTTAAAAATGAATAAACTATACCCCGCAGAGTAGCTGCCTGATTGTTTTTTTTTTTTTTTATTTTATTTATTGAGAGAGAAAGAGAGCAAGCAGGGAAGGGGCAGAGAGAGAAGGAGAGAGAGAATCCCAAGCAGGCTCCATGCTGCCAGTCCAGGGCCTGATGAAGGGCTCAAACTCACAAACCATGAGACCATGACCTGAGCCAAAACCAAGAGTCAGACGCTTAACCAACGGAGGCACTCAGGCACCCCTAGCTGCCTGATTTTTAAATAAAGTTTTATTGGAGGGCCAGGACTAGGGTGAGGCAAGTGAGGCAGAGTTGTTCAAGGGCAAGATCAGATCTGCCTTTACTTAAAATTTTCATACAGTGTTTATCATGTAGGGGTTTTTTTGCATTAATCTTGATTATTTTAACTATTGCTTTAAAATAGCATTTATCATCATTACTGAGGTTTTCGAAACCCCCTTAAATTTTGTCCCTGAGATGAGTGCCTCACTCAGCTTACCTGAAACCTAACCTTTCAAGACTCTAAGAAAGACTAAAAATAAAACATTAGGAAAATATGTAATGCACACATAATAAGCTATTGCAATTATTAGCCACCAAGCGGTTTTAATATCTAATAGATATTACATTTTATTTGAAACATACAAATTTCACAAGCAACCTAATACTATAAAAAAAAACAAGAAAGACATCTCCATAGGCAGGCTGGTAATAGACGGAAAAAAAATTACTAAGAAAGACTGACAAATCAGCAGCTAGTTCTTGGTTTTCTTGCCCTCTTGGTATGACTGCACTGTGCTTAGTCTGGCCATTCCTTTTCGTAGCCAAGCCTTTGAGTGTTAGGCAGTGCAGCCTGGGGCACCTCAGTTTCCACCTACTGCTTAGTACTCTAAGAGTAGCCTGCTCAGAAAGGTAAAACTAGTTTCAAGTACATGTTAAGTTGAATTTCTAGCCTCTCTTAGAAGGCAAGTCCTTTCTTGATGCCTTAGAAATGGCTGATTCCCTGGTTTTGCTTCTGTCCAGAGCCGGTTCTCCTTGCCCTGCAACGGCACTGTGTCACAGGCCATTGCTGTGCAGCTGGTCCACACAGAAGTCAGTAAGCATGAGCAAGCACTGAGGCCTAGTATAGGGAGGTTCAGCAGGTGGGAGAAATGTGCGGGTTGGAGGGGATTTGAGATTTAGAACTTTTGAGAACACTCTCTTAGTACCCCTGTCTGTAAGCAAGGCCCAATTGAAAGCTCTATCATAGGTGTAACTCCCCTGATGTACAGTTCAAGGTTATAGAGAGTAGTTCAAATTAGTATTTATTTATTGCAACTCATCATTTTGACAACTGATAAATACAGGAGAAGAATTAAACAATTTTTCAACCTTTTCTGTAAGGTCTGAACCTCATGTAGCAACACACTTGATCTTATTCTCTTTACAAAAATATTCCAACAAATTTTTAAAAATAATAGAATAATCGTGTTATCTTTCAGCAGCCTTTAATGAATTAATGAGTCTATAGCTATACTACCCTATAGGGTAGTCACTAGTCACACGTGGCTATTCACATTTAAATTTAAAGTAATTAGAATTTTAAAAATTAAAAATGTAGTTTCTCAAGCACCCTACCACATTTAAGAGCCACACATGACTACTGACTACCGTATGAAGATACAGAATAGATATAAAACAATAAGTACAATTACAGAACATACATAGTACTAATATAGAACATGGCCATCACCATAGAAATTTCTATTGGAGGGGCGCCTGGGTGGCTCAGTCGGTTAAGCCTCCGACTTCAGCCAGGTCACGATCTCGCGGTCCGTGAGTTCGAGCCCCGCGTCGGGCTCTGGGCTGATGGCTCAGAGCCTGGAGCCTGTTTCCGATTCTGTGTCTCCCTCTCTCTCTGCCCCTCCCCCGTTCATGCTCTGTCTCTCTCTGTTTCAAAAACAAATAAACGTTAAAAAAAATTAAAAAAAAAAAAAAAAGAAATTTCTATTGGAAAGTGCTGCTGTAGAAAGTCTACTCCATACAGTGAACTTTGATTGCTGCCAGACATTGTGTGATAGAAGTACACAACAGCACCTCGCCAAAAAAATAAATCAAACCTGAATAAAATTAAGCCTCTGGATCTAACTACCAATTTACAGGAAATACAGGGGACAGAGGAATGTGTTACACAACACCATGGGGATCCAGTCAGCAAATTCCAGATTGTGGAACACTATTCAGAACAAATGTTGCTGTTTTGTTACCCCCCCCACAAAAAATGATGGAAGAATCTTAAATCTCATAAATTCCATGAGATTTAAGGAACATATGAAATAATTATAATCAATAGCCCTTATAAAATGCCTGTTTCAAATTGTGAAATAAATAATTACAATTTTAAAACAATTGTGGAAATTTGAACACTGACTGGATATTTGCTGGTAGAACTCCCAGCAAATTTTGGATAGGCATAAAAATGGTGTTATGGGGATATTTGAAGCATCTTTACCTTTTAGGTACTTACTGAAATATTTACAGATGAAGTGATTGCTTGTACTGTACTTTAAAATGATCTGGATGTGGGACCTCAGAGAAGTAATAAATGAAATAAGCTTGGCTCTGACTTGTTTGCTGAAACTCGATAATGGGCACATGGGAACTCATTGCATTTTTCTCTCTCTTTTTGTGTATGTTTGAACTTTCCTATAATAAAAAGTTTTTAAAAATTTTATTGTGCCAGCCAATGATAATCCTGTCATATAAATCTGTTAATTGCAGATGAACTAGCAACACTATTTAACCATCCCTCATCTGTGATAAAACAATTTATACTCTAGATCTTAGTAAAGCTCATTGCAACACAAACCTCCATGGCAGGATGCTTAAACTTTATATTAAGTATGACAGTTGTTTTGTTTTCCCAAATAACAAATGAAAATATTCATCTTAACTAAAACACTTCTTAGTTAAAAGAAAAAAAAAAAAGTCAGAAATCACTCTTAACATGACACCAGTAGGGGGAGATAGATGCTGGTTTTCCTCTGGGAAAATTTTTTCAAGAAATAATCTATGTTTAATCTGAGAACCTGGATAATTTGGGGGGTAGGGAGGTGGGGAGGACATTCTCCTACTGGGTTTTCAGTAAAAAGCATGTCTCCATCCTCAATTCTTTAGCTTTCATTTCCAGGGGAGGAATCCTTCCCTCTGCATCATGACAATCTATTTTCCAATCTAAATATATGTTCAAATTATAGCAATAATACTGTCCAAGTTGTCCAGCTGCTCCTGTCTTATATCTCCATAATGGACTTCCTAGATATTATTCAAGTATTTCTTTAAAAGTACTTCTTTTGCTCTTCCATGTATAATGCTAAGTTAACATTTGTGTTAAGCTAGCACTCTTTCGAGTAATATTCATTTATACAACTGGTTCT
Source organism: Lynx canadensis (assembly GCF_007474595.2). Lineage (NCBI taxonomy): Eukaryota > Metazoa > Chordata > Mammalia > Carnivora > Felidae > Lynx > Lynx canadensis. The sequence goes on from NC_044306.2 coordinate 101,208,572, forward strand.
TGAATGTCTCCTATGTTCAGTGCTGCAGTTATCATGAAGAATAAGAATTAGTCCTGCCCTTAAATAGCTTAACGTTTAGTAGAAGAGCACAGCATACCTTTGGATAAGATAGGGGATGTGCCTATAGTATGGGAGCCTGTGGAAGGGCCAATAACCCATCTTGGAAAAAGACTTCCCAAATGGGATATTGGAATATACAACTATGTCTTTCATTTACTCATCAATTTGTTTAATTCCTTAACATGTTTTTATTTTATCCATTCAACCAATACATTTTGAGCACCTCTTATGAACAAGATACAGTGTCCTCTTGATTCAAATTACCATAAAGTTGGGGTGCCTGTGTGGCTCAGTCAATTAAGCGTCTGGCTTCAGCTCAGGTCATAATCTCACGGTTCACGGGCCAGAGCCCCACGTTGGGAGCTGTGCTGACAGCTCAGAGCCTGGAGCCTATTTTGGATTCTCTGTCTCCCTCTCTCTCTCTGCCCTTCCCCCCCCCCCCGCTCATGCTCTCTCTCTTTCTCTCTCTCTCTCAAAAATAAATAAACATTTAAAAAATTACCATACATTCTTCTTGCTCAGGATATACCATCTTTGACAAAGTGTGCCTGCCTGTAACAATAAATGGTTCCAAGCAATTTTTCTTCACTTTATGAAGTTCACATTTTCTAATTTTTTTTTTTCAACGTTTATTTATTTTTGGGACAGAGAGAGACAGAGCATGAACGGGGGAGGGGCAGAGAGAGAGAGGGAGACACAGAACCAGAAACAGGCTCCAGGCTCTGAGCCATCAGCCCAGAGCCCGACGCGGGGCTCGAACTCACGGGCCGCGAGATCGTGACCTGGCTGAAGTCGGACGCTTAACCGACTGCGCCACCCAGGCGCCCCATGAAGTTCACATTTTCAATATAAATTCCTCTTTCCACTGGAAAACCCCAGCAATTCAAATATTACTTCTGGGTATTTTTTACACTAGTTTTTAAAAAGCATTTTATGTTATATCCTTAAATGAAATTAAACAGATTCTCTTTCTTTAATGATTATGCAATTTCTTATACTCTTTAACCAATTCACTTAAAATAGTCTTATTGTCAAGACCATAACTCCATAGAAAAGACTTCTTTATTATGGTTCTCCCTCTACACTAAACTTCAGTTAATTAACATGATCATCTCATGGCCAGTAAGGATCAGGTTTCTTTTCCAGGAATTAGATCCTTTGAGTGATAGCTGTTTACTACTTTCTGATATCCTTAAGTATTACCCCTTCTCTACAGTCCATCACAGGCAGATAACCAAAACATGGATATAACCTTCTATTTCGTGAGGAAATCTGAGTTGCAAAATAGTCCCTAATTGGCAATGGTCTTGAGTATTCAGAAAGTTCCACAAGAGGCTCTCTCGCACTACTTATATTTTATGTCCCCAAAAGGCTCCTCTTTGTAGCTTTCCATCTGGTCTCACCTCCCTTCTTCTCTAGATTCAAGCTGGCATTTCACTCTGAGATCCCAGAGGGAGTAGTATGGGATCTTTACCCATTTGGCCCCAACCCTTCCATTTCACTTCAGGTCTGAGCAGCTCAGGATCACCACCTCAGCCAGCATGTCCCTGAGTTTTCCTTTCAATGGGGTCTTTGATTAGTCTTTTGTGTGTTTCGGGGCATTAAGCCCCACACCCAGCTTTCCCTTCTCCAAAGTGCTTTCTGAATTCTGTTTCTATTCTTCATGCTCCTCTTCCTAATTTTTGTTGATAATCTGCCCTTGCTCTTGAGTTACTTAAGCCTTCTATTAGGAATTCTCTCCATCAAGTTCTCTCAAGTTTCTTCCTCAAAATTTCACTAACGTGCCCTCTTATTTCTGTCCTCTAAGCTCTTGAATCTGCTGGTCTAGTATGCAGGTTGCCTGCTCCCAATACATGGTTCTCTTAGGCTTCCAGGTACTCCTTCTCTTACATAATTTCCAGCAGTCACCAAACAACTCTTTAAGGGAGCTGGTTTTTCTCTTACAAAAACCATGCCTCTCTGAACTTTGCCCTCTCCTTCAACTCTGGCCATTCACCGTGCCCAGTATGTCTATGGGATCTAGCACACACAGTGCTTTCAAGGGTACAACTGCTTTTACTACAATAAAAAAGACTGTTCAGATACAAATGATATCCAGAAGAGTGAGGTTACAAGTATATAGTTCCATGTTCTTTGGCTGGCAGAGGTTTGCAGCCTTAATCTTGGCTAAGCCCTCTCTGTGTTTACACCATTTCTTGTCACAGGCAACCCTCCTAGCCCTGATTCTGGGAGTCAGTATTTTCACTGGCTTCTTCTATTTTCACTTCCTGCTACAGGTCATACCTCCCTGAAATTGTTGGGTCCTCTTCTACCTTGACCTTAAGGTCACTGCTCAGCCTTTGGTCTTAATTGTCCTCTGATCAGATGCCCTCAGCACTTCAGGAGTATCCCACATTTACTGGTTCATTGCTAGTTCCTTGTGACCTTCTCTCCTCTTCTTTTCAGTAGAGATACATTCGCTTTCCATCAGATCATACTAGAGCTCCTCCTTCTCTTCTCTCTCCCTCCCTCTCTCTCAAATTTGTATTTTCTCAAAAAGCTTCAGGCTTCTTCACAACTGAGCCAACATCTCTTGGGTGAAAAATCATCAGGGTCAAACCAGGCACATTAGCATAGTGAACTTTCAACCAACTGCCACCCCTGAATTCAGATCAGGGGTCTGACTATACTAATATTCTTTCGACCTTAATTACATGTGTTCTTTAAAGCTTCTATTTCCATTTTATCGTATCTAATTCACAAATCACAGTGTGTTGAAAGGAAGTATACTTTGATACTTTTTTTTTTTTTGAGAATCTCCTTGCTGTACTTTCATTCTTGTGAACTGGGTAACTGATGTAAACATAGTGTAGTCATGCATCTTCACTTGGAATAAATAACAAACAGACCAATTCTGGAACTCTGGAGTGAGAGTGGAGTAAGAGTCTCAGTCTGCTGTCTAACCTGGGTTGCACATCAGAGCTATCCATAGAACATTCCATATGAAAAAGCTCTACCTCTGCCTGTCCTTCTCTCCAGGGCCTCAGATTCAGAAACTCCTTAGGGAACTCAGAACCACTAATCTAAATGATTCTTGAGATAGTGATATCAATAGCCACAATGAAGGTAAGGAGCCTGGAATTTCATCTCTGTGAACAAATGTAAGTGATAAGATTGGCCTTCTGTGATTTTGCTTTGCCTTCATGTTGCCTCTCTTCAAAGAACTGCCCTTCGCATGTTTTTCCCCACTCCTGTGGACTCCCATCCTGATGTTCTAATTTGCTGGGCATGTAAATAAACAATATAATACCCTTTGCCAAAGGAAAAAAGGGTGTCATCAGGCTCAGTTTTCACACTGTGGCTTGTCATGCTAATTTATCTCCTGGGATGTATGAGGATTTCTTTTAACATCCAGAATGGCCCTTTGACTTATTGAACATCTAACAGTCTCCTGAAGGTGGGGATGGCTGAACCAGGATTGAAAAAAATATTTGGAGGAAAGGGTCTCCAGAAAGAATGAAAGCAAAGAAAATTACCAAGGACCTCACTTGCTCATGCACATTTACTAAACAACCACTGTTGTCCATAGAATGTCAGTCACAGTTAGTCCTTGACAGTTTCTACAGTCCACCTTAGTAGCCCTTCATTCATTTTAGGAGACTGAGTCTATGATAGTAAAAGAAAAAGAGAGGAAGGGCTAGTTTCTTTATGCTTTTATCAGGCCCAATATTTCATTAGTCTACACCTTTTCACCCCCATTTTTTTTCAATTTCTTTCTTTGTTGTTAATTCAGTAAGTAAAAGAGAGAGAACTGCTTTCTTTTCTAAGAAACAGCAAGGGACCTTCAGTAATTGTCCCTGTAACACATGCCAAGTGAATTTTTTCTATTTCTGGGGTGTCTATTAGATCGCTGGGGGTTCTGACATTGCTGATGGTTTCTAGATGACAGATTTCCCAAAAGTGGGACCAGTTACTCCATAAAATACTTGAGGAAGTAGGGGGTAGACAGCATAGAGCAGCAAACCTGGTTTAATTGTAGCCTCATCTAACCATCTATGTGGCCAGAGGAACGTCCTTTATGCCTGAGACTCAATTTACCCCTCTATAAAATGGAGATAGAGATCTACATAAAGGGTGATGAGGAATATAAACAAAGTCCATTAAGCATCTCACATAATTCCTCTCTCATGGTAGATGTCCAATGTCATTATTATTCTTTACAACTCTTAAATGTCAGCAAGAGTCTTTGAGATTTCCATATGACCAGGACCATATGCCATTAAGTTTTGGGAATAAGAGAGTTTTGTCAGTAAATATATCATGGGCTCATAGATAAACACTTCAAATAATCCATCACACAACGACACCACTCCCTATCATGCTGCTACAGAGCCCTTATCAAACAAGAGGATATGTCATGTGAAAGACACCAGATACATTGAACCATATTACATGACCACTCTGTTTTGTTTTTACCACTGAACTATGTAAGACTGAATGTTTTGTTTTGTTTTGTTTTATTATTACTTACAGCTGTTCCAGGAAAAGAAATGAAGGAAGCTTCTTCCTTTGAATGCTGAAGCTTTAACTTGCACCTAATTTTGAACAGAAAGCAAGGAGAAAATATCAGTTTTCTTTTCAAACTCAATTTTTATACACCCCAATTGGTTGAGTAGCCTCTTGCCATCATCACACATAGATAATGGACTGACAGCTAAAAGAGAAGAAATCTCCATAATAGCAAACCTGCCTGGATGCAAAATAAGGGGATATCCAGTGACATTCATCCATTCATTTCCAAGTAAATAATCCCACAGAAATTGGAGGAAAAAAGTTAATGTACATTCTTTTACTTCACAGCATTGTTCCAGGTATAGTCTTTGGTTTTATTCTCATTACAAGTCATGTTCTTAACATGTTATACTGCATTTCAGTGAAAGTATTCATTTGCCATGGTTCCAAATATTAATGTTGACCATAAAACTGATGATTCCATTCACTTCTAGCTGTTGAAGTTACTATTCCTCAAGGTCTTTTCTGCTTCTAAAATTCTCAAATTCTTTAAGGCCTTAGAGATGACTCTTGATATAATTTATTTGTATTTCATACCATGTTAGACCTTCAGAGACTACCTTCTCCCTGTTCTGAGAGAAACTCATTTGGATGAAGGCCTGTGTCTTCGAAAGTGGATCGCATGCTGGTAATGATCAGAAAAGTAACAGCCATGCAAAGAGCACCTATGGGCCAGGCATAGCATTTTATATGTGTATAGCAGTTTATTTAATCCTCCAAACACCCTGTAAACTAGGTTTTCATTTCCACATGTTGTAAGAGAGGCTTCAAGAGATTAAAGTGGTGCAGGTAACAATTTGGTAAAAATCTGGAACTAGTAAAACCCACATCTCCCTGCCTCCAAAACTTGTGTTCTTTCCTTTATGCAGTACTACCTAGAATAAAAAGTGAAATGAGTAAATAAATTAGTCACCTGACAGTTTTAGAACCTATGAAGCTGAGAAATGCAAAGTCTACCTGCAGTGGATCAGGAGCAAAGCCTGGGGGTTGGATACTGTCAGTCCCGAACATTCAAGAATCGGCCATGTTTCAACTGACCTTCACAACATTTGGCTTTACTTCAAATGACTTGCCAAAATTTAAAACTATACAAAATTCACATAAAATCAGGACTGGAAACTTCGACTAGCAAACCAGAATATCTGGTCACACCAGGCTTTCACATTCCCACATGACAACTAGGAGGACAGCTAAGCGGCAGACGCCCCTTTGGACAGGACACTCTTCCCATACACCACTGCCTACCCTCCACTGACATAGCTGGTGTGCCTGAGCCCTAAGACCTTTGAATTTGTGACCTTTTCCTTTTCTCTACGGCATCCTACCTAGAAAAATTAGAAGGTAAAATGCTCTCAACTTCATAAACACACAGTGTGTCAAAACTATAAGAAAGGATGTAACATGTGCCTTTTCCTCAATGGTTTCCTCTTGGGAGTGACCCAAAGATTATGAGGGTTTGGAGAACAGCCTAGGGCCTTCAATTAAAATAGTTTTGTCTTTGGTTACTACCGGAATAAACCTGTAAGCAGACAGCTGTTTCATGCCAGCTAAAATTCTAGTCTTGGGTGGGATGGCAGAGGTTTACGACTTCAGATGAGAAACAGGCAGGAACAGATTATATTCTCATGCCAAGTTTCTTTCTTTATTGCCATGGAAGCAAGAAGAGAAATGCAGAAAGGAGAAAGCTTAGCTAGACCCAATGTTTCACTCAGACTTTCTGCTAAGCATCAGGAGCTACTCAAGATTTTGCAAACATTTTACGGGAAAATCATGGCTATAGAAAACCCCTAAAATTAAAACAGAACTGGAAAAGAATAAAGACCATGCATTTGTTTTTAAACTCAGAAGTGGAACCCCCCGGGATTTGGTATTCTATAACAAGACTGGAAACATTATTAACGTTAATAAATAAACATCTGGATCGACTTGCAGTCTAAATTTAAGTGTCCTAAATATTTTGGCTCCGTTATAACTATATGCATTTTCCAAAATTCTCCAATGTTTCTTCTGTCCTTAGCCTACAGTTCAATTTCTTCTGAGTCTTTTAATTCAGGTCTTGTTTGCCATGAAAATAGACCTTGTTATATAAATGCTTAAGCACCAAATGTCCATAAAAGATATGGAATTGTTCTTGATTTCATCCCTCATATTGCATAATCTGAGTCCTTTACATACTCATATCCTTTTAATAGGAACCATATAATCATACCATTTGCTTCTCTTCCGTTCATATAATGCTTTGTACTATATACAATCATGAGAGTGCCAAAATTTACCAACAAAAATTTTGTTGAGCTAAAGTTAAAACTTAAGGCCATTACATTAATTCCTTCTTTTAATGTAAAATTTATCCAATGTCAGTCCAGGTTTGGATAGTGTTAGGGAGAAAACATACAATATGGTAGCATAAACCAGATTAAGCCCTAATCACGGCCAAGTTTCATTTAGCTCCTCAAGTGTACTCCAAAAGTAAGAGTAAACGTGAAAGTAAAGGTCAGCAAAACACACCTTCACCAAGAAAAGTGCAATAAAACCAGTTCAAAATTAAATGAGCCAGCTACAGAGCATTCTACTCATAAACACAATGCTTAGACTTAATCCGTTCCTCACCACCTCCATTTGAGAATGTTAGTCTCAGGTCCCTGGGCTGCTGTTGCTGCCTTGAGTCTTTCTCTAGTTGCAAGCCAAGGGGTTGCTATGCAAAGTCCCAATGCATGGAACCAGAGTTAATCATTCACAGGCCCTTTTGCCTGAAATAAGATGCTTTTCATTTCTCTTGGCTTATGTGAATAATGAAAAAAGAAAACAAACAAAGGAGATAACTGCACTATGTTAAAAGATAATCCCTTAGCATAACTATTGTCTAGAAGGCTGAGCACCATAGGCAGGCAAAAATCCAGTCTGCATTCAGCGACTACGTTGACATTTATTTACAAGAGATTATGCCATGACAGAGCTTCAAGAGCATTTAGAAATGCTCCCATTTCCCAAGGCCTCCACTATATTTATATGCAGGATCCCATATTATTTTTCCTGGTGTTATGGCAACAAAGATTTCAATGTTTACAGAGCTATCAAGTTCTGACAGGCCAAGCTGGGGACTTTGCATCCCTGGCTCACATGAAAATGGAGCGAGGGACTTGGGGAGCAGAGCAGGAGCTCAGCTGCCTGAACAACTAATACCTGAGCAGAAGACAGGTGGGAAGCAGGCAGTGGTGCTAATCAACTTGCAGAGCCACTCTCCCCTGCAAGAGAATTTGCCTTCATGAACCTGTGGTTTAAGGAACATATTACAAAGGATGCTGAACCTAGTAAGTCCCATTAAACCCGAAAGAAAAGCAAATCCCAAATTCCTACTACAATTTTGTACTCCACGTGGATTTTTAAAACTCTGTTGAATACGAGATGTTAGAGCCCATTATTAGACCTCTGGGGTAGTGGAAGGGGAAATGAAAATGCAGTGGGTGAAGAAAGGGCAGAACAAGTACTCTCTCTGTGCCCACTTTTTGTTTTTAACTACACAATAGAGAGCAGCCCAGCTTACCTTCACACCTAATTCAATCTTTGCCCATAGCTTAGTAGTTTCCAGTATACTCCAACTCTGCGGCTGATTACGGTATGAAGCTGGCTGTGACAATGTCCTAGAAATACTTGTATCTCACAAACAAGATTATCTTGAGAATTCACCACCTCTTTCCTGAAAATAACACCTCTTTCCTGTAAATGTGGCTTCATGGAAGGGGATTCTCTGCACTGAAGGTGCCCAGATTTTGCCCAGCCTCCTCCATACCCCATGTGACTGAGACACAGAGCTACAAACAAGACACAGAGTTAAAAAAAAAAAAAAAAAAAAAAAACAAGTCCTTCAAAACATACTCTTTGGATACCTTGGTTATGGTTAAAGCAGGAAATAAAAGCCATCAGCTTAACCTCAGATAGAATAAACCACCAGTTTTCAGCCCTGTATGTGGGCCAGGGAAATGATCAAGTCAGAGTAAAATGGAACAAGAAATGCTAGGCCAAGTCTCTCTCTTTCTCTATTTCTTTTCTTTGTGTATGTGTGTTCATAAGATTATTGGTACTTACTTGGTTACAAAAATGTAGGATGGGCTTTACAAGCATGTGTTTAATTTTTTTTTTATTTGAGGCTTTGTTCTGTTTAAAATTTAAATAGCAAGAAATATGCATGTGTCCTAATGCTTAAGATGAACATTCCGACAAATAATAAACTGTGACTTACCATGTAACATAAGACATGTGAAAAAAAAAGTTTTGTTTACATGGTATGGACTTTCCACTTATATAAAATAAATGTTAAAGTATTGGGGAGAAAGCTATTAATAATAATTGCAATAAATGTCTCTATGTCTTTCTGGATAAACTAGAGCTGTATAAGAAAATAGAAATGAGTACCTATGACATCGTGGTCTTTCCTTCTGGAAGTTAATAGTGTTGACAGGCCTGTCTCCCAAAACTAGTTGGAAAGACTAGTTGGAAAGACTAGCTGGAAAGACTAGCTGGAAAACTTAGTTGGAAACCTGTGAGAGAAGAACAGAGCTTTGTGCTCTATCACCACATCAGGCCCATCCTCTCATTAGCAACTGTGACCACAGTTTGCAATATCTGTTGCTATCCATGACTTTGCCTTTCTTTCTTCAAAAGCTGACTTTGCTCACAGTTGCCAGCTCCCTTGGGATCCTGGCACACAGACAAGTTTATCCATGGCTGGTCTTCCCAACAGTCGGAGATTAAAGGATATTGTTTGAGGCTATGCTTTAGCGTGTCCTTTTATTTCTTCTGGTCAACTCACTTCAGCTTACCACCCAGCAGCTGCAAAGGCAGCTGACATTAACATCTTCATCATCCTCAAGAAAGAATTTATTACAAACACAATTAATGGCCCAGATATCTTTCCTAAGTACTCATTCAAGAAAATTATGTAAGCTTGAGTCTTACCATGAACTCTGTAAATGTGTTATTCATTCATTTAACACATATTTTTTAGCTCCTAACTTATGTACGGCACTGTACAATATACTAGGGATGCAGCAATATGTAGGGTAAGCATGGTCTTGCCCCTGATTGAACTTAAATTGTACTGGTGAATCAACCAGTAATACAATTGCTAGTGTCAAATATGGAAAAAGGAAAGTAAGAGAATATTATGATAGCCAATACGGAATATTTTCAGATATTGGATGCTTAAGAACTTCTTCCTTGAGGGGCGCCTGAGCGGCTCAGTCGGTGAAGTGTCTGACTTCGGCTCAGGTCATGATCTCATGGTTTATGAGTTTGAGCCCCAAGTTCGAGCCCTGCGTCGGGCTTTGTGCTCTCGGTTCAGAGCCTGGAGCTTGCTTCGGATTCTGCGTCTCCCTCTGTCTCTGCCCCTCCCCCGCTCACACTCTATCTCTCAAACAATGAATAAACGTTAAAAAAAAATTTTTTTTAATAAAAAAAAAAAAAAGAACTTCTTCCCTGAATGACATTAAGGATTGGACTTGTTGGATAAGAAAATTGTTCTGGAACTAAACAAACTAGAAGCATTCCATTGATGGTAAACCTGATGCCGTTTAGGCTTCTTAGTGACTACTTGTAAAGTCAAATAAAATAAAATATTTCTGGCACATTTGATATCTTATATATCTTCCACATCTTCTGGAAGATAAATAGAATGATTAGGGAGGAGGCTTATGTCTTAGTCCAAACCTTGATACTACAGTGTTAACTAATTCCATCTGTTGACTTCTTGTGGCTATTTCGGCTTCCACAACAAAACCAGTACCTTCCTTTACTGAAGGAAGATACAGAAAAGAGTTTTTAACCTGTAAGATTAATAAGGGATTTCTCTTAGTATCCATCCTGAATTCATATGCAAAATAAACTGTGTATGATTCATATATACAATTTACTAGTGAGAACATCTAACACTTTCATCAGATTTTTAAAGGGCTCTGTGATTCAAAAAAGGATATAGCCACTCAGACAGAAATGGTCTAATGTGGTTTATTGCTCTAGAATCTTTCAAAGAGCTGACTTGTACTCAGGCCTTCAACTGATTGGATGAGGCTCACTTACATTATGGAAGGCAGTCTGTTTTACTCAAAATTCACCAATTTAAATTTTAATCTCATCCAAAAACACCCTCACAGAAACATCCCAGAATAACATTTGACCAAATATCTGGACACCATGGCCTAGACAAATTGACACATAAAATTAACCATCACAAAGTATATGCTGCATCCTGAAGGACAGTGGCCCAGACTCAGAGGATACCATTTCCAAGCTGATGCCTAAACTATGCCTCCAAAAGAATATTACAAAGCTTTATCAGCCCACAGCTTCTAGATGATGGAATGTGTGTTATGATAGGACCCCCTGGTCATTTATCCACTGCTACATCTCCTTTGCAGTAAGGTCGGTCCCTTGGTTCAAAGAAATATTTGGCCAGATCTCATGTAGATAAATCAGATATTCTGTGAGATGCTGGATAGCAGGGAACCTGAGCAACTCCAGGCAGGAAAAAAAATCCATACCTGGAAATACATGTAAATCCTAGTCATGACAAATCATTGCCCTCTTCATGCCAGAAAGTGTCCAATGTAAATAACTTGCCACTAAGTGGTTTGTTGATCTCTTTGAGGGATAGTAGTACATTAGGGGTTCATCATCATATTACAGCAAGGGTCTCTGCTGCTGACAAGTTGCACATTCAGCAACAATAACTAGAAGAACATATGCCTTTTGTCTCTGCAACCATGTCTACCCGGTTCACGAGTATATTTTGGTAGCCAAAGACAACATACTAGGGTAGACAAAAACAAAGGATGGCTGCATCTACTGGATGAGTCATCCTGTTCACCTGATCTGCCACTGGCTGGTGTCTGGTGGGCATTAACAAGCAATAGAAAAATCCCCATACTTTTTGCCCACTTCTACACGTCTATCCAACTCCCTCTAAGCCATCCTCCTGTCTTCAATCTTCCAATCTTGCTGCTTTCAGATCCATGACTAAACAGATAAATAATCTCCACCACTCCAGAGTTTGTATATGCCTTTACATTGGACCACTTTTCTCTCCACACAAAGTGGATAACCAGCTACACTGCCCAAAGCCCTGCCTTGTGGAAGAATTTCTTTCTACCATTGTTTTTCTGGGCCACCCATGAATGATCTTTAATGAAACAACCTGCTAAGCAGACCTATCTAAACCAAACTTGGTATTCTCTTCTCCTCCATCAGCTAGTCATAAAGCTATAGGTATAAACTGAGGAAGAAGAACTAATGCCATAGGGAGTGGTGACATGGGGATTTGAACTACATATTTGTCAAAATTATATATGCCCTCAGAACCTGCTGGTACCTGATTCTGCATATACCACTTCCACTGTATAATGGATTGCTGTTGGGCCTACCCAAACTTATCACCTAGTGGGTCTGAAAACATTCAACTCATGTTGGGCAGTTTTGGTCATGTAATCATTCAATGTTCCATGTTCATATGACCAGTATCTGTCAGGACCAGTAGTAGATCAGGAGCTGTTTTGAAAATGATGTATAGTACTCAGGTGTAGACAGCTGCTCCAGAAACTTGGGTTCTACACTATGATTCTGCTATTAGATCTTGCCAGAGACTCCATGTAGTATACTCCTACCGATTCCTCTGGAACTATGGGATCTACTTCGTCAAAAGACCCAAGAAGCAGGGCTGCTTGTACTATACCATAGACCTACTGTATAGCCCTTGCTTTTTCTGTGCCCCACTCAAAATTGGAATTCTTCCACGTTATCCAATAAATGGATCAGAGCAGTATTTCTAAGTGTAGTATATGCTGCTACTAAAATACAAAGAGGTTTAACAAATGTTGTGCTTATTTTTTAAGTGGTAAGAACTCAAAGGTGCCAAAACATGTTCTTTAATTTAGAGGGTCTATTAGTCAGGGTTCTCCAGAGAAATGGAGCCAGTAGGATATATATAGTTATTTAAAGTACACTTATAAAAAAGTATACTTATTGCAGAAAGGATACTTATTATGAAGAATTGGCCCACATGATTATGGAGGCTGGGAAGTCCTGTGTTCCACTGCCTACAAGATGGAAATCCAGGAGAGCTGGTGGTATAATTCACTCTTAGTCTGAAGGCCTGAGAACCAGGAGAGCTGGTGGTGCAAATCCCAGTCCAAGGGCCAGAGAGGAGGTCAGATGGCCCATCTCAAATAAATGAGGCAGGGGAAAAAAGAGACAACTTTCTCACACCTTTTGTCCTATTCAGGCCCTCAAAGGATTAGAGGATACCAACCTACAGTGGGGAGGGCAATCTACTTTAGTGAGTCCATTGATTCTAATGCTAATCTCATCTGGAAACATTCTCACAAAGACACTCAGAGATAATGTTTAATCTGGGCACCTCATGGTCAATCAAGTTAACACATAAAATTAATCATCACAAGTCTATCCCTCGTCAACCTGGCACCCATACATCTCCTTAAACCATACTTAATCTCCAAATAAGGACAATAAAAAGGTTATAAACTGTCCTACATGCAAAGAAAAACACACTAACCTTTTCTCTAGAAGAGGAAGTAATTCTTTGAGTGGTGTTTCCTCTTCCCTTGATGTCTTGTAACTTAAATACCATGATGTAAAATTAATAATACTTAAATGCAATAATATAAAATCAATAATCTTATATTACATAGTAAGTAAATAAGAGCAGAAAGAAAACAAAGGTTGTAGCTGATATTTATAACTACCTTCTTCCATTACCCATTCTGTATTTCCTTTGCTTTCAGCAAGCACCTCAGCTGGTCATGGTTCTTTACCTGGTGGGGTAAGTAAACTAAACCTTCATTCCTGAAGGGAATTGGACTATTAGTAGTCCTGCATGGATTAGGCTGTTGTAGTTTTTCATTAACCTTAATCACAAGGCATGATACTACTAAGAGATGCTCTTAGGGATCTCCTGTACCCCAGACATACTCTTCCTTACCTCTATTATGGAGTAGCAGTCCAATTTCCCCCTTCATAATCAGGATCATTCATAGTAACTCCCTTCCTTTCCTGTTAATTCAAAGGCATCAAAAACCCAAAGTAGCAGTCTGACAATTCAGTGGAATCATTGTTGTGTTTCCTAGTAGAAGCACCCATCCCTCTGGAACTAAGAACTCTGAGCCAGCAGAGCATAACAGGAAGCAAAAATTTTGCTATTGGGTCACAAGGGGTAATAGTAAGTGGTACCACTCCTATTTCCATCCCTTGATTCCTGGACCCAGGAATTCTGGCTATTAGAGAAACAGCATCATATATTGGGCACCTGTTCAGAGCATATAGAGACTTCTGGAGAACCTTGCCCCAGCCCTGAAAGGTATTACTACATAGCTGGTGTTCTAACATAGCCTTCAAAAGGTCATTTTCACCACTCTATCAAACCAACTGCTATAGGAGGATGGGGTACATAGTAAGACAGTGAATTCCATGAATGTGGGCCCATTGCTGCATTTCTTTTGCTGTGAAGTCCTAGCATTGCCCAAGACTAGTGGAGCCCTAAGAGCTTTACTGATATGGTAGGATCGTAACTTTTTATAGAGTTTCTCTCAATGTCCAGAGGACATGCATCTTACCAGGGCATCCAAAGTGCTTGCCATTTCCTGTTCACGTGTGATTAGCATGCTATCACCAACACAGTGGATCAAAGTGATGTTTTACAGAATGCCCAAATGATCAAGATTCCTCCAAACTATACTGTGACAGAGAGTAGGAGATTTAACTTAGGCCTAGGGAAAGTTTATGAATGTATATTGCTATTCATCCTGGTGAACTGCTTCTGATCTTCATTAATAATAAATATTGAAAAGAACACTTTTGCCAACTCAATAGCCACATACCACAAATGAGAAGTAGTGTGAATCTGTTCTCATAAAGATACTATATGCAGCACAACAGCTGCATTAGGGCCACCACTTGGTTAAGCTTCTGGTAGTCCACTGTCACCTGTCAGGATTCATCTGATTTCTGCAGGAAGTAGAATGATGTATCAAATGGGGATAAAATGGGGTCAATCTTCTATTTGGTTTTGAGTCTTTGAGGATGGTGGTAATCTCCACTCCATCCTGTGTGGCAGCATCCACACAGAGGCTAGGGGACAGAATTATTTTTGATTTACCACCTTGGCCTGGGTGACTTCCACTTGGTCTTTCCTACTACAATAGCTTTTACTCCATAGGTTGGGGAACAAATGTGAGTATTCTGCCAGATGCTAAATATGTTCACCCTGATTATTCAGTCAGGAAATTGGAAAATGACTACCAGATGGGTCCAGAGGCCAGTTGGACCCAATTTGAGATGGTCCTGGGCCAGAGCTTCATTTTTCATCCAATCTCCATTCTCCCTCATTCTAACAGAGGAGCCATGAGAGTGCTTTGGGCTCCCAAATAACAGTGTCACCTCAGGTCTTCTATCAGTCCTTTAAAATCTGAGTGTTCCCCAGAATCTGAGGCAAAAATTCATGAGCAAATGATCTGTTAAGAAAGTGTCCTCAGCAGAACTGCAAAGGAACTGGAAGGAGTTGAAGAGAGAAGAGGAAGAAGTGGGGGAAGTGTGTAATTTCAGGCAAAACCCTAGCTTTGGAGTAATCTAGCAGATGAGCTTTCAAGTGTAAAATTAAAACTAAGAGTGAATTCTTCAGATTGGAGGCAAGTTGTTCAGATTGGAAAGTTTCTTTTTTTTCCTGAAATTCTTGAGACCCAACTGGATTCGTGTTGTTACACGAATGTTCCTAGGGCAGCCTATTAAAAAACCTGAAGCCTGAGGAGTGCAATCTGATGTAATTCTGGAAGATCTCTCAAGAAGAAGGAACTCATAGCTTTTCTTTAGTTTTAGTCTCTATAGTGAGAAAAAAGTTTATTTTTATAGTGTATTTGAACAAATAGAATTGACTTCTGTTTTAATGTTTCATCTATATCTATATCTATATCTATATCTATATCTATGAAGCTGATTTAATTTGTGATTGTGTATTGTAGCATCTGACATTTTAGGCTGTCACCATTGTTTTCCAGTTGGACATTAATAATCTAATTTTCAGCACATCAGTGTCCAAGAGAAAAGTCTCCTATAGTGTGGAGACATGATGCTCACTCTGACAATCTTCTATGGGAATCTATATGTCCACATAAGTTGAATAGCTAAGCATCAAATATCATCGAAGCAAAGATCCCATCTATAAAATTAGTCCTGAGAGAAAAAAGAGAGAAAGCGTGTGATGAGGAAAAAAAAGGAAAAATGTGTAAGACATAAAGGGCAGGGGTGGGGAGTGGCAGATGTGATAGAACAGAGGAATTACGTGAATTGATAAGAAATTAGTGAACAATAACTATTGGCAAAGTAGTTAATATAAGATATATAGTTCTAGCTTACTACTCATAATTTCTAATCTCAAAATAAGTCTGCCAGGGTAGATGAATGGATAGGTGGTAGATGAATGTAGAGATACTCAGCTATTGGAGGTATAACCATTGATTGATAGCTGTTGAAATGAATTATTAAGGAAGAACATATTCCAAATTTCTAAAAAGTTATGCACTATAGTTCCCAGATGGAGGCTTTATTTTTCCATGTGTCTTTGTCATTTTCCTTCTATGTTTTACCACCTGGCGCCCTTTTGTTCCCCAGCCTGGCCCCATAAGAATGCAAGTTGCTTGGCAACTGATCCATCCACTCAAGTGTCTCAAGGAAATAACCCCAGCTCCTAGGATGGTGCATGATCCAAGTTATTATAGTAAGCTCTAGTGTTTACACCTAAGCCTGGAGAGATAATCCTTGTTCACAGTATTTCCATTGCAGTCTATGAAAATCCATGTACAGCCAAAAAAGGTAAACGGGAGCTATATGACCTGTTCTTTATTTCAAGAACGATTAATTTGACAATATATGAACAGGTGCTGGTGCTACTTAGTTTAATGCTGAAATATTCTAGGCTCAAATATAACCAGGAAAATGTGCAAATCTAAGCAATGAAGATGACAATTATTAGATATTTCCAGTATTCTAAATGAAAGAAGTCTTATAATCCAAATAATGTGCTTGAAATGAGATGTATTTTTTTTTTTTTTGGCTTGAAATCTTCAGCCTTTCTAACCTAAAGCTTACAAACACATGCATATATATACACATGCTTTCCAGCTGTAGTGCCACCTTTCACACTTTGAGAGGGAGCAGTAAAGCACTCAGAGGAAAGTGGTATATAATAATTTGCTTCAAAGGTTTTAGGACTCACAGAGCCAGAGACAGAGATCATCTCTTCAGGAGTAACAGGAGCAGACAATGGAAAGGGTCTATTGGTTTACACGGACATATTTGTTAGCCAAAAATGTATAAATCTACCGAGCAAGACACAAGAGGGTGGCTTGGAATCCTTCTGTCCCATTACAAATGGAATTATTTTTAGTAACCTGGAAGCAAAGCTCCTACATATAGCATGAAAGCTAGGTTCACCTCATTACAACTACCCTTGACAACTAAAACAATGTTTGTAAACTTTTTTTTTCCCTTAAGAGGTATGTTACTATGTGCAGGAACTCTACATAACATAATTATTCCCTTTCCCAAAAATTTAACCACTTAGATGCTCATATATGGAGCTTTCTTACAGCAAAATATATACATCTTTATTATTTATTGGCATTTTTATTTATCCCTCATATTGGCATGAGGGATTGAGTGAGTAAAGCTCAGTCACCTCTACAAAAGCTTTTCCAAAATTAATCAATGTACAAAAGTGTGGAGCCATTTGGAGGCAGTCTCCAGAAAAAAAATGTGATGCAGCTGTATTTGGGGAGGAGTAATTGTTTTATTTTTTATTTTGTTTTTCAGTATGATGCAATAATGAGACCTTCTTTATATTCTGTAGTAAGACGCATGATCCCTATCCACCCAGAATCTAACAACAGAATGAGTACATTTTACTCTAAATTAAAAATATCAACATAGCACAGTGACTATAATTAGTAATACTGTAGTACATACTTGAAAGTTGCCAAAAGAGTAAATCCTGAAAGTCCTCATCACAAGAAAAAAAATAGAGTATCAAAAATGTGTAAACCTGGGGCACTTGGCTAGCTCAGTCGGAAGACCAGGCAACTCTTAATCTTGGGGCTGTGAGTTCGAACTAACCTGGGGGTCGAGTTTACTCAAAAAAAATGTCTAAATGTAAATTTTTTTAAAAAATCAGATTCTTTTTCTTTTTTTCAACTAATAAGCTGGTAAAGATTTTGAAGTATCATGCTTGGTATTGCTGAAGAACCATAAAGATTAGCACACCCATGTACTATTTTTGTTAAATATTGAGAGAGAGAGAGAGAGAGAGAGAGAGAGAGAGAACGCGTACACATATGCATGACAGAGAAGGAGCAGGAGAGGGGCAAAGAGTTGGAAGCTTAACTGACTGAGCCACCCAAGTGTCCCATGTACTACTAACAGAAATGTGATTTGTTGTAAATGTTTTGGAGGAAATTGGTCAATATACATCAAATTGTTTCCAATATGCCCAGCACAGTTTAATCTAGAAATTCTATTTGTAGGAAACTACACTTAGCAAAATTGGGTAGTATTAAGAAATAGCTGCAAAGATGTCCTACAAAGTAGTTTGCAATAATAAAAAGAAACAACCTATGGGGCACCTGGCTGTAGAGTAGAGCATGTGACTCTTGATCTCAGGGTCTTTAGTCCAAGCTCCACATTGGGCATAGAGCTTACTTAAAACAAAGAAACAAACAAAAAGGAAGCAACTTATACGTTCAATAATAGATTTATTCAGGCATTCATTTGATATTTATTTGCACACATACCATTCTTACAGGGATATAGCTTACATTCAAGTGGAATGTAAGGAAACAAACAAATAAAAACTACCTAATTTATGGGTCACCTGGATGGCTCAGTTGGTTGAGCATCCGACTCTTGATTTCAGTTCAGGTCATGACCCCAGAGTCATGGGTTCAAGCCCCACATCAGGCTCCATGCTGAGTGTGGAGTCTGCTTGAGGCTCTCTCTCTCTCTGTCCCTCTCTCTCTCTGTCCCCCTCTACCTCTTTCCCTCACCACATCCTCTCTCAAATAAATAAATAAATAAATAAATAAATCTACATAATTTATAAAGAAAACAGGAGCAGTTGATACAATTGATATGAAATGTAGGAGTGGATTCAAGCATGAATCAAATAATCTTGGCCTGAGCAACTGAGTGAGTAGCACTAGTGAGTGTCTAAGTTAGAAAATGTCACTTCATCTCACCCAATGCTGTGTCCCTAGGAGAAGGCAATGAAAAACCCAGACAAGTTTAAGGGGGCCTAAAGAAAGAGGAAATAGTGCCTAACACTCCAGGAGAGACAGAAGGAAAAAGTTTAATAAGGAACCCTGCCAGCACAGAGCAGTAACCACAGAGAAAGGCAGCGGGGCCTGTCTAGTGTGTGTGTGTGTGGGGGGGGGGGGGGGAGGGATGGGGTTAGAAGTGTCTCCAACAGCATGCTAAAGTCCAAGTGCCACCAGAGATAAGTACCTAAGGAGGAGTGGGGGACCCAAAGGAATCTGGTGGTGTATAAAAGAAGGATGCATAGTAACTTATGAGGGCCTCATGATTGGGTACCATGGCAGGACACTCATGAACAAAACTGGAAAGGAGCACAGTAGACGTCAGCAGGGGCCAACAAGGAAGAGCATAGACTGGAAGTCTGCTCCCCACTAGAGTCACAGCCTAACTCCCCAGAATATAACACAAGAATAAAGACAGAGAAGAAGAAACCAGAATTGTGTTTACTTCTGTAATGCATGAATATTACTGACTTGACAGTTTATCAGAATAAACCGGATCTACATTCAGAATAAGAGCCCTAAGAGTCTAGGTTGAGTTATAGAAAATTAATATTACTCCTTTTCCTTCTTCCTTTCCTTCCTTCTTTCCTTTCTTTTTCTTTTTTTCTTTTTTACATGCCTGAGTTTGGGGCTGATAAATCCATAGCCAAGATATAGAATCCAAATATCCTCTAGGTGCTCGAGCTTGTGGATCCCAAAAGAGACCTATTGAACAATTAGCCCCTAAGATAATAATAGAGTAAGTACTTAGCTAGATATGAGCAGGGAACAGGTGCTTTCCCATGGACAAAAAGGGCAGAAACCAAGTTTTAAATAGCTAGGAAAGACCCCCAGGGGATACACATGCATCCCTCCTTATAACCACTGTCCTAGAGTAACCTGTAGCTTCATTATAACACGTTTACACTGTGGTTTTGAGCCGCCCCCACTGTGGAGGAAGGCTGCCATGACAGTTCCAACAAGGACAACATAGAGCCCCAAACTCCACCTACTTAGATGACTGGAAGAAACTTCAGTCAACTTCAGTCAGAGACTGCCTTAGTCATGACCCATAACCTACACAAACATAAAAACAAAAAACACCCTTGACCCCTGGTGCAGTTGTCACCCCTGGGCCTGCCCGCTCTCCCATCCTGAGAGTGTACTCTCACTTCGGCCACTATAATAGCAGCCAGACGCTTGCTTGCTTGCTTAAGAGTCTGGCTCTGAATTCTTTCTTGGCCAAGCTCAAGAACTGAAATGAGGGAATAAGACACATCACTAACAATAAAAGTTAACAAATATTGACGAGGATGTGGAGAAAGGAGAACACTTGTGCACTATTGCTGGGAATGTAAACTAATAAAACTTCTATAGAAAACATGATGAAGGCTCCTCAAGAAATTAAAAATAGAACTATCACATGATTCAGCAATCCCACTTCTGAGTATATATACAAAGGAAAGGAAATAAATACAAAGGAAATTATCTCAAAGAAATATCTGTACTCCCGGGTTTATTGTAGCATTATTTACAATAGCCAAGGTATGGAAACAACCTAAATGTCCATAAAGATATGAATTGGACCAAGAAAATGTAATATAAATTTACACACACACACACACTGGAATATTATTCAGTCTTTAAAAAGAAGGAAACAACATGGATGAACCTGAAGGGCATTATGTAGAATCTTAAAGAAACAAAACAAAACAAAACAAAACAAAACAAAACAAAACACCTCATAGAAACAGAGAATAGAAAACTGGTTGCCAAAGCCGTGCCTGGGTGGCTCAGTCGGTTGAACAACCAACACTTGATTTCAGCTCTGGTCATGATCCCAGGGTCATGGGATTGAGCCTGCTTAAGATTCTCTCTCTCTCTCTCTCTCTCTCTCTCTCTCTCTGCCCCTCTCCCAGCTTGTGCATGCATGTGCTCTCTCTTTCCCTCTCTCTCAAAAAAAACCCAAAAAGTTCTAAGGATCTAATATAGAACATGGTGATTTTAATTGATAATTTTGTATAGTATAATTGAAATTTGCTAAGATAGTAGAACTTAAATATTGTCACAAAAACAAAAATAGTAGAGGGAGATAAATATGTGAGGTGATAGATATGTTAATTAACTCAGTGGGAGGTAAATCTTTTCACAAAGTGTAAGAATATCAGATCATCACATTGTACACTTTAAATATCTTACAACTTTATTTGTCATCTACACCCCAATAAAGCTGATGGGGAAGCAAAATAATAAATAAATAACACACTAACTCTTCTGGATCAATAGTTGTATTTCCAAGTGGGAAAATTTGAACACACACCAATCTGAGTCTTTAGACTTTCCTAAGAACGTGGCACTATGGCATTGGTGGCTCACAGCCCTAAGCATTGGCTGCTACCCTCATCATAGTGTCCCACTGACTCCTTGCCCTTGACCCATCAAATCTACTCTCAATAGGGCAGTGTCAGTGCTCAACTGTACATGTGCTATTAATGAGGCAATGTTTTGATAGGAGGAAGTCTTCATGATTCAACATTTGAAAAAAAAATAGATTGATCCATAGTAAGAAAGTGTCAATATCCTCAACACTAACTAAAAAGGTACTTGTGCTTCTGAAGGATTTTCCTTACTTCTTTACATAGAATGTCCATGGTAAAAAGGATAGTCTTTAGGCTATTATAGGTTAATAGAAATTTCCCCTAAAGACACCCAAATGTCTGTGTTGGCTCTGGCTCAATCCCAACCTAGTATGAGGCAAGACCTTACCCCAAGGTCAGATGTGTCTCCACTTATACAATAGAAGAGTGAGATTTTGATTTTTCAATAAATCCCTAATAAAGTTAATGACTATTAACAAATCCCCCAGAGCCAGAAACATCTGCAAAGATGAACACTAGAATGACCCACATCTGTCTCAACAGTTAGGCTCACTGGTACTTCACAATAGATCTTTTTTCTTTAGAAGTTTTTGGAAAGGAAAGGTAAATGGGGCCTGCTGGAACACCATCTTGAAAATAACTTTATAGCAATAAAAGCCCTGAAAGTTATGCCAATAGCAGGGCTAAAGACTAAACACAATTACAAGTTTGAAAGCCACAGACCCTAATTCCTTCACCCAACAATCAAAGACTTGGCTCTCATAACCTTCTGAAAGAAAACAGGAAAAGTTCTCAAAATTTTAGTTTCATTTCTGAGTTGATTACTCTAAAGTCTCATCACCAAAAATAGAAAAAGGATGAACACGAGAATAGTATACAAGAGTTGCCCATCATCTGATAACCCTGATTGCATTTTCACTCACCACATATTTCCAATTAACAATTCTGTGCCAGATGATGCCTTAAAGGAAATATTTTATATGCAATCACATAGTATGAGATGTTCAACCACTGTAAGCTTATTTGGAGTGGGGGGGGAGTGTACACATTTTCTTAGACTGATATTTTCTTCAGAGAGTTCTATATACAGGGTACCAATTGGACTGAACATTAAAAATAAATACATAAGTTTCCATGTGCCTATTTCTGAGCTCCTGAAAAAAATAGAAAATAATATGTGAAGCTATGATACAGCTATCAGGAATCCAAAAAGTACTTTGTGCATATGTAGCACAATCCTTGTAAGTATTCAGTCATATACTCTGGTCGATGTTATAAGATTCTGTAAACACTCAGCACAACCATCTGAGAGTTATGTGCTGTTGTGTGGTCTTACTTCATCACAGCTGTAATAAGTTGCATGTAGGTATTTTTGTTTGTTTGTTGATTTGTTCTTCTCTACCTCAGTTCTAACTCTTCATTTAAAGCCAAATAAGGACATCAAATTAAAACATTAACTGAAGAGACAGATCAGACAGGAAATTCCAAAGTTAAGTTTCTTGTTGTAATTTTAACTTTCCCATGATACACATTTTCTGTACTAGTTACATCTTGCATGTGTAGCTTTGTATGAAGAGCCAGATTCTGACCTCAGTCACACTCATTTTATTTTTACTGAAAATGTAAGAGGGAGCAATGAAGAATCAAAGTAGGGCCAGAGGTCAGTAGGCTGGAAAGCAAATGCTGAAGGCAAGGGTTATGGGATGCACGCAAATATGGAGAATACAAGGCTCACATGGAGTTCTGTTAGTGAATGCACAATTGCATTTCAGAATTTCTTAATATGCAAGTTTTCATGTACTTCTTTTCAAATATCCATGAAACAACAATTTGAATCACATTAATTTTTTTATTTTTTTTTTATTTACATAGAACTGGAGCGTTTGGTTTTCTTTGATTTTACCTCTTGCTTATAAATCTTCCGACCAGTCATTAACTGCTTGTAAAGCCCTGGCACCTCATATATTGTCACTTAATTATGTTATGCTACAGTGGGCTTCCTAGGAGGCAAAAATTCTACACAAAAACACTTATAAAGAAAGCCAGGGCAGACAGCCTGACTAAGCCAGTAAGAATAAAAATTGTTGCTGACAAGGGAACAGAATTGACAACTAAAGCTTTCTGAACCAAAGGGGAAAATGAATAGCCAAGACATTTGAATTGTTGAAGGAAAGGATGTTTCAGATCTAGGCAAGGGGGAGGAACACAGCATAAAACTGGAAATAGAAGATTAACCACTAAGCCTGCTCAGAATGAATCATAAAGAGAGAAAAGGGATTATTAGCCCAAAGAATCTAGGCAGGAAAGGCCCAGGGCAAAGCCTCCTGGTGCATCCTGCCTTCAAGTCTAAGATGTTGAAAACTGTACCCTGTTGGAAGAAGGGCCTCACTGGTGTGAGCCTGCCCAAGACATGAAGGAATAAAAAAGAACTACAGAAAAACATATTCAAATTGCAGGGCACTATTAAATTTTTAAAAATTGCGATCATTTCCATGATAATACTCAATGCTGGTGAAGATGTGGTAAAACTAGTACCCAAATATTACTGGGGGCAGCATCATTTGATATAGTCCCTTAGAAAAGTAAGTAAATAATATATATCAAGAGCCATAAAACTGCTACTAGCTTTAATATAGAATTTTCTTTTTAGGTCATTTATCCTAAAGAACTACCTTAGGATACAGAAATATAGAAATTAAATACAGACAATACAGAAAAAATCTCTATCCACAGAAATATTCAGCATAGTACTATATAGAAAGTAAAAACAAAACAATGTCCAAGAATAAAAGACAATTTAAATATAATATTGTCTATATACTCAATGAATAAAAATCATATTTTTATTTATATTTATTTATATTATATATATATATATATATATATATATATATATATATATATATAATTGAACTGGAATCTATTCAAGCTTTTAGATAAAACATCCTATATAGGAAATTATCAGGTTGAAAAGAACAAGTTAAACTGTTCATAAGTAAGCAATACAGAATTATGGACAATTGACCTAGTTTCTTCAGTAATTCAGTGATTTGGGACCAAGCAGGGGAGATGTTAACCTTCTGGAGCCTGCTATCTAAAGAAGTTTCTGCAATGATGGAAATGTTCTGTATCTCCACTGCCCAACATGGTCATCATTAGACATGTAGAACTGTTGAGCACTTGGAAATGTGGCTAGTGTCACTTATGATCTGAATTTCTTAGTCTCACTTAATTTTAATTAACTTAAAGTTTTAAAGTCTCTTGTGGCTAGTGGCTACCATATTGGATGGCACAGTTTTAGATTTAAAAGATTGCAGAGACACCAAATCATATGCAATGTATGGATCTTGTTGGATCCTGAAACAAACAAACCAATTTAGGATGACCTGAGTCTTTGGGGGAAATCTGAATATGTCATGAGTTAGACGTTAATTTTGTTCATTGTGATAAAGGTATTGTGGTCATATGAAAAATTACTTATTTTAGAGACCCATACGGAAATGTCTAGGGGTGAAACAGCAAATGTCACAATGTAGGATTTGCTTTAAAATGCTTCCAGCAAAGAAAGAAAAAAGAGACAAAACAAGTGTGACAACATGTGGATAATTGCTTAATCTGGGTAAGGGGTATGTAAGGTTCATTAGATTTTCCTCTTTTGTGTGTGTATGCATGTGTGTGTGTGTGTGTGTGTGTGTGTGTGTGTGCTCCGCTTGAAAGACTTTCATAATAACAATTTCTAAATTCATAATTACATCAAAAATACTTATAAATAATATTAAGGGAAAAGGCAGAATACAAACTTGCCCCTTCAGCATTATGACACCCATTTAACTAGTAATGAGCTAGAGTATTAATACTGAGTTACAAGCAATCTATAAGATGTTCACATTTGCAAATGACTTTACTTACATTTCAGTGACAGGACAGAATACAGTCACTGTGCTAGGAAATGCTTACAGGAATATTTTGAGCATGTTTAAATAAACATCTATTAAGTATGGCAGCAAAACAAGTAGCTTGAGAATCCCTGTTACTAACACCTCTCTATACCCATACATGTCCATATATCAAAGAGATTGGATGGAAGCACACCATATTTTATTCCATAATGTTTTTTCCACAATGGTGGTTTTGTTCATGTGGCTGAACTAAATAAAGAATAGAAAATGTTTTCTAATTTGGTTCTGTTATTTTTAAATTGAGATTAAAATCACATTTAAAATAAAATAACTTTTAGGGGCACTTGGGTGGCTCAGTCAGTTGAGCGTCTGACTCTTGGTTTTGGCTCAGTTCCTGATCTCCTGGTTCATGGGTTTGAGCCTCAAGTCAGGCTGTATGCTGACAGTGCAGAGCCTGCCTGGGATTCTCTCTCTCTCTCTCTCTCTCTCTCTCTCTGTCCCTCCCTCGCTGTTCTCTCTTTCAAAATAAATAAACTTAGAAAAAAAGAATTATTCTTAATAGATCCCAACAATTGTTATTGCCAAGACACAAATCTATTTCTCCACATACTACTGCCTTTTAAGTGTTTTCAGATGCATGTGAACAGAAAAAATAAGCATATTTGCAAATGTGAGGAAAAATTTTAATGTAATATGTAAAAAGGGGTGGTAATTTATATTACCTAAGAAGCTGAATAAATTTATCTTTCCTTCTTATTTCACTGGAAATGGTTAATACTATTTAAAAATTAACTAATGCTGGGGCGCCTGGGTGGCGCAGTCGGTTAAGCGTCCGACTTCAGCCAGGTCACGATCTCGCGGTCTGTGAGTTCGAGCCCCGCGTCAGGCTCTGGGCTGATGGCTCAGAGCCTGGAGCCTGTTTCCGATTCTGTGTCTCCCTCTCTCTCTGCCCCTCCCCCGTTCATGCTCTGTCTCTCTCTGTCCCAAAAATAAATAAATGTTGAAAAAAAAAGAAAAAATTAAAATAAATAAATAAATAAATAAAAAATAAATAAAAATAAAAATTAACTAATGCTAATAGTTAATATTGAATATTTGTCATTTATGTAACATATACTGAATATAATAAGACACTGTTTTAAGCAGTCTCCTTATAGGAACTCACAATAACCTTTTGTGGTATGGGATATTTTGAAGCTGATGAAATTAATACACAGAGAAGTTAAGTAATTTGTCTAAGACCACACAGCCAGTAAGTAGTAGAGCCAAGATTTAAGAATTCTGCCCCAGAGTCCATCCTTTTAAGCACTATGCCATGCTAGCTAGCTTAGGTAATAAACTCTATTGCCTTTGTTCATTGACAAGTGAGAGTCAAATATCTTTGTCTCTCTCTGCAAAATGCACCCCTCCTCCTGCAGCCCAAGGAGCAAAGGACCTTCCAGCACCTCATGAAAAGAAAAAGTAAATTGAATCAAAGAAAGGGACATTAGCCTGCTATTATCTAACTTTCATCTGAACCAAATTCCCACTCAGCCCTTGGTAACTAAACTTCCCCTTCATGGGCAATGAATCGTCCTCATGTCCTCAACCTCAATGAGCCTACGTTGTCATTGGTGGCAGGTGAGTTCACGTGGTACAACAGGTAGCATCTTCCTGGAAATGCTAATTGCAATGGTTTGTTCAGAAGCAAAATACCAACTTTGCGCCAGGTAAAATTTTACCAATTTCAGAAGCAAAATACCAATTTTACACCAGGTCATGCAATGGATGTTTTTTTTATGTTGTGCCTTAATTGAGCCTCACTGAAAAGTAAGAGTCTTCTTTCTGTTAATTTTCCCAATAACTAAAGGCTAGTCTTTTAAAAAGCTGTTCTTTTTTTTAGGTACACCTTTCTAGTCAATAACAAAGAGGATACTGCCTTGTTAGACAAAGTATGTGGAATAGAATATAATCTTATCTCACTGTTAAAGTCATTTTATAACAGCATGTACAGATTGCAGCACATTATCACTCCTTAGGTTACAGAGACAGGAGGGTTTTCAGTCCTACACTGCATGCTTTTGGGAGCGGTGCCTTAGGATAGTTTTCTGGTGTCTTTGATGGAGGTTATCAGTTGTCATATCAGTTGCTATTCTTACTGTCCTTTCTCTAGCGATCATTCATCTCCTTCTAATTTCCAGCTTCAAACTTGCTGTGGTTTTGGAAACCATGTGACCATCTATGCTGCAATGAATCTATGATACAGAAATCTATGAATGCATGAATTTATGAATGTATATATACATATCCCTTTCCACAAAGGATTTGTGACAGCTTTTTTAAATTATGCAGTTTAAAAGATAATGATTTTTCAGAGAATTTGAACAAGAGGAAAATAAGGATAGGTAAATAATAAAGCCAAGAGTAAGTAACACATACAGGCTATATTCCCTGTAGCCTTCTATAATTGCTGGCATGAGGAAACAAATAGAGCTCCCCTGGAAGTCATAGCAAAGATGAAAAGGTGATCAATGAATTTCCAGTTCCCAATGCTCAGAAAGTAAAAACAAGCCAGATATTCAGAAAAATTACTACCACTCCCAACATGAATTTTTTTGGTTTTCATAAAAGGATGTTCATGAAAAAGATGATAAAAGAATAGATAGCATCTTCAATGGCATCCTGACAATGGGTAGTGTCGTACATTTTAAATATTGTTTCTTTAAAAATCCTTTAATATAAGCCAAAAGCAAATATCCAGGTAAAATAAATATGTAAAGTAAGAGTGAAAGCAATTGGGCTGAGGAACTATAAGACTCTCAGGAAGCCACATCACAAACTTTAATATATGAACTTCGAGATGACGATTTTCCTTGACCGAAGTTTCCCAGCACATACTTCCTAATTGATGGCCATGTTCCAGATATGTAGGTTTATAAACATTTTCACATATTTTACGGGGAAATCTATTTCTGTTAGGGACTGTCTCTTTAGAAACCACTCTCTACTGCTGCCTTTTAGATTTAGTTCATTCTCAATTCCAGCTTCGTTGCTATCGTTATTTTATGAGAAGTGCCAAAGAAGTCTTAATCATTTGCGCACTCTTTATAATCTTCAGTTCCAGACCTTCAATACAAAGATGAGACTGCCAGATTTTTAAAGGAAATTTCTAAATCTGTAAATTAGCAAAGTGAATTGAATAAAGACATACTCTAATTCACACACTAACTTGGAGATATTCTTTCATTATGAGCCCTCCTCTGAAGTGAATTTAATCAAAGTTTATTCAGTGAATTTCAAAGCAAATCCACCAGCTCACTTTACCTTCCATTTAGGTCCCTAACAACGGGATTTGAGGACCGTTCTTCACTTTAATTCTTTAGTTGTGCAATGCCTACTGTATGTAGAGAATGTTTGCAAGTTTGGATTCTCTGAACAACACAATGAATTCCCTCTACCATACCGCAATACAATCGCTCAGCTATCAAGTAAAGCTTTTTTATCCTGCTGAGTTCAAAGTTCAAAATTTATTTCTTAGCTTAATGCAATGCTAGTGCAAGTGTGTTTAATATATTCATTCTAAATGCCATCAGAGGACGGTGGTGTCAACATTTTGGCTTTGTTTGGACAGCTTTTGTGCAAGTGCAAACACTGAGTGTATGAAATCTAATGAGATTAGGCGCTTACTGCAAAATTAAAGGCAGGCGACCAGACTTCAAAGACATTACCGCAGTGCAAATCCCTTACTATATTTCTTGGGCCATTTCAACAAACTCAAGTTTGAGAATCACCTTTACCAAAAGATTTTCTTCATAGCAACCCTTTATTAGAAGACTTGATATTAAATACCTCCTAAAGATTACATGTTTTTAGGTTTTTTTTTAATCATCATTAAAGAGCACTATAATTAAGGAGGATGAAATTGAATCAAAACAAGTAAGAATTAACCAAAAGCTCTTTCAGATCCAGAATTAAAGATGAATCCTTTAAAAGTTGTGGATTTCGAGTGTGGTTTTGTTTTGTTTTTGCAAAAATAGAGAAAACAACAAAAGAAATTTGACCTCATCACAACATGATAATGAATCTTCTGACTTTTTTCACATAATTAACATAACAAGGGTTTACTATGTCCCAGGCACTGTTCTAAGTGATTTTTACGTATTACATTAATTCCAACCATAACCTTATGAGACAGCTAATACTATTAGTCCCAATTTACAGGTTAGAAAACCAAAGCTTACTGAAATTAAACTGTAGTTTATTAAACTCAAATAATAGACCCAGGGGAGAGTATAGATATATGCTGACCAAATGAGCGAGAAAGAATCTTGTTTCTAATTACAAGTATTTTTAACTTCAAACAAGAGATACAAAGGACTCTCCAAAGAAAGGGCAATAAACAAGCCCATAACACCTAAGAATCCCTGCTCCTGGGCATAAATCAGATTATAGAAAGGGGCATGCAAACTTCAGTATAGTACTCCAGGGATAACACAGTCAGGAAGAAGAAAAAATCAGAGAACAGCTATAAGCCTTCCCACTTGCAAGGGAGATGGGGGAGAAATGGAGGAATGGATGAAAGAGGATCTACTAACTTGGGAATTGTGCATCTGAAGGTTTTGAGATATTCAGGTAGAGAGGCTTCTGATAACAGTATTCTGATAACATTGGACATGTGTCTGTTAAGTAGAAGATGCAGATATGGATACATGCATCATCTAGACATGGCTGATAATCTGAAGCCACGTCAGAGGTTACATTTCCAAGAGTAGAAAAGTAGAGGTTTTCCAGGGAGACTCATAGTTAAAAGAGAAGAAGTCAGCAACATGTAAGAATAAATAAGAAACTCTACCATGACTAATGTTAAGCCAGAAAGAATTGATATTTTTGGAGTCAAAATCAGAAGCACAACCTTTGGGTACAGACAAAAGATGACCATAGTATAAATGATTTCTGTTGAATGGAAGATTGTAGGGACAGGGGATATTGTAGGATGGATGGCAAAAAATATGGCTATAAAATGTATATACACATTCCATGAGCTTACTCTTGAAAGAGAAAGAGAAAGGTGTTTTTTTTTCTTTCTTAATGAGATGACATCATAATCAAAAAGGAGTGGAGACCCCTTGGTACTTTCCTGAAAACAAAAGAGACCCAGGTATTTTTACCAGCAAGAAAAAGAAATAGATAACAGTGCAGCAGATAGTATCCAACAGCAAAGGGTGAGAAACCAGGATCTATTTACTTGAAACAGGATAACCCTCACCAGATGAGAAACCATAGCCACAGATGGGTGGAAATACTGGCAGATGACCGAAGGTTCCGCCCTCAGAGAAGGACTATTTGTGTTTTTTGTAACTTCGTGGTACAGAAACTTTAAGGAAAAATTCTGATAGAAGTTCTCATTAAGAAAAATCTGCCCTTATCCTCAGGCAACCTTGTTCTCAGAAATATTATAAACGCTAATGTCCACTAGGAAATCTTGCTCCTGTGTGCATGTAAACAACTGCAGACTGTTCAGATGGAGGCCAGGGGGAGTAGTTGAGAATCTCAACAGTCTTCCTGAATGTAGTGAGATCAGCCTTTGTTAGGAGAAGACCAAGAGTTTCAAAAACCATTGTAAGTTGTGAAAATTCAGTGAGGTTGCTTCAGGAGAAACTCATGAAGGACAAACAGTGAACGATGTGCCAGTACCCAGAAAGACAGACACTGAGCAAGATAATATATCATATCACCAAAGTTTATTTCTACCATTTCTTATCCCCACCTCATGTTACTTACTTTCTGTCACACACACACACACACACACACACACACACACACCTTGAAAGGGCAGGGATTATTTCTTATTCATACTTCTAATCCTCAAAAGATCTGGCATGGTGTTTTGCACATGGTAGATAATAAACATATTAGATGAATGGGATCAATTTATAATAGGTTACTACCTTTGATAGTCAGAATTTTCAACCTAACAGTTTAAAGATATTCTTAATGATTTATGAAAATGAGAATAATAATAATAACTAACATTTATAGAGTACTTACTATAGGCTATATTTTTACACAGATTATTTTATTTAATCTCCATAATAATCCTAAAAGGTAGAGTATTGCCATTTTACAGATGAGAGAAATGAGCCTTCTAGAGGTACATGGTAGCAGAAGAATTTAAGCTTGATACTTTCTCAAAACCATTATGTATATAAAATGCCTGGCCAGGGGTGCCTGAGTGGCTTAGTTGGTTAAGCATCCAACTTCAGCTCTGGTCATGATCTCACGGTTTGAGAGTTCCAGCCCCAAATCAGGCTCTCTGCTGTCAGCACAGAGCCAGCTTTAGATCCTCTGGCTCCCTCTCTCTCTCTGCCCTTCCCCCACTCATGGTTTTTCTCTCTCTCTCAAAATAAATAAACGCTTTTTTAAAAGAAATTAAAATGCCTAGCCAAATGCCAGGCTTCCGTGAAACTGCACACAGAAATAGACACTACAGTACAGCATGGGTCTCAATACAACAGCTAGTCTGCACCTGGCATACTTAACAACCATGTGGCCACCAGGCACTCCAGCTTTCTATTTCTTTATCTGCGTAGTAAGAAACTCGACAAGATGTAGAGTACCTTCCAGGTCTGAATTTTGACAACTTTAGACTTATTCTTAATAATGGAATTAAAGGCGGTTAGAATTCTTGCATCATTTTAGTTGGCCAGTGCCCGAAAGGACTGATAATCACAGCATTTGTAAAACTGAAAGCAGTTTGTAAAAGACTGAGGCTTTGGAAAGTTAGTTGCTGGTCTTGGAATTTGCTTTCAATCTCCAGCAACTATTTATGGTACCAACAGACAATAAAGCAAAAACTCTAAAACTTTTTTTTTTTCTCATTTGTCTTAACTAGCAACGTACAATGGATGTAGCCAGATAAGATACAATATAATGTCTCTGTTAGCATAGTCTCAGGAGTGAGACAGTCACAAATGAAATAAAACAGGGTATTCTCATAGCAAGTGTGAGCACCCTCCTCCCAAACAACCATATGGATTCAGTGATGCAACTTTACAGTATCTCTTATGAGAAAGCATACATTTTTAAAGCATGAGGGACTCAAATGACAATGGTATTTTAAAACATAACACCAAGGATGCCTGAGTGGTTCAGTTGGTTAAACATCCAACTTTTGTTTCAGTTCAGATCATGATCTCATGGTTTGTGAGTTTGAGCCCCACATCAGGTTCTGCGCTGACAGCAAGGAATCTGCTTGGGATTCTCTCTCTCTCTGTCTCTCTCTGCCCCTCCCCTGCTATCTCTCTCTCTCTCTATTTCTCTCCCTCAAAATAAATAAATAAACTTTAAAAAAATAAATAAATAAAAATGAAAACATAACATCAAACACCCACTAAACTACATCCTCTCAGCCACTAGAAGGCAGAGGCACCATACGCTGTCCCCTATATATAAAATAATCTTGTTTATACCTGAACAGGAAAACATATTTATTGCTCCCAGGCTAGTTGGAATATTAAATATTTCATTATTTCACAGCTTTCTCTTACAGCTTCTCAAATGATGTTCAAATACCTCAAAAGACAGAAACAGTAGCTAGGTTACATAAGTGAAGAAGCAACGGCCCTTCAGCCAGGAGACCGGAATGATACATTCAAGTGCTCGGGCCCTGTCCGGGTACACTTAGTTATAGAATCTAAGGTCACTGGAAAAGGACCATTGTATTTTCAGTGGAAAAGAAATTGATGTGGATTCTGTTTAGTTTGTCCAAGGAAAAAGTGTCTTCCTCAAAAGCAGAAGGGCCCCCCAAATTTCTTTTCTCCTAATGAGAATGAAGAATTGTAATTGTACCGTAGTTTTGGTGTTTCTTTATAGCGACTCCCTCTACATAGATTATACCTACAGTGTGTTAAGGTAGGTTGTCATCAACTACGAAACTGTTATCCTTGTTTCTCTCCTTTTGGCCTCCCAAATAACTTAGTCTGGCCCAAACCTCCAGGATTACAACAATTTCTCTTTCAGGAATTCCAAAGCCTTTTTAAAACTATAGATTACTTTCCCCCCTCATTAATAGAGGAAATCCTGTCCTTTTGTCAAAGCCACAGAAAGTATTTGCTGAACTATCATAAAACACAAGAAAATATGGCATGACTTATCTTCAGAAATTACTTAGTACTTTGTGGTTCAACACATAGGGGACTATTTGCAGAAGAGAATAAGAACAAGAGGTATATTTTCTCAAGTTAACAGATGGGAGGCAGGGAGGGTGCACACTGCTCGTGTGTGTGTGTGTGTGTGTGTGTGTGTGTGTGTTTAATTTGAAGGAAGTCTCCCTTTCACAGGAAAACCACCCGCAGTAGTAAAGACGATGGCTCTGACCCACCATGTTGGCAGTTGGGTGCAGATTCTTGGGAAACCAGTCTCTGTGGTTCACCTCACTGCCTGATAATGACAGGCCCCTGCCTTACCCTCAACCCTGAGAAAGAAAAAAATCAACACTAAAAATAAGAAGAAAAGGGGAATGATGTCCTTGCCAATGCTAGTAGCCAGGAGGCCTAGAAAGAGGCCACTGGATACCCTGCTATTTATTGCCCATTTCCACCCATAGGAAGCTGGGCTGAGAGCCTGCCAAAGGGAAAGAAAAAATAAAAATGTTCTCCATCCTTCCTGTTTACATTAATAGAACAGAGTCACGTACATCATTCCAGCCCTATTATTTTCCCCTTCTACACAGAGCAGTTTTTTTTAGGTCAAAGTTTTTAAGAGAAAGAATTTTAAATTATATCCTCAAGTTTTATAGCCCTACCTTTCATATGTCTTATGCTTTCTTTTATTACTCAACTGAATTTATAGAAATAAAAGACCATTTTAATCATCTTATCTAAAGGGCCTTGTTTTCTTATTTTAATGGCCATAAGTTAAACAATCAGAAGTTCCTCTAGTCTGATATTCCAGAGTAAACCAGCTATTTGTTGAGACTGAGTTTACACATTAAAAAAAAAAAAAAGCCACCACTTCTTCCCACAGGGAAAATAAGGTTAAATTCCTAGGATAAGAAACCATAATAAATTTAACTTTACTGCAGAAACCAGTGGTTTGAGGAAAGCTCAAACCCAACCCAACCCCCCCATCCCCTAAATCATTACATCTTAAAAACAAAGAAAGTAAACACTGTTATTGATACACAATTATTTGTGTACTTCTCTGAGAAGGAATTTTAACATATATAAGGGTTTCCCTAGAATCGAAAGAACCTGACTTATAGACTATAAAGCCTGCAAAGGGATGTGGTGCTGTCATAAGGGGCTTTTTTTTTAAACTTTCTGCATACACATTCTAACTAGCTCCCCACACCGTTTCCCGGCCCCCCACCCCCCACCTCCTATCCCCCCAGTCTCGAGACTCAGCATCACAGCTTTCTCTCAGTTGCTGCAAAACTTCCAGATCCCTGCTTCCTGGAGGCTCTCACAAATCTATTCCCTCCTGGTAGCCCTGATAGGCTTTTCCTCCTCCCTCACCCACTGCCTTTGCTTCTCCCACCCCATCGTGTTTTTCTCATTTTGGTGTAAATGTCACTTCCTCGGGAAATTCTTCTCCGAACTCCCAGTCCACATTCAATCCCATCCTCTTGCTGCTCTCACCTCCACCATTATTTCCTCTCATGTCCTTATGTTTCATAGCCCTAAAGGCATTTGTGATAAATTAGTTCTCTGTGTAATCATATATTTAATGGCTATGTAATTTTTGTGTAATGCCTGCCTTCTGCACTTAATAAGCTCCAACACAGCAGGGGCCGTATCTTTCTTCGCTGCTGCTTGAGCATAATGTAAATACTCAATGAACTGTTCCAAATGAGTGACTACAGGCTGGCACAAAATAGTCATTATCATTCTATCCATATCATTTTCTATTTTCTGGGAACCCTAGAGAACAGGATTGGGAATATTTCATTAGAAATCATCCTATCTGAAGCAATAGTGTCAAAAAGGGAAAACAGTCCACGAATCTCTGACCTATGAAAATAGAATAGCAAATAAAGGGGCGCCTGGGTGGCGCAGTCGGTTAAGCGTCCGACTTCAGCCAGGTCACGATCTCGCGGTCCGTGAGTTCGAGCCCCGCGTCGGGCTCTGGGCTGATGGCTCGGAGCCTGGAGCCTGTTTCCGATTCTGTGTCTCCCTCTCTCTCTGCCCCTCCCCCGTTCATGCTCTGTCTCTCTCTGTCCCAAAAATAAATAAATAAAAAAAAAAAAAAAAAAAAAGAATAGCAAATAAAATAAACCTTGCCTAACAGAGGGCCACTGACTGGCATGGGGGATAAAGATAGAAAGGCAACCAAGTTGGGGGTGCGAGGGCCAGATTTAAATTGAGGCTTTAATATATTATAAACAATCAAAACTGTGTAATAAAGTGACATGATGAAGTTGTGGGATTACTTCAGAGGTGAAATGCAATATTGATTCAAAGGCTAGAAGCTGAAGGAGGTAACCAATCCAAAAACTAAAATAGTCTACTTTTGATGCAAATAAGATCTCAATTATTATGGCAGGAGTAGAAACAGGAAAGGCTAGATCATGAGATCAACAAAGAAGGTTTGAGAAAACTGGGTGTGGGAGGAGGGCTTAAAATGCCTAGAGACATCAAGCCTGGGTGGAATGGAGTGGGGTGCATCATAAAGAGGTCTTCCTTCTGTTCCTAACAGTTTGGGTGACCTTGAACAAACCACTTAACCTCTTCAGCCTCATCTTCTTCATCTACAAAATGGAAAAGACTGGACCAGATGATCAGCAACATTTAGCATTCTCTGAATTTAGCTATTCATGGAAACCAGGGAGTCAGCAAGGGTCATGGGTTGGGGAAACAAAAGAATTGTGTTTCCTGTTGGATATGTTGAGCTGGAGATAAAGTGAGACAACCAGAGAAAGATCTCCGGCAGGCACTGGAAATACAGGACAGTGGAGCCTCTAAGAAAGGCAGGCTGGAGGGGTGCCTGGGTGGCTCAGTCGGTTGGCGTCCGACTTCGGCTCAGGTCATGATCTCACAGTTTGTGGGTTCAAGCCCTGCGTTGGGCTCTGTGCTGACTGCTTGCTCAGAGCCTGGAGGCTGCTTCAGATTCTGTGTCTCCTTCTCTCTCTGCCCCTCCCCTGCTCACGCTTTGTCTCACTCTGTTTCTCAAAAATAAATTAAAAATGTAAAAAAAAAAAATTTTTTTTAATAAAAAAAGAAAAGCAGGCTGGAGATGCAGATTTCAGAGTCGGAGAACCTCAAGGTTTAGTTGAAGCGATGGGAGTCAACAAAATAGCAGAGGAGGGAGACTATGAAGAGACAGGAAGGAGTGGCCGTCTCAAATACTCTCTAGTCTAGGGAACCTCAACCTCAGGTCACTTGTGGCCATAAATCTCCCCTGAGGATAAAGGGATTCATTTCTGTTCCAGGACAGAGCTTCTGATCCCATTGTGCATTTTGCACTTCTTTCATTCAGACTGGTAGTAAATTGTAACTGGTAAGCAAGGTGGGAATAGAAGGTGCTAAGAACTTGCATTTCTTATTTGTTCCCGTGGCAAGTGGAGCATCCCTGAAGGCATGCTGCAAATGCAAAAAGACACTATGGCCTCTAGTGGTCTCCACCAAAAAGCCATTTAGCCATTATGCCCTCCCTCCCCTGACACTCCCCTTCCTGGGCCACTGCAGAATTACCCAGAGGCAAAGCTGACTCGGTAGGACCACAGAGTACACAGCAGTTGTGTAATGCTTCAATGGAAGTCCTGGGAAGAGAATCCGGGTTCTCTTCCTTTCAATCCAATTCTCTTTTCCAGCAATCATCCCACCTATTAAAAGCATATGTGCTACACCTTTAAAGTTCCCTTTGCCCTTAACTGAATAGTGTTCCATTGTCCACTGTCATCCTACCAGAGAGGGAGCTTTGTGCAGTTGGACAAAACTTGCACCCTTGAGCAGCTGAGAGCTCAGTTTCCTCCAGTGATCTGCAGGCAGGGGAGCACTGCCAAGGGCATGATTGTATATCGGCTCTCCTTGAATTGCATATAGGAATATTGTTGCTATGTGGCCTGAGCCAAACAATCCGAGTCACCTGACATCCTCCATCCAACATTTAGGAGTCATCAAACTTAATTTCCCCTTTGTGCAATAAAACACCAAGAGGAAGCTTTAATAGATTGTATTATGTAACGGTTCTATAAAAATAGCAGGCCAGCGCTGGAGCACTTCCTTCCTGGGGCCCAGTAACCTATGCTGAAAGGATACACACTGGTTGCCCAGGCAACCATGAGAGATGACACTAGGGAAAAAAACAGCAACAAAAGGACCATTTTTTGGCTCAGTCAAATGAGGTCTGGCTTCAAGCTTGTGATACAGTGAATACAGACAGCCCAGCAAAAGAGAGAGGAACCAGTTAGCAATTCTACTCAGGCACCAGTGGCCCTGCAAAGCTGCCCCTGCTTTTGGGTTTTTTTTCCCCCCTTTTGTTTTTCTAAAGCGGGGGGAAAAAGGCTTTTCCCTCTTAATTTCATTTTTTATTTAAAAAAGCAAAATCTTTGCTGGGAGTTGAACTGTGGCAATCGGTAAACAATGTTTATTCTACTTTTTCTTTCTCTTCCCAGGAGCTCAAAAAATAATTTCAGTTACAAGCAGTTATCTTTTTGTTTTCTCCTAGTATGTTCGGGATCTGATTACACAGGAAGCAACTGGTTTAATGGCAATAACCTTTATAAACAACCTCTAAATAAAAAAATAAATCAGGGGCACTCATGAAATAATACATTTTAAAAGTGAATAATAACATTTCTGGGATCCCTCCTCACAGCAGACATCAAAGGACTTTGTTTTAATAGACTATAATCTCCTCTCTCCTGCTGCACTGAATGAGAACCCCTACATTTTATTATCATCATTACCATCATCATTATTATTGCCTCACAAAAATAGACTGCCATTTTAATTTCAGAAAACTGGTTTCCCCAATATACTGAGAATAGTGACAGAAGGTTCATAAGTTCCTGACTTGCACCTAAATGTTTTCCTTCTTAGAAGAGGAAATGGGCCCTCAAGGATTTACAAACATGGTTTGAAACCTCCGGAAAATAAAACCAAGGATGAATCAAATGGGATTAAGTTCAGATCGCTAATATAGAGCAACATCAATAGTTCTTTCAAAGTGATTCTTGAAATCGGTGCTCATAAATATGTAATGCACTTTTCATCCAAAAGACTTGTTTAAATCCTCATATAGTAAATGATTTATTTCAAGATTAGGTCCTCTGCACAAAGCAGGCACCCTCTGATCAAGTGGGAATAAAATCTGTGAAAGCAAGTGGTAAAGCATTATGTAAATGTAAACTGTTGTGATTATGATCATCCTGTGAACTGGTATGTTTGAAGAAAGAAAGCCAAAAAAAAAAAAAATTAACTATGTGTTCTTCAGAAAAATGTCATATCTGTCCCGTCTCTTCTGGCTCTGTTCCTACCTCTTACTTCCCTGCATCAGTTAATTCAAATCCTCACAGCATCTTTTAATCGTGTATCTGCTTGGCAATTATCTAATATTAAAACTGTCTTCACAGACCAAAGGGAAATAGAGATTTAGAAATTATTCACTTATTTTTTATTAATGTATGTTGCCAAACTCAGGATTCTTGTCTCTCAAGAGTACCATTTAAGGCAAAATTCCAGTCTTTCCCCATAAAGTTGGTCAAATCATCTCTATATCCCACATCTGGGTCTCCTGCCGATGGATTTAGAGATAGATTAATCTTTAAACATCTGATGCTGTTGAAACACAAAAAATCTTTTATTATCAAAGTTACAAACTTCAGGCTTAAGTCTTTTAAGACCTAGTACCCTGTATCTTTGGAGAAAACATATGCAGAATGCATGTGCCTTAAAGTTGCTCAGCCTTATTTGCCTTTTGTGCTAAGGGTTTTGAAATCAACAGGATTAAGTTGCAGATAGTTGGGTGTTATCCAGATCTTTATTTTGACTCTAAAAAAGGACTGAAGAAGGCTTTGATGAAATGGACATAGTATTAGCATTCAATAGGAGCTCAACTCCAGGGGAGAAGTCTGTCTTCAAGGAAATAGAACATTGTATCTTGCTTGGGTTTCAGGTCTGTGATTTCAATTTACTGATGCTTAAGCACATGTCACAAAATAAAGCACACAGGAGTCACAACGTTTGGTATTTGTCATTAAAGCTATAAATCCTTTTCAGTTATTAAAGAAATACTAAATAAAAATTAAACTACAATAAGTATTTCCCAAGCTTCAAGTTCTCAATTTAGCATCTCCTCTGATTACTTCCTGTGTGGACTATGCCAGCATGAATAATGATGTTAATCATATGGCCATTCTGTTTAGAGGTCACAAAATATATAGTATTGCTACGTATATTTCCACAGGAAGAAAAGTATAATAAAGGATGAGATGATATACCAGTATTCACTGAAGCTTGCTATATGCAAGGCTGTTCTGCCCTGAAGGAACTCACAGTCTCGATTGGGGTTTAACACATACACTTATCCAAAGATAACCACCACTACTAGGGACTCAGTAAGCACTAAAGAAGTACCACAAGTAACAAATGCCAAGGGAGCTTTTCAGATAACAGAGATCTCCGTGGGCTAAACAGCCTAAGGAATGCTTCACAGAGGAGCAAGAACTCAGACTATCCTCAGGAAACAGACAGAATTTAAGCAAATAGAAGAGAGACTGAGAAAGGAGAAAGCAAAACCAAAGGGGTCCAGATGCTAACACCCACAGCATATTCAGAGCACTATGGGTAAACCAAGTAAAGTTTACAGGTGACAATAGTGGGCTTAAAGGAGAGAAAGGCTGGAAGAGAGAAAGCAATAAATGGTATTGCATGGATTTATAGGAAAGAAATTATAAATCATTCAGCACGTAATATTGAGCTACAAGGAAACCTAAGCAACATTTTCAAGTGATTTGGGGCAAGACTCAACCTCTGCTTGCCTCAGTTTCCTTGTCTATAAAATGGAGATAGTAATACAATAATAATAATATTATTATTAGTGCAACTTACAATGCACTAAATGAATATAAGTGGTCATGTTATCCAGGGCCCTCAGTTTGCATTTTAATTTCATTTAATATACCATTTCTTTGTGGATTTACTCAGTCTCATGTTGTGACATCCATTCGGTGAGACTAGATACCCCCAAACCAGCCATGGCCATGTCCTTTTTAAAAGGTCAACTGAAGAGTTGAAGCCAGTAAATTCTCCTCACCGGTCAGGAGGGAAGAGGCCCTGAGAGGGTAGGGCTATCTCCAAATTGAGTCAGTCCCTCAAAGAGATCGCACAGTTTACCCACTGACATTTTCATCCAAGGGTGGCCAAGAGGAGAAAAGGATCATGAAGTCAGATCAGAGGGCATGCCTGCTAGAACCTTCTTCTCCCCGTGGCCAGACAGCATTCTGACTTACTGTTTGAGGCTCCTCATCAAATGCATCAAAGGTAGTGAGTGCCTGAAACATGGACTTCAGTTTCGTAGGCTCCTGGAACAGCTCTGACGGCAGCAGAAGTGACTCATTCTCCAACTTTGGCATTCTGTCAAGAGCCCCACAATAGAGAAGAGTTCCCTTGCCCATTTCTTTCAGAGCATCTTGATTTTTAGTAATGCCTCTCTCATCCCTGTTGCACATCAAGCCATAGACTCATGGAACTGCTTACTTGTGACCCACTTCATTTTGTTTACTTAAAGATTGTTTTTGTGACTTTTAGAAAGCCATGCTTGCATCTGGGATTTGTAATTCTAAGTCAGAGAAAGACAGTTGTTATGTATTGTTTACAATTTGTTTAATAAAAAGGAATTTCTTTGAAAACATCAGGCCAAGCTTATGATGTAAATTTACTGTCTGTAAATTTACAGTGTAGTGACAGAAACTATAACACAGTATGTTAATTGATCAGTGTTGTAAGAAACATTCACTACAGCAATGAAAGAGTATATGGTGTTTTGTTTAAAAGACATTAATTCAAGATGAGAAATAAGATGTTTTTCATTTGGGTAATTTTCCCTTTTATGGTGTTTTTTTTTTCTTTTTTATCCATTTATATTTACTAACTTTACTATAACAAATATGAATGTCTTACATGATAAGAAATGAAAAATTACATACTATAACTTCAGACTATCCAGCAGGTGATTTTCAACTGAAAATGTCATCTCTCAACACCAAAGATGTTTTCTAGCCCTTCCTGCAGATCTAGACAAGTTGATTTCAGGTATGTTCCTGAGGCTGAGAAAGCCCAAGTTCTGATATGATATACTCACCTCTTTCTGATCCAGGTAACATATTGTTCCTTCAGACTAATCAGAAATTAATTCCAGCCTTTGACTATGGTCCTTTGGAAAGAAAAGGAAAGGTGAAGCTTTAAAGGAGCATTTTTCTTAATGCCACCAAGTTCACAGTTTACATTCCATACAGGCTCAAGTAAAAAGATAGCAGGTCCTTTCGAGACCTCACCTTGGTTTTGTGTTACGTAAATTCTACTTAAGTCTTTCCTTAGTACAAAGCAAATCCTGGGACTTGAAACCTATGTTGGTCCCTAGCATCAGGGGAAAAGCCACTTGGAGTAGTATTCTAATCACCTATTAAGTAAAACATTACTGAGGGTCTATCCTGATCACTGTGGGACAGAGACAGCAGAGAATACACCCTCAGTCTGGCTCTAACGAGCCTAGGCTGTAGAAGAACAGATAAAACTTCAACTGTACCATAAGAAAATTGTCCAATAACACAAGAAAGTTATGGCTGTCATTGGTGCCATCCCCTGATGTTTCTGGGCTACGATCTTCTGAGCATTTGGTGAGATTATTCTTCCCTGTCCCTTTGAAGTTAGCCGTGGCCATGTGATTTGCTCTGGTGAATGAAATGTGAGGGGAAGTGATGAGCATCACTTCCAACAAAAGCTTTGAGGGGCGCCTGGGTGGCACAGTCGATTAAGCGCCCGACTTCAGCCAGGTCACGATCTCACGGTCCGGGAGTTCGAGCCCCGCGTCAGGCTCTGGGCTGATGGCTCAGAGCCTGGAGCCTGTTTCCGATTATGTGTCTCCCTCTCTCTCTGCCCCTCCCCCGTTCATGCTCTGTCTCTCTCTGTCCCAAAAATAAATAAACGTTGAAAAAAAAAAAATTAAAAAAAAAAAAAAGCTTTGAGAATCAACACGCAACTCACTACATCCCCTTCCCCCTGCCACAGTGACCTGTATTATTCCAGTCAGTGAAGGTTCTGGGAACCTTGAATATGAACAGTGTAAAACAGAGTTCTGCCAGGCTGAGAAGGACATGTACGGTGAGAAAGAAATAAAATGTTGTGGTTCTAAGGCAGTAAGATTTGGGGTTGACTTTTCCTGAAACATAACCTAACTCATCCTAATTAATACACAGTAAATCCTCACTCATTATATTCTATAATAATAGTTACTCTTATTATCTCCATTTTACAACTTAAGGCATTGAATCATAAGAAAAGAAGTTCATCCATGATAAGTTGAATGAGGAAATGAGGAAACACCTATATTTAAGGAAACTGAGTCTTAAATATAAAGTGACCTAAGGTCACATAGACAGTAAGTAAAGGGATCAGTATTCAAACCTGTTCTCTTTTCATAATACCCTGCAGTAAGTGGTTGTGGCCAAACCCTTGGTTTAACAAGGGGTGGCCGAAGTGGGAAAGAGCTAATAGGGGCAGCTTTCAGAGAAGAACTAGGATATGCTATGGGCTTAGAATGGTCAAGTTTGTTAAGAATGACCGGGCAAGAAAAACATTATGCACAGGTGGAGGTGGAGGAAGACCACTTGGCAACACTGGATCCAGGTCCACATAGAGGAGTAGAGGTAGGGGATTCAGAAAAGGCAGACTGGGGACAGTTTATATGTATCCTTGAATGTCACCCTTAGGAGTTTTATCTGCAGGTAACTGGGAGATATTAGATGACTTAACAAAAATGGTGGTTCAGTATATTAATTTAGTCACATCTCTCAGTGTAGACCAGAGTCAACAGGGACAAGTTAACCATTCAAGTGATATGTTTTAAGGACCTGAATAGTATTTTAACCTTTGCAATAGACAGGAAAAGATCAGTGTAATGCATCACCTGAAGGATGATCCTAGGACTAGATTAGCTGATGGGTAGAAGACAGGCAGACGGTAACGGGTATGCAAATATCTGTATTAGGCAGAATGCTGCTTTATAACTGTGCCCATGGGGAATTTGTGCAAAATATGATACTATAGATTTGGAAAATATTATCTATTTTATTAGCAGCCA
Source organism: Lynx canadensis (assembly GCF_007474595.2). NCBI lineage: Eukaryota > Metazoa > Chordata > Mammalia > Carnivora > Felidae > Lynx > Lynx canadensis. The sequence goes on from NC_044306.2 coordinate 101,252,084, forward strand.
AGACCCAGGAATTCTAGAAAAATTGACTACTGGTATAGTCAGAAGGGCATGGGTTTTCATAAGAGATTAGTTTGCACTTACTACCTGACTGACCTTGGGAAATTTGGTTTAACCTTTAAAAGTTTCAGTGACTTCATCTTTAAAATAGAGCTAGTGGTGTGCCTGAGTGGCTCAGTTGGTTGAGCATCCAACTCTTGATTTCGGCTCAGGCTGTGATCTCATGGGTTCATGAGATCGAGCCCTGCGTCAGGCTCCGTGCTGATAGTGCAGAGTCTGTTTGGGATTCTCTCTCTGCCTCTATTTCTCCCTCTCTCTCTACCTCTCCCCCACTTTCACATGTATGTGTGTAAGTTTGAGATCTCTCTCTCAAAATAAATAAATAAACACTTAAAAAATTAAAAAAATACTAATAAAATAGAGCTAGTAATACCACCTCAAGGGATCAAATATGCTAGTGTATATAAGAACCTTGCAAGGTACCTAGTTCATAGCAGGTACCCAATAAATATCAGTTTCTTCCATTACCATTCCAAACCAGATGGAGGCACATATCATTATGCAATGTTGTTTAATATTCCCTGAGAATCCACAATGTGCATTTATAAATCTTGAGTTGGCTAAAATATTTTGGAAATAGCTCTACTCATTTTTTGCAACATATTTTTTCTAAAATTGCTTACCACTCACCTACTGTTACTATCAGTACTTTAAAATTAAAAATTTTAGACAACACAGTAAAGTTGCTCCTTGGCAATGGAAAGAGCTGAATTAAGAACCATGAAAGGTCATTAAGCCTTTCCTCAGTTTAGAAGACATCTCATAACAAATGTTAACCATGACAAGTAGAATGAGGATCAAAGAGAAGAAGCTAGATGTACCACAGCTCCCTTCAGCTACTCATCCAAGATAATAACAATACTTACTTGTGGAAAATAGATATCTTTGTTGCATTTATGATAACCTGTTACTGCTACCTCCTTACTCAACTTGAATACACATAAAGTGGGCGGAGAAGCATTTAAAAGCATGTATATCAAAAGTGGCTCACATTCTGATCCAACAGCCATATAATCAACAAAGTCTCTTTCCAAAGAAGTATTATTTGGGGAAAACATTCTTTTTAATAGGAGAAACATATCCATCCTGGCAGATACTGAAGCTCATGTTCTAAAGACTGAGTCCAGGTTTATATATACCAAATACTAAGCAGATACGCACTGTAAATACGTTGTGTTCCTGTGCGTTTTATTATTTCTCACAATGACCTCAATAAATAGCCATACATGTTTTAGACACTCATTTTAGTCCCTCAAAATAAACTTATTTTGAAATTCTTTGGCATTGTAGGAAGGAATTTCAGAGAGTATGATGATGCTGGAGCTGTATGTTGCTTTGTTGTATCAAGTATAACTTTCTTTTTTTAAAGAACCAATGAGAGAGAGAGACAGCAAAAATGGGGGAGTTGGAGAGAGGAAGAATCTCAAGCAGGATTTGCACTGTCAGTGCACAGCCTGACTTGGGGCTCAAACTCAGGAATTGTAGGATCATGACCTGAGCTGAAATCCAGCATCAGATGCTGAACTGACTGAGCCACCTAGGTGCCCCTCAGTATAACTTTATTTCTTTTTTAAGTTTCTTTATTTTTGAGAGAGAGACACAGAGCGAGAGAGAGACACAGAGCGAGTGGGGGAGAGGTAGAGACAGAGGGAGATACAGAATCCGAAGCAGCCTCCAGGCTCTGAGCTGTCAGTACAGAGCCTGATGCAGGGCTCAAACCCATGAACCGTGAGATCATGGCCTGAGCTGAAGTCAGATCCTTAACCAACTGAGCCACCCAGGTGCCCCAAGTATAACTTTCTTAGAGACTTGAGAAGTTCTCAGTTTCCAGGGCAATGGCATAAAGTAGCTCCAAAAGTATTACAAGTTTAATTCATTTTTGAACCATCAATTGACATCAGGTAAATAATTTGGTAAATAAATATTATTTTATTAACATAAATTCCCAAGCCAGATAAATTAAATAAATTCCTCAAATAAAGTCCCATGCCGGAAGTGAAAAAAGGCAACCAATGGTTATGGTGCATTTACTTAAGAGATTCATTGTGTGCATTTTACATAGTAGAATTGAGCTATAATCTCATCTTTCCTAAGCAAAACAATCTTTCCTTCACTAGACCTTGACATGATCCAGAATGGAGAATCAGGTCACCATATCTTCTGAATACCAAAATTTCACAGCCTAACCACTCTTGTTCACTGTGGCCCAAAGCACAGTCAGAAATATGAGGTACATTCTATCAGTGTTTTATTCAGACATTAGTCTCTTTACCACCTAAGAGAATTGAATAGTCCTAACCTGGAATTCAAATGACAGGAAAAATAGTTCTGAATAGCCAAGCAATTTATCCAATATCCTTATTTAAAAAAAAAAAAAATAGGAAAAGCATGTTCTTTAAATTGTAAGATTCTTTTGAATAAATCAGTTGCAGTTTAATGAGGTTTCCCTGTAATTCTTTTTCACTGAGCTTATTATTATAAAAGAACAACTACAAAACTGTGACTTCCAAGAATGCAACTGTTCTCATCTCTGTCATGTTAGTTGTTTGTTATCACAAGCTTAACATGTGTTTCATTAAAGGTAACTACAATAAAATTGATTATTCTATAATAAGGAAGAAAAGGAATAGGGAAATCCAAATCCTAGGAGGAAAAAAGATTCTATCCAACTAATAGCATTATTATTAATAAAGCATGCAAGAAGGAAACCAGAAAATATCTTGTTAATTAGAATTGCTTCCAAGTAAGAATTTTCCAAAGGATATCATAGGCTTCAGTCATGACTGCTTCTTAAATTATATATGTTTACAAGCACTGCGGTATTTTTTAAAGTTTACCAATAACCTAAAAAGCTCTGGGCACATATACAAAAAAATAATTTTTAAAATGCCACAACTAAATTAGATTCTGTGGTAAAAAGAAAATCTAAACCTTAAACTACCCCATAAAAGAGAAGGAAAGAAAATAACACAGCTGGATAGTCACAGAATGCCAAACCAAAACTATATACTTTTGTCCCGTGCCCTGAATGCCAAAGAATTTGGGATAAAAACAACCACAAGTAACCATCGTGCCACCTTCTACCTTACACACTGTTGGCATACAAACCCGATGCACAGTGTTCCAGCAATAATCATATGTATGAGCCCAGTCAACCACTTTTTCAAACATAGGAATGACCTATAGATTCTATCCCATTTTTTCTGATGACAGAGTCAAGGTCTAGGTCTGAAACCACACCCTAGCCACTTCCTATCCTCAAACACACTGGCCAGCAAAACCTTTGGGAGATGGGCCAAATGGCTATGGAAACCCTGCAACTTCAATTTCCTCCACTTCTGGTCCAGTCGTTTACCAGAACTGTAACCAAGAAGCAAAATGCACTGGTTTCAATTCCAGCTTTTTTCATTTTCTTTTTTTTTTTCCCCTTTCCCTCTCTCTACCCTCTGGTAGAGATGCTAATGAACAGTAAAATCTCCAAGGGGCAGGGAGCCAGATAATAACCGTAAGCCATGCTGGATGATCTCCCTTAGATAATCAAAGATAACTATAGCTCCTGGATGAAACCAAAAACATAGACCACATAGGATTCTATAAGAACAGCTGAGCTACAGTCACAGCAGGATGTGAAACACTTTTTGGAGATCAGGTAACAGTACTGGATATCAAAGGCAATGACATGAATGCATTCTAAATGTCTAGAGTCCTTTTATTTATGTGGCTTTAAATGCCTACACTCTTTTTAAATATCAGATCATAAAGCATGGTGTGGCACATTTCATCAAAGTACCATGGTGCAGAGGATACAGGAAACTAGAGGGCTAGAGAAGTACAACCAAAAAATTTGGTAGTGGACAACTTTCTATATCTACTCTTCCAAAGTATGTGAAGAAAATGGCCACTTGATTTGTTCTTGATTTCTATCATAATAAAAACAATAATGTAAATAAAGCTCTAACAGAGCCCCGAGCTTAGTTAGATGGTCAATAAATGATATCAACTGGATTTATTCATCCACAACTCTGACTGAGAACCTACTATCTACCAGGCAATCAATTGGATACAGGGATCAAAGAGACTAAAAAAACTATTTCTTGCCTTCAAGGATCTCTTTAGCCCCATGATGATAAAGATATTCCATAGCAAAATCATACCAGAAACATACTAAGAGTATGAAAATGGCCAAACTCCAAGATTGTGTGAAATTCAATACGGAAATGCTTCTGAACAGGACAAAGGAGGCACCATCATAACACCATCTTACATTTGCACATCTTAGCATACACAAGTCATGTTTTTTTAATGTTTATTTATTTATTTATTTATTTTGAGAGAGAGAGAGAGAGAGAACAATCAGGGGAAGGGGCAGAAAGAGAGAGAGAGGAAGACAGAGAATCCCAAGCAAGCTCCACCTCACGACCATGGGATCATGACTTGAGCCAAAATCAAGAGTCAGCCATTTGACCGAGTGAGCCACCCAGGTGTCTCCAAAAACCATGTTTTTGTTGATTAACACACCCGATGGTTGACTATAAATATTTCCTTGTCATGATACTATACTACTTCAGAACCAGAGGGTACCTAGAAACATTAACTCCTCATTTTAAAAATGAGGCCCAGAGAAGGTAAGTGGCACAGCCAATCTCAAATGCCTATTAATACATCAAGTGCAAAGTAAGGAGAATGACAGAGAGGGAGACAGGAAGGGAAATAAATATTACTTGCTGAGGGCTATTTTGCCAGACATTGTTAGTCTCTAGACATCTAATGTTTACAACAAAATACAGCAAGGTAGGTATTATTATCTCTATTTTACAGATGAGGAAATTGAGGCTTATATAGGTTAAGTGACTTGCCCAAAGCCACATGGCCAATAAAGAGGAAAGCGTGTTTATTCAATGCCTCACAGTGCCATCACAGTCCCCTTTACTGAGGCTGCTCTTTTTACAACCAACTGCCTCTCTGGAATAGAAGTTGGCTCACTGTCCTTGGTAAGCTCTTAATTGCTGCTGACTTTGAGTCTTGAGGACTGGTATGATGTGTAAAGGAAAACACATTCACTAAAAGGTTAGCGATCTTTCCTAATGTAGGAAAGCTGATATTGCTCAAAATACCCCCTTAGGATAGTCTTCACAGGGTTTTCTGCATAGGTCTAATTTTTATTTTCACAACAAACCTCAATATTCACCATGTGCTAGTATTTAGCTTCAAAACCTCAAAATAATCAATCTCTATCATATTATTGTCCTTCGGTTGCCAGAAATCTCTTCAGAGGCCTTCTTAGAATTGTTAGTAATCCTTCAAAATGCCGACTAGCATAGTTCTCAAACTGTTCTGTAACATCATCTCTAGCCCTGTCTTCCACGAATACCTCCAGGAGGATTCCAGTCAGTACTTGACTGAAAGTCTTCGCTCCTCATGTGAGATTAGCTACAGATGAGTGGCTGTAATAGATGCAAGACCTCACTGTAAATGCAGAAAGGAAATAGCCACATACTCTATTTCCTCAACACAGAGCCTGTTTACAGGAATTATTGATTAAAACCATTAAAACAACTCCTGTATCACTGAGTACCTTCCTTTCAATGATTACAGTCACCAGTAAAAGTTGTGGTTAAAATATATCTTATACATTGACATTTGAAAACACTTTCAGCAGAGCAGGAAATGTTGAATTGTTTCGAGAGGAGTTTTTAGAAATGGCAGTAAAAAAAAAAACTAAATAAAAATAAAAAAAATAGCACAGAGAGATTTCTTACCTTAACTGCTATAAATGAGACTGCATCACAAAAATGTTTTTTAATTTACCAAATTGTAGAAGGAATGGAGAAATTAGAACTCAATTATCCAGATTCTTAAACAACCAGTCCTGCAGTCACCAGTTAATTGTTTAAGCTTCCACTTCCTTTTGTCTGTGTGTTGGGTTAGAAGGGAGAAGGAAAAGAGAAAGGGAACACATAGAAAACAGATGTGGAAATAAATATTTATCAACACAGAATCTTGGCAAATCTTGATCTTTATATTGCCCTCCCACTGTATTTTCCATGTTTCCTAGTTTCCCCGATCCCCAAAGAATTAATAACTAGAAAAGAAGATAAAAACCTTTAATAGGTTTTCCACAGAGTTAGGGAAGCTTCTTTGGAGAATTCTGATGCCTCCCCTTTAATCTAATATTAATAAATGTTTTTGACCCACGGAATTTCTGCCAGAGAATGGGAGAAATAAAAGGTTCATTTAGCTGGTTTGTCCTGTCCTTGGACTTCCAGGCAGAATAAACAGCACCTTGTGACAAAGGCGGACCACAGGCTGGCCGAGCTCCAGGCAGACACTGGGGGATGCAGTCTGTTTATCAGACAGCACATTGTCTTAACCAGGATGTGGTCGGCCTTTGTAACAAGAAGTATGCAAATGAGTTTCCCAGAGACCCAACACCCTGCCCCCGCTCCACTGGTTCCTTCAGTAGACACAAGCTAATGGTGGCTGTCCTGAGAACAGAGCAGAGATCTGCAGAAAGACAAGGGCAAAAGGAAGCATCCAGAATTAACCAGATTAGCGCAACAGAACTCTTCAAGGAACACACCGCAAAGAAGACAACTCCAAACCACACTGTTTCAAGAGGAAAAAAACAAAAACACACATTTTAAAATAGGATAGCATGTTTCTTAATGTTCAAGAACTAAAAGAATTTTTAATCTGGCTCATTTATTCACAGTACAAGCAAATGCAATGAGGCTTTAAAATGCTTCATTTTGTCAAAAGAATATTGCATTATCAGACTCTTCAGCAAAATGCGGCCAAGAGCATCTCTATCAACTTCAGTTGCCTCATATAAAAAATGGTGCTTATACTAGTACCTGCAATATGTGATCACTGGGAGGATTAAACGAAGTAATGAATAGAAAGTAATTTAGCACAATGCCCAGCACATAGTCTAGGCTTAGAAAATGCTAGCAGGTTTTACATTATGCACATTATTGAGTGGTGTATCATAAAAGCACAAAAAAAAGAAAAAGAGAGAGAGAGAGAAAAGCACCTAAGGAGAAAAGTAAGTGTGGTAAAGGCAATTATGGAGAAGGAAGAACGTACACCACTTGCTAGTTTAAAGAGTTTAATGAATTACTAGTTTGTATAGACTTTGGAGTCAGGCAGTCCTGACCCTATGTAACCTTGGGAAAATTCCATCATCCCAAGTCTCAGTTATTTACCTGTTCAATGAGTACATTTACTTCACAGGGTTATGAGAAGTAAATGAGACCACACATTAAAGTGCCTAGCACAGTGCCAGGCAAATAGAAGCCACTCAATAGTGGCAATTATTTACTTGTTTTATTTACACAACCCTATAGCTGGGTTCAAATTCACACTTTGTAGCTGTGGGATATTAAGCAAACTGCTTAACTTTTCTGGGCCTCAATTTTCTTATCAGTAAACCAGAGATAATACCTTCCTCACCAGGTTTGCTGTGAAGATTAAATAAACTGCAACACCCTTAGATTAGCTCCTGGCACTAAAAGTAAACTAGCCATTACTGGTGGTAATCGTAGTCTAATTTATTACTTGATGGGTGCAGTTAATCTCATTTTACTGCTGAATTCAGCGAGGCATGGGATGGCTACTTGGCACACCCGTGATCAAACTGCCATTTCTGGCCATTAGGATTCCACTGGGTATCTTGGCAAACTTTCATATAATCATAAGCACTGACATTAATTATGCCTCATTATTTCAAAATGATTTCATCAAAGCAGGAAAATAATGGTTTTCTCTTGATGGTTGGGTTCACCTCCTTCTAGTCCCCTCACATCACCTTTCATCTGTGAAACAATCTCTTTCTTAGCCAGGATAAAGGAATAGAAAACCAATACCAGAATCATTTCAGAAAAAGAATCCAGCCTTACAGATTTCAGTTTCTCAGTATGTTTCATATCGACAATGTCTCATCTGGCTACCTCCACATTTCTACAAGAACGACTCCAGATAACCTACATAAGCAAAGGTGGATGGCCCACCAAACACAGTCATTCCACTTACGTGCAGAGGGATACGTTCCAAAACTCCCAGTGGATGCCTGCAACTACATGTAATACCAAATCCTAGATGTACTATGTTTTTTCCATACCTATGACAAAGTTTAATTTGTAAATTAGGCATAGCAAGATAGTAATAATAACTCATGACAAAATAGGACAACTATAACACTATACTGTAATAAAAGTATATGAATGTGGTCTCCATCTCTCTCAAAATATCTTATTGTACTGTACTCACCCTTCTTATGATGATGTGAGATGACGAAATGCCTACATGATGAGATGAAGTGAGGTGAACAATGGAGGTGTTGTGATGCAGTGTGAGGTTACCACTGACCTTTTTTTTTGTTTTCAGATTTTATTTTTAAGTAATCTCTGTACCCAACATGGGGCTTGGACTCACAACCAAGGGATCAAGAGTTGCACACTCCATCAACTGAGCCAGCCAGACGCCCCCTGAATTTCTGATAATAGGTCAGAAAAAGGATCATCTGCTTCTGACCTGGTTGACTGTGGGTAACTGAAACCACAGAAAGAAAACCCCGGATAAGGTTTTGTTAATGAATGTACTATGAATATTAGTATATATATATATAGTATATACACTAATTAAGACATTTCAGGTTTTCCTGATATATTTTAATACAAAAACATTTTTACAATATAAATAAGATGTCTCATCTATATGCTTTCCTAGCTGCCCCCTATTTCTGTAATATAAAACTTCACATGGTTTGTTGTGATTTCTTTTATTCTCTGAAGTTCCTGACTATTGAGAATTTGAGAGGAATGTCCCTGCCGTATTTGAATCTGTACTTCCTGTGACTAGCACATAGCAGTGTAATGCCAGAAGCCACCTTGCCTGGGTTCAAATCCCGGCTTTACCATTTAATAGCCACGTGACCCTGAACAAGTCACGGAAATTCTCTATGTCTCAGTCCTTACAACTATAAATGAAGGTAATAATAGTATCAACCTCTGGAGATTGTAATGAAGATTAAAGATTTACTGATACGTGGAAAGGGCTTAGAACAGGACCAGACTGAAGAATCACAGTAGATGCTATATTCTTTCACTATTACTATTATCATTATTAGCGATAACTGACAGACATGCTCTTACTCGTGTACAGCTCACATATTACCGCTCAAGACAGATAAACAAATATATCAGCGAGAGTAATCAGGTAGTAATGTGTGCTGTGTTGAATACAAAAAAGGGGAATGTGATAAAATGCCATTGGAAAACTACTTACATTGGACGGTCAGGAAAGGCCTCTATAAAGATGTGACAATTGAAAGTAACAACAGGAAGAAGCCAGATTTAAGGAGCCATGGAGAATGAGCATTCCACAGAGGAGACTAGCCCCAAAGCCATAAGCAGGAAGGAGCTTGTCTAGTTCCAGAGCAGAAAGAATGTCAGTGTGGTTTGGCCAGAGCGTAGTCAGCAAGGAAGAAAGGAGTAGATGATGTTATAGAGGTTAGCTAGAGAATATAGCCCATGTGGAATTGAGGAAAGATTTTGAATTCTATTTCAAGTGTGGCACGATGCCTTCGTCCAGTCTTGCAAACTTAAGATCTCATTCATATTTTTAAATAATCACTCTGGCTGCTGTGCGGATTGGAATCGGGGAGATCAGTTTGGAGGCTCTTGCATTAATGCAGACCAAAACAGAACAACAAAAATAAGGGAGCTTATATTAGGATGGTAGTGGTGGAGACAAAGAGTAGATGGAGTTGAAGATAAAATTAACAGGATGTGCTGATGGATCAACAACATAAGTCACGGAGGTAAATATACTTATTAAAGGAACAAGATGTTCGGATTACATCATACTTTTCTAAAACTGTGCTTTAGGTTTATCTATAACTTAAAGCACACACATTTAAAGAAGGGTGGGGGGCACTTGGGTGGCTCGGTAGGTTGAGCATCCGACTTGGGCTCAGGTCATGATTTCACAGTTCAAGCCCCAAGTGAGTTCAAGCCCCATGTCAGGCTCTGTGCTGAGAGCACAGGGCCTGCTTCAAATCCTCTGTCTCCCTCTCTCTCTGCCTCTTCCTTGCTTGCACTCTCTCTCTCTCAAAAACAAACATTTTTTTTTTTAATTTTTAATTAAAAAAAATAAAGCACAAAGCAACTCAGATAAGTCAAAAGTTCTAAAAATGGGCATAAAAAAGGATAAAGCTATAAAAACATTCTACTAAGTATTGAGGAAAGCTGAAAATATCAGGGCTAGTGGCCCTCCTCCCCCAGCATGACCTGCGGAAGCTGAAAGACCCTATAGGGAAAATCCTTCTTACTGCTTAGTGCCTTACCAACGTCATGTGGAAAAAATAGGCAATATGGATTAACAGAGGAAGAGGGCTGGGTCCCTGAACCTGGGGTAGCGGTGGTGGGCTCCTCAAAGTCTATGTATAGAAAATAGGAACCCAGAACATTTCATGTGCCTTAGGGCCCAGAAAAGCTAGACAGGCTGTGGCAGCAACAAAGACCCAGTGCCAGAAAAAGCAGAGGCCACAGAATATGAATATCACTCAACCCAATGCCCACTCACCCAAGAGCTCAGATAGGATCATTCCCGCCTCAACAGACCCTTGCAACAGAGACTAACAAAGACACAGAATGGCAACAAATCCTGTCATGTTATGTTATGTAAAATACCTCATATTCCAAGATGCTATCTCAAGATGAAAAAAGAGGAAAGGGGCATAGAAAAACTGTGAGCATTTACCCAAAAGAGCATAAGTAATCCTAAGGAAACTGGAATATCATTATTTGGGAAGTTCCAGTTTTATTCCTTTCTAGAAGGGTAAAGGCTTATGAAGAAAATTAGCTCAGATATGAAAAATAAAAAAGCCATAACCTGAATAGACATCTTCCCAAAGAAGACATACAGATGGTCAACAAATACACAAAAAGATACTCAACATCACTTATCATCAGGGAAATGAAAATCAAAACCACCAGGAGATATCACCACACACCACTCAGAATGGCTAGTATCACAAAGACAAGAAATAACAGGTGTTGGTGAGGATGTGGAGAAATGGGAAACCATGCACTATTGGTAGGAATGCAAACTGATACACCCACTTTGGAAAACACTATGGAGGTTCCTCAAAAAATTAAAAATAGAACACTATATGATCCAGTAGTTCCACTATGGCACATTTACTCAAAGAAAATGAAAACACTAATTCAAAAGGATATTGTCAGCCCTATGTTTGTGGCAGCATTATTTACAATAGCCAAGATATGGAAGCAATACAAGTGTCCAGTGATAGATAAGAAGATAAAGAAGATGAGTCATTATATATGTGTATGTGTGTGTGTGCACGCACGTGCGCACCGGAATATTATTTAGCCATAAAAAAGAATGAGAGCTTGCCATTTGTGATAACATGGATGGACCTAGAGGGTATTATGCTAGGTGAAATAAGTCAGACAGAGAAAGACAAATACCATATGATTTCACTTACATGTGGAAACTGAAAAACAAAACAAATAGACAAACAGATTCATAAATACAGAGAACTAATGGTTCCCAGAGGGGAAGTGGGTGGGGGAATGGGCAAGTAAAGGGGATTAAGAAGTACAAACTTCCAGTTAGATAGCAATTAACTCACAGAGATGATAAATACAACAGGAAATATAGTCAATAATATTATAATAATGTGGTATGGTGACACATGGTGACTACATTTATCATGGTGAGCATTGAGTAATCTATAGAATTGTTGGATGAATATGTTGTACAACTGAAGCTAATATAACATTGTATGTCAGTTATACTTCAACAATAAAAAAATAAAAACTAATAAAATTAAAAAGCTACAATTTTCTGTGTTCATCTAATTTACAATTATTACATTTGTAAAACTATCATAAAATGTTGATCACAGTATTAACATTAAAATTAATTTGGGGCGCCTGGGTGGCGCAGTCGGTTGAGCGTCCGACTTCAGCCAGGTCACAATCTCGCGGTCTGTGAGTTCCAGCCCCGCGTCAGGCTCTGGGCTGATGGCTCAGAGCCTGGAGCCTGTTTCCGATTCTGTGTCTCCCTCTCTCTCTGCCCCTCCCCCGTTCATGCTCTGTCTCTCTCTGTCCCCCAAAAAATAAATAAACGTTGAAAAAATAAATAAATTAAATTAAATTAAATTAATTTGCAAAATTAAATTCAAGAAAAAGTGTTAAACAAAGGAAACTTTGTGACAAACAGTACATTCCACAATATGATTATAATAGTCTTGATGTGCAAAATAGTTATATTAAAATTCATAACACATATACTATAAGAAATGCAAAGAAAAGTAGACTAAAACATAAGACTTAATATCATCACAATATTAGTCCACAATAAATCAATTGAACAAAAAATAATTCAGAATGTTGCATTCAATTACACAATTGGTAAACATGAACATGATAGATATGTAGAGCTTGCTCTCCTAATAAAAATAATGCACATGCTTTATAAGAATTCATGGAATATTTATAAAATTCTGAACATTAATCAAACAAAAAGAAACTAGATATCACACAGAACATATTATCTGACTGTGACCTCCAGTGATATTAAACTATAAATAAAGAGAAAGAAGAGGAGAGAAGGAAGAAAATCAATCTCATGAAAATTAAGAAATTTACTTGTAATCAACACTTGCACCAAAGAGAAAATCAAAACTAAAATTTCAAAATATCTGCAAAATAATAATGAAATACATATATATTTTAAAAATATGTGGCAAGCTAAATTCTTAGAGTTAAATGCAAAATCATAAACACATTATTAAATAAGAAAGAATGAGAATAAATTGAGCATTCAAGTCAATACTTAGAAAAAGAACAACAAAATAAAATTAAGAGAGCATAAAAAGAAAGAAAAATATTACACATTAGAAAAATAAAATTAGTTAATGATATTAGAATACCAAAATGAAGTAAATAAGATTATTAGTGATAAAAAAATTCAAAAAATGATTCTTTGAAATAATAATGAAATAACAAAGCATTAGCTGCCTTAACCTAGAAAAAAGAGTTAACAAATTTACAAACAAGTAGAAATAGCCACAAATACAGAGGAATTCAAAGCAATTATAAGAGACAATTGAGATGACTATATTTTAACAACACTTTTTGGAGTTGGTCTGAAACACTTCATACATATTGCATTTTTTTTTAATTCAAGTTAGTTAACATACAGTATAATATTGATTTCAGGAGTAGAACCCAGTGATTCATCACTTACATATAACACCCAGTGCTCATCCCAGAAGGTGCCCTCCTTAATGCCCATCACCAATCTAACCCATCCCCCACCCAACACCCCTTCAGCAACCCTGAGTTTGTTCTCTGAATTAAGAATCTCTTACAATTTGTCTCCCTCTCTGTTTTTAACTTATTTTTCCTTCTCTTCCCCTATGTTTATCTGTTGTGTTTCTTAAATTCCATATATGAATGAAATCATATGATATTTATCTTTCTCTGACTGACTTATTTCACTTACATTCTAGTTCCATCCATGTTGTTGCAAATGGCAAGATTTCATTCTTTTTGATCGCCAAGTAGTATTCCATTGTACATATATACCACATATGTATACATGGAAACTTGGGCTCTTTCCATAATTTTGTTATTGTTGATAGTGCTGCTATAAACTTTGGGGTGTATGTGCCCCTTTGAATCAGCGTTTTTGTATCCTTTGGGTAAATACCTAGTAGTGGAATTGCTGGGTCATAGAGTAATTCTTTTTTTTTTTTTTTGAGGAACCTCCATACTGTTCTCTACAGTGGCTGCACCAATTTGCATTCCCACCAACAGTGCAAGAGGGTTCCCCGTTCTCCACATCCCTGCCAACATCTATTGTTTCCTGTGTTGTTAATTTTACACATTCTGACAGGTGTGGGGTAGTTTTTTATTTCTATTTCCCTGATGATGAGTGATGTTGAACATCTTTTCATGTTAGCTATCTGGATGTCTTCTTTGGAAAAGTGTCCATTCATGTCTTCTGCCCATTTCTTCATTGGATTATTTGTTTTTTGGATGTTGAGTTTGATAAGTTATTTATAGGTTTTGGATACTAACCTTTTATCCAATATGTCATTTGAAACTACCTTCTCCCATCCCATTGGTTGCCTTTTAGTTTTGTTGACTGTTTCCTTCACGGTGCAGAAACCTTTTATCTTGATAAGGTCCCAGCATTTTTGTTTTTATATCCAACTTGCCTCTGGAGACATGAAGTTGCTACAGCCAAGGTCAAAGAGGTTGCTGCCTGTTTTCTCCCCTAGGATTTGGATGGTTTCCTGTCTCACATTTAAGTCTTTCATCCATTTTGAATTTATTTTTGTATATGGCATAAGAAAGTGGTCCAGTTTCATTCTTCTGCATGTTGCTGTCCAGTTTTCCCAGCACCATTTGTTAAAGAGACTGTCTTTTTTTCCATTGGATACTCTTCCTGCTTTGTGAAAGATTAGTTGGCCATACATTTGAGTCAATTTCTGGGTTCTCTTTTCTATTCCATTGATCTATATGTCTATTTTTGTACCAGTACCATACTGTCCTGATGATTACAGTTTCGTAATACAGCTTGAAGTCTGGAATTGTGATGCCTTGGCTTTGGTTTTCTTTTTCAACATTAGTTTGCCTATTTGGGGTCTTTTCTGGTCCCATACAAATTTTAGGATTGTTTTTTCTAGCTCTGTGAAGAATGCTGGTGTTATTTTGATAAGGTTTGCATTGCATGTGTAGATTGCTTTGGGTAGTATAGACATTTTAATAATATTTACTCTTCTAATCCATGAGCATGAAATGGTTTTCCATTTCTTTGTGTCTTCTTCAATTTCTTTCACAAACTTTCTATAGTTTTCAATGTACAGATCGTTTACCTCTTTGGTAAGGTTTATTCCTAGGTATCTTATGGCTTTGGCACAATTATAAATGGGATCAATTCCTTGATTTCTCTCTCTGCTGCTTCAGTGTTGGTGTATAGAAATGCAACCAATTTCTGTACATTGATTTTCTATCCTACAACTTTGCTGAATTCACATATCAGCTCTAGTAGTTTTGGTGGAGTGTTTAGGGTTTGCCATGTAGAATATCATGTCATCTGCAAAGAGTAAAAGTTTGACTTCTTCTTTGCCAATTTGTATGACCTTTATTTCTTTTTGTTGTCTTATTGTTGAGGATAGGACTTCCAGTACTATGTTGAGCAACAGTAGTGAGAGTGGACATCCCTGTCTTATTCCTGACCTCAGGGGAAAAGCTGTCAGGTTTTCCCCATTGAGAATGATATTAGCTGTGGGCCTTTCATATATGGCCTTTATGATGTTGAGATATGTTCCTTCTATTCCTACTTTCTTGAGGGTTTTTATCAAGAAAGGATGCTATATTTTGCAAATGTGTTTTCTGCATCTATTGAAAGGGTCATTTGGTTCTTATCCATCCTTTTATTAATGTAGTATATCATGTTGTTTGATTTGAAAATATTGAATTCCTGCAGCCCAGGAATAAATCCCATTTGATCATGGTGAATAATTTTTTTAATGTACTATTGAATCGATTTACTAGTATCTTGTTGAGAATTTTTCCAGCCACGTTCATCAGGGATATTGGCCTGTAATTCTCCTTTTTAGTGGGGTCTGTGCCTGGTTTGGGAATCAAGGTAAAGCTGGCTTCATACAATGAGTTTGGAAGCTTTCCTTCCATTTCTATTTTTGGAACAGTTTGAGAAGAATAGGTATTAACTCTTCTTTAAATGTCTAGTAGAATTCCTCTGGGAAGCCATCCAGCCTAGGATTTTTGTTTGTTGGGAGATTTTTGATAACTGATTCAATTTATTTCCTGGTTATAGGCCTGCTCAAATTTTCTATTTCTTCCTGTTTGAGTTTTGGTACTGTGTGAGTTTCTCAGAATTTGTCCATTTTTCCAGATTGCTCAGTTTTTTGGCATATAATTTTTCATAGTATTCTCTTATAATTATTTGTATTTCTGTGGTGTTGCTTGTGATCTCTCCTCTTTCATCTGTGATTTTATCTATTTGGGACCTCTCTCTTTTCTTTTTGGTAAGTCTAGCTAGAGATTAATCAATTTTGTTTATTCTTTCAAATAACCACCTTTTAGTTTCATTGATCTGTTCTACTAGCTTTTTTTGTTTCTGTATCATTTATTTCTCCTCTAACCTTTATTATTTCCCTTCTTCTGCTGGCTTTTGCTTTTATTTGCTGCTCCTTTTCTTGCTCCTTTAGGTGTAAGATTAGGTTGTGTATTTGGGAACTTTCTTGTTTCTTGAGATAGACCTGAATTGCAATGTACATTCCTCTTAAGACTGCCTTTGCTGCATCCCAAAGGGTTTGGACTATCATGTGTTCATTTTCATTTGCTTCCATGTATATTTTTATTACTTCTTTAATTTCCTGGTTAACCTGTTCATTCTTTAGTAGGATGTTCTTTAACCTCCATGTATTTTAGGGCTTTCTAAATTTTTTCTTATGGTTGATTTCAAGTTTCATAGTGTTGTGATCTGAAAATACACATGGTTTGATCTCAATCTTGCTGATCTCTGACCCAGTATGTGATCTATTCTGGAGAATGTTCCATGTGCACTTGAGAAGAATGTGTATTCTACTGCTTTAGGATGAAAAATTTTGAATATATCTGTTAAGTCCATCTCGTCCAGGGTGCCATTCAAAGCCATTGTTTCCGTGTTGATTTTCTGCTTAGATGATCTGTCCATTGTTGTAAGTAGGGCATTAAAATCTCCTACTATTATCAATGAGTTTGTGATTAGTTGATTTCTATATTTGGGTGTTTCCAAATTGGGGGCATAAGTATTTTTAATTGTTAGATCTTCTTAATGGGTAGAACCCTTAATTATGATATAATGCCCTTATTCATCTCTTGTTACAGTCTTTGTCTTAAAATCTAGTTTGTCTGATATCACTATGGCTATTCTGGCTTTCTTTTGACCTCCATTATGATAGATGGTTCCACCCCCTCAATTTCAATCTGCAGGTGTCTTTAGATCTAAAATGAGTCTGTTGTAGGCAGCATATAAATGGGTCTTGTTTTTTAACCATTCTGATGCCCCTATGTCTTTTTTTATTGGAGAATTTAGTCCATTTACATTCAGAGGAATTATTGAAATATATAAATTTATTGCCACTGTGTTACCTGTAGAGTTGGTGTTTCTGGTGATGTTCTCTGGAATTTTATAGTCTTTGTTGTTTTGGTCTTTTTTTTTCTCCCCTCAGAGTCCCCCTTAAAATTTCTTGCAGGGCTGGTTTAGTGGTCACAAACTCCTTTACTGTTTGTTTGGGAAAGTCTTTACCTACCCTTCTATTCTGAATGGCAGCCTTGCTGGATAAAGTATTCTTGGCTGCATATTTTTCTCATTTAGCACATTGAATATTTCCTGCTACTCTATTCTGGCAGCCAAGTTTCAGTGGATAGGTCTGCTTCTAACCTTATGTGTCTACTCTTATAGATTAAGGACCTTTTGTCCCTAGCTGCTTTTATTTTTTTTTTAATATTTATTTATTTTTGAGAGAGAGAGAGAGAGACAGAGACAGAGACAGAATCTGAAGCAGAATCCAGGCTCTGAGCTGTCAGCACAAAGCCTGATGTGGGGCTCAAACCTATGAACTGTAAGATCATGACCTGAGCTGAAATCAAACACTTAATTGACTGAGCCAAACAGGCACCTCTCCCTAGCTGCTTTTAGAATTCTCTCTTTATCTTTGTATTTTGAAAGTTTCACTATGATACGTCATGGTGTTGATCTGTTTTTGTTGATTTTGAGGGGAGTTCTCTGTGCCTCTTGGACTTAAATGCCTGTTTCCTTCCCCAGATTAGGGAAGTTCTCTAATTTGTTCAAATAAACCTTCTGCTCCTTTTTCCTGTACTTCTTCTGGGACTCCTATGATATAGATATTGTGTCATTTCATGGAACCACATAGTTCTCTAAGTCTCCCCTTGTGATATAGTAATTTTCTTTCCCTCTTTTTTCCAGATTCATTATTTTCCATAATTTTATCTTACCTATTCTTTCCTCTGCTTCTTTAATCCTCATTGTCACTGTGTCCAGTTTGTTTTGCATCACAGTTATAGCATTTTTTTTATTTCATCTTGACTAGTTGTTAGGTCTTTGATTTCTGCACTAAGGGTTTCTCCGGTGTCTTCTGTTTTTTCAAGCCCAGCTAATAGTCTTATGACTGTTGTTCTAAATTCGTGTTCAGATATGTTGCTTATATCTGTTTAGAGCAAGTCCCTAGCTGTGATTTCTTCTTGACCCTTCTTTTGAGGGGAACTCCTCTGTCTTGTCATTTTGGCTACATTTCTGTCTTTTATGTGTGTTAAAAGCTTGTTATGTTTCCTGCACCTGAGAGTACTGCTATATTAAAAAGGGGTCATACACTGTCCAGGGCCTGGCACTTCAGGAAGTTTTTCTGGTGTATGCCCTGCGCACTCTGCTGTTGTGTTTTGCTGTTCTTTCCCACTGGTCAGTCCTCTGCAGCGCTCCTCTTTGCTTGGAGTAGTGGAGTATTTGGACCTTTACCTAGGTGTGCTTTGATTTGTTTGTTGATGTAACCTGGAAAAAAGGGGAAGGGGAAAAGCCTGATTCAAAAAAAGAGAGAGAGAGAGAGAAAAGGAAAGGGACAAAAAAAGAGAGAGAATCAAAAACTATAAAGCTGATTCCAAGGAAAAAGAAAGGGGAAAAAAAGAAAAAGAAGAAAGGAAAAAACAAGAAAAAAGAAAAGAATAAAAAGCCTGATCCAAAAAAGGAGAAAAGGAAATGAAAAAATGAACAAGAAACTATGAGCCTGATTCTGAAAGGAAGGAAGAGAGAGAGAGAGAGAGAGAGAGAGAGAGATAAAGGAAGGAAGAAAGAAAAGAAAGAGAAAGAAAGAAAGAAAGAAAGAAAGAAAGAGGAAGGAAGGAAGGAAGAGAGAGAGAGATAAAGGAAGGAAAAAAGAAAAAGAAAGAAAGAGAGAGAGAGAGAGAAAGAGAGAGGAAGGAAGGAAGGAAGGAAGGAAGGAAGAGATAAAGGAAGGAAGAAAGAAAAGAAAGAGAAAGAGAGAGAGAGAGAAAGAGAGGAAGGAAGGAAGAAAGGAAGGAAGGAAGGAAGGAAGGAAGGAAGGAAGGAAGGAAGGAAGGAAGGAAAAAGAACTGTAGGTGCCAATTTGAAGCCCTGGACTTTCAGTGCACTTGGTGCATGAGGGGTGTTGGCTATGCTAGTCTGGAGGAGAGGTCCACTGTTTTGGCTCAAAGTAAATAAGCAATTGCCAGGCATGGGGGGGCCAGGGGGGGTCAGGGTTTGCTGTAAGTGAGTCCCATCTCCAGTGGGGGCAGCTGTGTTGCTCTCTGAAGTTCCACCCATGTTGGTGTTGGGAAGGTGGAGGAAATGGCACCACCCCAATCTCTCATCCCCAGACCAGGGATCTTGCACTCCTAGGTGTTCAGGCAGCCCTCACAGAATAGCAAGGTTAGTCAGCTCTCCCTGTGCCACAATTCCTGCATTTTCTCTTTGGGGCACAGTTATGATTCAAAACCCAAAGTCTTAAAGGACCCTGCACTGCAGAGATTTGCTCCCCTCCTCCTGAGCAATGCATCTTCACAATGTGTGAAGTCCTCTGTCCCTGAAAAACAGTCCCACACGTGCACAGTGCACAGAATCTATGGTGTAGCACTACTAAAAGCAGCAAAGTTTCTATTCCCTCTGGATGCACCTCTGTCCTCTGCCAATGAAAGGCCTTTGACTGGAAACTGCAAGGTCTTTTGTCCTTGGGGAGGCAATAAGCCTTCTTCCAAAAGTACTCTAGGAAGGGGACTCTTTTCTCCCAGTGCAGCCCAGAGATTGCTACCCTATACTATGCACTCTGGAGCCAGGACCCCCTTCCCAGGAGTGCATACCACAGCTCTACTCCAGAGAAATTCATGCACTACCAAAACCTCAGAGTTTGAGCTCCAAAGCCGTTTGCAAAAAAAAGAACTGGGACATTCAGTACTTTTCGCTCCCCAGTCCATGGTCCAGAGAGGTTCTCCTCTTGTGCTAATTCGATGCCGCACTTTCTCAAATGCAGAAAGGGTTCCCTTCCTTCTGCAGCACCACCATTTGTCTCTCCCCCAATTCACCTCCATGCCCCTTGCACCTGCCAAGCTGTCTCCCTCCATACCTGGAGATCCTTCTGCCACTCTGCAGATCAATTTCCTGGGTGTTCCAAGAGATCTGACCTCAATACACCTGCGTTTGAGGGACAAGGAAAGCCCAGGGTCCCCCTACTTCTCTGCTACCTTAACATTTCTTTACAGTGTCCATATTATCAATGTCAAAAAAATGTTATAGCAAAGCAAAAGAATTTAACATTCTTAAATCAAGAAAACCTTCAAGGGGCACCTGGGTGGCTCAGTCAGTTGAGCATCCGACTTCGGCTCGGGTCATGATCTCATGGTTGACTAGTTCGAGCCCTGTGTGGGGCTCCGGGCTGACAGCTGAGAGCCTGGAGCCTGCTTCAGATTCTGTGTCTCCCTCTCTCTCTGCCCCTCCCCCGCTCGTGCTCTGCCTCTGTCTCAAAAATAAACATTTAAAAAAAATTTTTTTAAAGAAAACCTTCAAGATTGTTTAAATAAAACTGTGGATTTTTGGTTTCTGCTGTTGTCAGTGACTTTTTTTCCCCCCTCAGAGCTTCTCTTGCTGACTGCACTGATTACTTCATGGTCATAATAATCACTGGGCTACATTTCTTAAGTGATTTTATCCTAAATATAGAATTCTCTAATAGGAGCTAAATCTTAGCATCAGCAGGAAATGACATGCTAAGTATATTCTCATGCCTCTAACCATCCCCAAAACTACCGGTCAAATAAATTCTACCAATTTACTCTAATTAAAGCTAAAAAGTGTCGTGTGTGCTTTAAATGTCAGTCAATTTTGAGGTAATTATACCTGAAGGCAGGAATCCATCAGGGTCCCTTTTTTTAGAATTAAATTCAGATGGGAAGTAAAGGAGTCAGGGGATATTTGCAGATAATTAGTTCCATTCCTATCTTTCTTGGCTGTTTATTGACAGTAAAAAGATAGGCGCATTTTTTGAAAGATACAGAAGGATGCTTTTGCTTTTCTCATCCCCATTCCATTTTTTCAACTCGGTCAATTTTATCGTGAATTTCTAAGAAACTGACATTTCAATCTGAAGAAAGAAAATGCAACCTAAAAATAAAAATGAATCCTTACACTTGTAGGATGCTTCATAGTTCCCAAAATGCTTTACCATCTGATTTCATTCTCATACTCGTTCTTAATGTAACATCAGCTTCATCACAGATAGAGAAATGGAATATTAGAGATTGAAGGGGATCAGAATATGCCACCCCAAAATATGTCACTTTAGCAAAAGGGTTATTTTGAGCTGAAGACAATTAGGAAACAGCAAACACAGGAGAAACTCCCTACTGTCCTCCTTTCTTCCTAAAAGCAAGGTATAAGTTTCCCTTGTGAAGCACAGTCCTCCTTCCTTTCTCCAATACCAGGAAGAGAATGACTCTGAATCACCAGAGATGGCTTTTATCACTAGAGATGGCACCCTTGAGTCTGTATAACCGATATTACTAAATAACCTTCATCTTGTATTAGTTTCTCCCATATATTTACCTTCCCATAATTCACGACCTCTAGAAACCCAAATCCCTTCTTTTGTCTCACCACTTCTTCACATTTTACTGCCCTTTGTTTAATGGCATATAAGTTCTCAAACCTAACTACTTCTTTGGGTTTTCATTTCTTTTCTGTGAAGTTCTCATGAGCATGCAGAGTAAGTCTTTTCTACTATTAAACTGTCAGTTTAATGCACAGGCCATACTCACTAAACTTAAGAGGATAGAGGAAAAAAATGTTTTCCTCCCCTGCAAGATCAAAAAACCTTGCTATAAGACTATACCTCAACCAGAACTAAGCAAATTTACTACATGCACAATTACTTTCTCCTCACATACCTATAGCAGACATCACTAATTCTTTAAGGCGTTCTTTCTTCCGCAGGCCAAACATTCCCAGAATCCTTCTCAACACAGTTTCCATGAAACAACTTTGCTATGCCTGTGCTACAACTTGCTAATAATGTCCATAGTATATTGACAGTTTTCTCTCTTTGCTCCAGGGAGAATCCTCCCTGACAACAGAAGTCTTTCTGAAGCTCTTTCTTTGAGAATCTTTATCCACATCACTTTGTTCTGAAGAATTTTCTGAAAAATGTTTTAAATGCTTCCTAAAATTCTGGTGATACCTCCTACAGTCTCTCACCAAGAATCTGTAATAAACCCTTTTCCACAGGACTGGCATGAAGCAAATTCCTGAGATCCTTCTCTTTGAAAAATTACCCTTTTCTCTTGGCTGACCATTCTTGGTGTTAGCCAGAGTACGTTCTCTTGACTTCTGGGGAAAGCTAATGTGGTCCAACAAAGATTCTACTTAGATAGATTCACCAGTAAACCAATCTCAATATCCACCTCTCAGCTGTCACACCAATCTCCTCGGTACAGAAAAATATAACAACTGAGGGAAAAAAAATGAATCAGAACTAGAAACTGCTGACATGGTCTCTTACTGCAAAAATTGTTTATGTTTAAATGAACTACATCAAAAGGTCAAATAAAGTTCATATAACTTTTCTAATCATTTTTTATATGTTCTGATTGGCCATCAGAATACAGCTTTTATCCAATGAGTCCAAATAAAGTTGGCCGTTCACATTGCTGAAGTTTCTTCAGCATCAAGATTACATATGCAAAACAAAATTTAAGAAAATGAGGCAGTTGATTATTATTTTTTACTGATCAGCATGTTCCAAAGAGCACACATTGAGTTTGCTGCAAGTTCCAGAAAAGGATTGTATTTTCAGTGTTACTGAAATACAGGGAAAAAATGATGGAGTAAAAGGGAGAGCAAATCACTACTCTTTTCTTCTTTTTAAAAGTATCTATCTAGGGTGCCTGGATGGCTTAGTCAGTTAAACGTCTGACTTTGGCTTGGGTTGTGATCTGGTGATTCTGGGATTCGAGCCCTGCATTGGGCTCTGTGCTGACAGCCAGAGCCTGGAGCCTGCTTCAGATTCTGTGTCTCTCCTTCTCTTTCTGCTCCCCCCAACCCCCCCACCCCCGCTTACACTCTGTCTGTGCCTCAAAAAACAAACAAACAAAAAAATAGTAAAAAAAAATGTTTAAGTACCTATCTAGGGCTTCATTCACTTAAGACCCTATCTCTGTTAGTCAATGATACAAGCAAATTTGTAATCAGTTACTGGCTGATAATATGTCTTTGTCACATAAAATACATGTATTTTAATAGGTCATCAGCCAAAGCAGCAAGTTTTTCAAACACTAAGGAAAAAATGTAATATTGCAAAACAGTTTCAGCACCTCTAGAATCTTGTCCTGTGTGTGGGTCTATCTATCCTAAAATTAGAGACTTGCTAGAAGTTAAAATGTAGATCAATAATCAAATTCATGAAACATATTTGTTCAGCTTTCTACTATGAAGGATAATTGAAGCCAAAAACAAAGATAAAAATAAGCAGTCATAATAAGACTACAAGTCCACCCATGTTTTCAATTTTCTAAAACAATGAGATTTTTATTTGGGTGGCTCAGTTGGTTAAGCATCTGACTCCTGATTTCAGCTCAGGTCATGATCTCGAGTTTGGTGAGTTCAAGCCCCACATCGGGCTCTGGGCTGACAAGCTCAGAGCCTGAAGGCTGCTGCACATTCTGTGTTTCCGGCTCTCTCTGCCCCTCCCCCACTTACGCTTTGTCTCTCCCATGTCTCTCTCTCTCAAAAATAAACATTTAAAAACTTAAAAAAATAAAAATAAAAAGAAAGTAGAAACAGCAAAAATAGGTCTGATAAAATTAATATTACTTTACCTTAGGTTGGGTCAATCCTGTGATGCTAAAGAAAACAATAATAAGAATACAAAATAGAATAAATAAAATAAAATAAAAATTCAAAAACATGCCTTTCTTTTCAGAAGCATTTAGTCATTTAAACATACATAAATCATTAATAAAGTCATGGTTTAGCTTAGAATGTGTTTGTCACCTGATATCATAGGATTTCTAAAAGATTCTATAGGACCAACTAAATGTCCCTAAAAGGAGGCTGAATATTCAGAAGTGCTCAGGAGTTTGATTTTTAAGAATTTTTTTCATTATTTTTTAATGTATATTTTTGAGAAAGAGAGAGTGTCAGAGCATGAGCTGAGGAGGGGCAAAGAGAGAGGGAGACAGAGAATCCAAAGCAGGCTCCAGGCTCTGAGCTGTCAGCACAGAGCCCGACGCGGGGCTCAAACTCATGAACCATGAGATCATGACCTGAGCTGAAATCAAGAGTCAGAGGCTTAACCAACTGAGCCACTCGGGCGCCCCAATAGGAGATTGATTTTAATTTCAGGATTTTAAAACTTATTCTTATTTATTTATTTACCTATTTGGTCATAGAGTAGTACAAAAAGGTACATAGTAACTAAAAAGAAGTCAATCACTGTAGATGTTTAAAATTTTTAGGTATAACTGAAGAGTACACTTATAGAATCCAAAGAGAATGTATCTTGACCTTCATTTCTATGTATTATTAGTTTCTTCTTTTAAAAACTGGTCTTTTTTGATGTGGGAGTTGACCCTGAGTTGTGAGCCTCCAGTGTTTAAGCTTCCTTTTCTTCTTCACCTAAGGGTTAACTTAACTTTAACCCTAACTCTACCATAAATTGCTTACCAGAGGTGAAATAAATGTTTGTTATTCATGTTGGTAATGATGTAGATGATCACAATAATCTAGACCAGGATTCAAAAAACCATAGTCCCAAATCCAGCCCACTGCCTGCTTTTGTAAAAAAAAAAAAAAAAAAAAAAAATTATTAGGGGCACCTGGGTGGCTCAGTCAGTTAAGCGTCCAGCTATTGATCTTGGCTCAGGTCATGATCTCATGGTTCATGAGATCAAGCTCTGTGTTGGGCTCTATGCTTGGGATTCTCTCTCTCTCTCTCTCTCTCTCTCTCTCTGTCTTTCCTCTTCCCCTCCCCCACTCACACTTGCTCACACACACTCTCTCTCTCTCAAAATAAATAAACTTAAAAAAAAATTATTGCAACACAGAACACCCATCCATTCACATACTGTTCATGGCTGCTTTCATGCTACAAGAGCAGAGTTGAATAGTTGGGACAGTAATCGTATGGCCTACAAGGCACAGCATATTTGCCCTCTGGTTCTTTATAGAAAAAGTTCAACAACTCTTGATCTAAAAGATCCCTTAGGAGTCATTATATAAGTGATCATTGTTTCTGACAGTTTTCATGTTTAAGAGGTCACAACATAAAAATCGTCTTCAGAATGGGGTGTTTTCTTATAAATCTGTAAGTCTCAGCTTCAGCCTCCCCCTTGTGTCTGAGGCCTTGATGATCTTTTTCTTATCTGCTTCCTCTCCATATCTGTGATGATTCCCAAAATAACAAGGACATATGCCACCATAGAATTTTCTTCCTTAGTAACCACAATATAAAGAATATTCAGGAAAAGACAATGGTGAAAAGATTCTAATAATGCATTAGAAGTAAACGTTGGGGATCATAAGCAAGGTTTTATTCTCATTTTAGATGAGATACCATTAAGCATCCCTCTGTGACATGCCTAAAGGCCGTTTCTTTAAAAACTGAACTAATAAAATAAAAGAAGAAATATGATATATGGTACCACCTATGATAAAAAATGTTTTTAAAAAGCTTGCACCTCTGTCCTAACTAACATGTCTGGTCCAAATGAACGATAGTAGAATCAGAATAACACAAAATGACCAAAAATGGATTGCTTAGAATTTCAAAGTCAAATGCTAGACAAGGTAAAGGACAATGTACATTGGCTCACAAGAAATCTTATCCCTAATGCATAGCATTTTCCACATGATATTCTGGAGTTGAAAAAAAAAACCAAAATATTGATTTTATGGGGTTAATAAATTCAATCCTCTGAACTTATCAGATGAAATGGAGAGCCAAACCATACAACAAGCTAGAGACAGACACTAAAATTCAGATCTTCTGACTCTAGTCAAAAATTCTCTTGGATTAATTTATCTCCGCCTCTTGGGTAGGTCAATAGGTAAGTGACTTGGTGAAAAAACTCAGAGGAAGCTTTGTTACATGTATTTCCTTTGTGGTGATGTAAGTTAAACCTGGGCCCCCAAGCAAAACTTTTAGAAAAAGTACTATCCCTCTTGATTAACTGCAGAAGAGCTGAAGAGTAAACAGCTGTGCAATGAGAAGTCCTCCCCCATCCACACCCCCCAACTGGGGCTGACCTCACTAAGATGCAGGAACCGCTCCACCAGTAGTTCTGACCATCTGCCTTTGGAGAAACGTTGAGTTATTTTTTTTGGTTACTGCCACTGCCCCTCCTGTTCCCTAGAGTGCACAGTAAAGACCAGATGCCTTCTGTATAATGACTGTGGTCAGCTATAAATATAAGGAAAATGAACATGCACTATCTTGATGTCAAGCTAATTTTAGCTTAACAGTTTCATTTTAAGTGTGCCCAACCTAGACTGGGCACATCATAGCTCAGTCTGAGGAGTTTTAAAAATGGAAATTACAAAACCACAGCGCGGAACCAAAATTGTTCAGATGGTAGTAACAGTGATTGAGATGCTCTTGGTGATGTTGCCAAGAGGAGGCCTTTCAATGCACAGTGGCGAGTTCTTAAACCACATGGATAAATAGATTCGGTCATTGCTAAGAGGTGAACAATAGACCCTATGTTGTGGCTTTGGCTTTGTTGTAATGAATGTAAATAGTTTCTCACCATTCAGATGCGGACAATGCTCTATGTGTTATAGAACACATGCTGTGGGCAGGTGTGAAAAAGGTTTCTTACCAAGTTTTACGTACTGTCTTCTCAATATTTTACCTTCGCTTTTAATGGCAGCAGAGTGTCTTTGACTACTGTTTTCAATCCACAGAACAGCTACAGAATATGTCTGAAGATTCCGGCCTGTTATTTTTCTTCAAATCTGGGTTTCAATCTTGGTTAATGTTTGCCCAGAAATATGTAATTGCGGACTTCCTCCTCATAAACTCTTCCAGAGTGTCGGCTGCCAGGCTTGCATACTATTATTATCTCTTTGCCTTGGGGCTACCATAGGGTGTGCCCTCAGAGTCACAGGATAGATAACCTGCTCTCTGCCAGGAAGCCTGTATGGTTTGCAGCTGTAGCTAAGAAAAAACACAGCTTGTATGTTTCCAACAATGTTTTTCTTCTCCTTTAATTAAAATGAAAATTAAACAAATTTTAACTGGTGCTTTATTAAAAATTCACACTTGCCTTTTTCTTATATTTTTTAGATAACTCCTCATTTACTCCGTTTACATTAGTCCTTATGATTTGGATGTACCTGCTTGCTCTCACTCACCCAAGTTACCTTACTGGGCAATTTTTCTTTGTCCATCAAATGTCACTTCCCCTGGTAGGACCTCCCTGCTTACACACCTACCCCCACCCCAACATAAGCACACACAGGCACAATTAGAGTTTATTGAAATCTTCTGGATGCTACTCTAGCACTTTGTTACATTCTGCTTACAAAATATCATGGTCTAGCTTCACTTTTATTTAGCTGTGCCCCTTCAATTTACTTCTTCGGCCAGACTGATGCTCTTACTGATCTCTGTATTCTGTTATCTCAGTCCTGGGATGAACTAAGTTGTTGTTT
Organism: Lynx canadensis; assembly: GCF_007474595.2. NCBI lineage: Eukaryota > Metazoa > Chordata > Mammalia > Carnivora > Felidae > Lynx > Lynx canadensis. The sequence continues at coordinate 101,279,918 of NC_044306.2, forward strand.
TTTTAATTTTTGTATTAAGATATAATTTACTATGTAAACGTCTTCCTTTTTAGTGTACAGTTCCATGAGTTTTGACAAATGCATAGGCACATAGCCACCACCACCATCAAGGTATAGAACGGTTCCGTTGCCCCAAATACTCCCTACCCTCCACTCCCCATGTAGTTAACCTGCCCCCCCTCCTCAGGCCCTGGAAACCACCATTTTCTGTTCCCGTATATAGGTTCTGCATGTCATGTAAATGAAACCACACACTTTGTAGCCTTTAGAGTATGGCTTCTTTCACTTAGCATAATACACTTGAGTTTCTTCCATGTTATTACTGTGGCAGTTCATTCCTTTTTATTGCTGAGTAGTACTGCATTTATGAATATACCAGTTTGTCTACCTGTCTGCCACTTAAGGGACGTTGGTTTTTTTCTGGCTTGGGGCAATTGTGAATGAAGTGGCTATAGAGATTCACATTCAGGTTTCTGTGTGAACACACATTTTTATTTTATTCAGATAAATAACTAGAAATGGGATTGCTGGGTCATTCAGTTAAGTGTCTGTGTAACTTTATAAGAAACTACTCGATTGCCAAAGTGCCCATTTCATTTCACATTCCCACCAGCTATGAATTCCAGTTTCTCCACATCCTCACCAACACTTGATATTGTCAGTTTTTTCTTGTTTTAACCATTCTAATAAGTATGTAGTGGCATCTCAATGTGGTTTTAATTTGCATTTCCCTAGAGACTACTAATGTTGATCATCTTTGTTTCTTTTTTTTTAATGTTTTATTTATCCTTGAAAGAGAGAGACAGAGCATGGGGCAGAGAGAGATGGAGACACAGAATCCAAAGCAGGCTCCAGGCTCTGAGCTGTCAGCACAGAGCCCAATGCGGGGCTCGATCTCACAAGCTGTGAGATATTACCTGAGCCACAGTCAGGCACTCAACCGACTGAGCTACCCAGGTGCCCTGAGCATCTTTTAATGTGTTTCTTTGCCATCTGTACATCTTTGGTGGAAAGTCTATTCAAATATTTAGTTCATGTTTCAAGGGCTGTTTGGAGTTTTGAGAGTTATTTTTATATGAGTCTTTTCTCAAATACGTGAATTGCAAATATTTTCCCCTACTCTGTTTAATAAATACTCTTAATATTGAATTGAGCAGCACCTGCCTAGCTCAGTTGGTAAAGCATCTGACTCTTGATTTTGGCTCAGATCATGACCTCATAGCTCGGGAGATCAACCTTAGCATAGGGCTCTGGATTGACATCACAGAGCCTGCTTGGGATTCTCTGTCTCCCTCTCTCTTTGTCCCTCCCCCCCATTCATGCTCACTCGCTCGCTCTCTCTCTCTCTTTCTCTCTCTCAAAAATAGTAAAGAAACATTTAAGAAAACATATCCTTAATATTGAATTGAAAAATTTCAATGAATTGAAATCCCAAATACAAAAAAGGATAACAGTTCTTTCAAAAAGAACTTATGAAATTTAAATCTACAAATGATATGGCTATATATATATCTTTACCTCTTCAGAGGAGTCAACAAGATACTTAGAATAATGTCATGAAAAAGTTGGTAGTAGTAAATCTAAATTTCTACTCGGGAACTATTTAAGTCAGCACACAGGGAGATGTGATATAAGGGATATGCACATCCCCCAAATAACAACAACAACAACAACAACAACAACAAATATATATATATATATATATATATATGTGTGTGTGTGTGTATATATATATATATACATATATATATACATATATATATACATATATATGTATATGTATATATACATATAATTGAAGTACTGTTTTCTTTGAAACAAAACCATAATGGAAAATATACATGCATTTTTGTTGAGCAATCAGATATTATTCTTTCAAATAATTTCTATCATAGATATCAATAATTATTATAATAGATATATTTCTCTACTAAAATAAGTCTGATGGATAAACTATTCAGGACTGAAAACCTGCTCCTCACTCCCACTGCAATCAGTCTGTTAAAAAGCATGTTGGAGGATTATGCAGTCAACTTTTTGTGTGTAGACATGTATAAGAGATACTTTACTATGAGGGCTATGAACCTGACGTTCCTAAGAGGATCTTCAGTTCTATAATCAAGTGTTCCATCGTTAATCCCTACTTGAAGGGAAGGTTTTACAGGAAGAAGGGGAAGTTTTATTGCTATTTCTACAAATGAGGTATTCTTACACTGAGTGATCAAAAGACCCACATACGCCATAAAATGCTGCATTTTTCAGGCATATTTATTTTTAACCAATTAATAAGCACAGATTGTTTGCAAATATTATGGACATCACAGAAGAACTACTAGATATGGGAATGGAATTCCTTCTAGTTAAGGAGGCCAGAAAATAGCACAGAATATGAGCAACAACAGTGTCGATTATTAGGTAAAGACCAAAGACAGAACAAGGGGAGTAGGTTGTTGAAAGGAAAGGAAGCTAGCAACAAAGATTCATTTCTACCTTACAGACTAGCTGTTTCTCCTTGAACTATTGAAAAGTGCCACCAAATATCATTCCAGTTATGACAGTTCCTTGGCACAATGAGGTTCTGGTCTCATGATATGAAGTCAATGTTTTAATGTTATGTTTTCACAACTTGTTCTGGCTGTGAGTAATACAGAGATTCAGGAGAGGAATAAACCCACACTAGAAGAGTCAGAGAAAATTTCACAGAGGAAGTGGGACATAAACTGAACCCTGAAGCATGGATAGATTTTGCTTAACAGAAGAGAGAGGAAAACAGTGTGAAGGAACCGAAAGAACCAGAAGGACAGTTGTGGAAATTTGTCATTCTTTGGTCTCCAGCATCTGATGCCCCTGTCCATCACGGAAGCCCAAAGTGCCAGCTGTTTGCTCTCCATCCTTCCTGACCAAGTACAGGGCTCAGGCTCTGCCAGTTGGAATCACCTGTGCCAGTCTTGGACTCGCCATCTGGTGCCGTGTCGGGGAGCAGCAGGGAGCGGACAGCATGCATGTGTGTGGGTAGGTGAATCTTTGTCCCAGAAGCAGCCAAAACAGAAGCTCAAGTAGCAGGACCCGTGTGAGGGGGGCCAGTAGTGTGGCGAGAAGCACAGAAGGGTCATCACTGGTTCTATCTCACAGTGTGACTTGGGGCACTGTTCCTGGTTACATGTCCCCAAAGCCATGTCTCTCTGGAAATTCTGTGACTCATCTAGTATCTTTTTAGTAAGTTCCTTTTATGCTTAAATCAGCTAAAATCAGATTTTGAGTAGTAATGGGCATTACATTGTAAGAACGTCTTTATCAATCCCCATCTCCCTACATAAAGCATCAATCAGTATTCTGTCCTCATTTTCTTTTTTTTTTCTTCAGCAGACAGCATAGCGCAGGAGTCAAGGGCATGGCTCTGGAGTCTGATGGCCCTGTGCTCACACCCCAACTCCATGTGAAAGCAAAACTAAGGGGAAATCCAGGGCCCTGAGCAATCTGTATGACCATACCATACACTTTCATACCTTTCTGGTTATTTCCAATAAATAGGTGCTTGCTGAATACGCATTTAAGGATCCAAGATCTTTCCCATACATAAGTCTCTTTGGAACCAATGTAGATTTTCTGCCTGTGAGTTACAGCATTATAAGATAATAAAGAACAAACTCAGTGATCTTTGGTGTAACCCATGCTTCTGAGCTCATTAAAACATGGCCTGGGTTTAGCACCCATTAACACATTGCATTTCTTCTAATGGTATTTAACTTCTTGTTTGCTATTTAACTTTTCACCAGTTGCCTCACAAATAAACGTGTCTCCTGGAGGACAAAGACTGTCTGTATCCTTGTATCCTACAATATTCCCAACACAGAGCTGGGCATGTAGAAATTACACAACACATATTTCTCGAATGAAATAAAGCCTGTGGAAGTGCCTCAGTCACCGTGAATAAACTGAGTTGCATTCAACATGCTGAAAAAAGTATTTATTCGTGTACTTGGGCCACTTAAGCCTAAATATGCAGCAAGCAGTAGAGGACTTGTTCCACGCACTGTGGCAGCCACATAATGGGATGTTTTGCAGAAAGTGGTAATGATACATTAAGTTTAAAAGACAGAATATAACAATATGTGTGTATACACATGAGCACTGCACCAAATTTCCACCTCCTGGCTAGAGGACACAGGGAGATGAAAGCTTAAGGTAAAATGATTTGATGGGATTTTTTCATTATTCCAACTTTCTTTTCAGGTCTGAAAAACAAGCCAATACCTTCAAAATAAGGACCTTGTGTATATTTCCTTTAATTCTATAACCATACTTGATCCAAAACATAAAAATTAAGAGGAAAATGCATTTCTGAGGAATCTTTCTGTACGATATGGGCAAGTATAATGCATTGGATACTGTTTGTGCCCTAGCCATCTCCTGTCTCCCTAATCCTCACCAGGCTTCCAACTGCCAGCACCTGCATTATCTTTGCCTAAGAGCTTTCTGTCACCACATGAGCCCACTTTGTTCACATGTTTGGCTTCCCAGAAATACTGGGAATTACCCCCAAAAGCAGCCTTTTGCCGGTGACTGTGTAGATATCACAGCTCCCCCATCACTCAGGTGGAATAACGTTGAAATATATGCTCTAAATCATTTTCCAGAGGCCCCTGGCGATTAAGGTCTGGTTGTTCAGAATGGTCACTGGCTCAGTACTGCACCCCATATGTCCCCTTCCTTCTACTTCACTTCCTTACACTCCTGCAGGAGTCGCTTGGGATTACCTTCCAAATAAATGATACTTGAATCCTGGTGGGTGGTTGTGTGCAGGCTTTGCAAACAGGCAGGCCTGGGTCTCACTCCTGTCACTGGTGCTCACCAGCTGTGCAACTTTGCACAAATTCCTTGAAGTCTCCAATCCCCAGTTTCTTCATATATATACAGAAATGATAACATCTATGTTGCAGTGTTATTCTAGGAATGAAATTCACATGCAACAATGTATATATGTCATTAGCATGTGGTTCAAAAAGTGATGCTCTCCTTTGTGTTTTAGTGGGACTGACAATAACAGAAACAGTGGCAATCTTCCCAGGATCTTGCTAAATGCAGGTTCTGATTCAGAATCTGGGGTAGAGGCTGAGATTCTGCTTTTCTAACAAACTCCCAAGTAATACCAATGTCGCTGGTCCTCAGACCACACCACACGACGAGCAGCAAGAATTTAGGATATCATCTTATAGGGGGCAGAGAATGAGGAAGAGAAATCATCTGTATAATGATTCACTCCAGGACTGGTCTTCACTATATCACTACAGACAGACAGACACACACACACACACACACACACACACACACTTTCAGGTATTTTCAGAAAAACAGAGGAATTTCCTTTTGCACCTGATATCATACATATAACCAAAAAACCACTTAATTCTTAAAGAATTCTTTGGGCAAGTAGCCTTTTTCTCAATTCTTTCCACTCCCGGCACCAAATTGTCTCACTTATCCGTTTCTGCACAACAAACTACCTCAAAGCTTAGTGACTCACAACAACCATTTCACCATTTGTCACAATTTTGTGGGTCTCTAGCTTGGGCAGGGCTCAGCTGAGTGATTCTTCTGTTTCATGTGGTATCAACATAGGTAATTTGCTGGTATTCCACTAGGGCTGGGCTCATCTGAAAGGTCCACCACAGCTTCACTTCCATGTCTAGCACATTGGCAGGGATGGCTGAAGGATGAACTCAGTAAAATTGTCAACTGGAACACTGACAAGAGACCTCTCCAGGATGATGGCCACAGAGTGGCCACCTCTCACTTGGCAATTCAGAGTTCGAGAGCAAGTGTCACAGTGAACAAAGCATACCATCTGATCTTATATCAGTTAGCCTGGGAAGTCACATAGCATCATTTCTGATATACTCTGTTTTTCTAAGTACGTCCAGATTCAAAGGCACAGTACAAGCCCCCATCCCTCAATGAATTTGCAGCTATGATTTTAAATTGTCACAATTTCCCCTCTGGCCACAAATGCTAACATGCCTCCTGCATGAAAAATGCACTCACTCCCTCCCAAGCCCCTCTGTGACAGCTTCAGCCTCTGGCCAAGGCTCAGGCTAAAAGTATAGAATCTCATCATCAAAAGATGGTCCTCATCAGGTGTTTCCTAAGGTGACTCATTGATAAATGTTAAGTCTAGTTTCTGTGAGCTCAGCTGAAAGTCAAGAATTAATCTGTAAATTAAACAGGGAATGATATTTTGAGTAAAAAGATGGTAGAGACTAGAAAGAAGCATTTCAAGGAATGCTTTCAATTTATTTCAAATAACATATCAAATATTACAAACAATAAAACTCAAGGAGCTAAGGTCTCCCCCGAGCCTTGCCATAAATGAGGCACTTAGAAAAGCACAGTGAATCTCAAGCCACCAGGGGACCATTTAATGTTCCATTTAAGGCACATTCCTAAGCATCCTTCTTATTCCCAGGAACGTGCTCATCAGCTAACATTTATTCAGCACTTAAAGGTTCTGACCTGCTGTTGGAAGTGTTATAGGGGTTCGTTCAAATATGTTTAATCCAAACATGCCTACATTCTCTCTTTCACTCAGTGCCAACGACAACGAGCGAGTGATTCATGAGGCAATTCTCATATTGCCCTTAGAAGCTTAAATAGAAAACACAGAGGTCTGGGGGCTTTTTAACATTCCCTTGATGAAAATGATGAAAAGGCCACATTAGCAAACAAATTCATTAAGTTGCAAATTAATGGGTCACAGAGTACAGCTGAGGCAAGAGAAAAAATGGCAGGAAATGGACATGAGCCCTGGAAACATGGCTCCAGGGTCTGCTTTCTGCCACCTTTCTACTCTGAACAAGGTACTTACCCTATTTATTGCTCAGTTTCTACAAAAAACCTCTAGGAGGTAACTTTCAGTACTATTATAAAGACACAATAAGGTTAAAAAAAAACGAATATATGTTAAAAGCTCTGAATTGCTGAAGAAAGTGTCAGTAGACTCTGACTTCAATGAGTATTTGCTGAACAAATGCTATTCCTTATCTAACCTTGGACTTACTGTCAGGCCTCTGTTATTTCTATTAACAGGTCCGTGATCTGATCCATTAGTGACGTATATCACATTGTCATACAAGTGCTTTGAGCGTAATGTGACAGAATTAAGGCAATCTGTCTCAGTGTGCTTCCTGTCATCACCTCCACCCGATTCAAACCTCATCACCTCTCCTCCAGAGCACTGGCCTCCTTAGGAGTTTCTCCAACATGTGTTTCATCAGATTAAAATTGATCCACATTGCCAAAAAATTAATGAAATTAAGTACCAGTTCCTTATTCTGGCACTCAAACCTTCCAGATATGTCCCCAAAACACTGTTCCAGCATTATTGCTCAGAAAATCCCTACATATGACCTATACCCTAATGAAACTAATCATCTTGTTTTTCCTAGGACACGTTCTGCATCATTTTCTTCTTGCCTGAGCTATCTTCTCCACTCGAAAACCTCTGCACCAATCCAATCGTTCTTTAAGGCCACTTTCAAACTTGCAAAAAATAAAAGGAAGCCGTGTCAATAAAGATAACACATTGCACAGAAAGTCACAGGAACTGATGTGGTGTGCCAGGCAAGACCACAATGTCTAGATATCTACAGAACTGGAAAGATAATGTCAGCCTCTATTAGAGCAAAAGTTTGCATTGTTACTGGCATAAGAATTTTGGAAAAGCTCCTCACCCCTGGAACTTTACTATACTGAATAAGTAGACAGTACCCAAAAATCTGTCAACTATGACGATAGCTGGCTGTCTTTTATGTACAGTTCTCATCACATAAGCTCAACCCAAATGGTGCCAAAACAATCCATCATTTTGTTTTATTTGGTATTTTAATGCAAAACAGGTCTCCCAAAAATCTATCCAAAAGTTGTAGTTTCCAGACCTTTAACAAAGAAACTGCTTAGTTGTTCTGTTTTGTTTTTATTTCTTCTGAAACCTTGGTAAAACAATTGCAAGCCCATATTATCTTGTATATTTTACCTTCACAGGGGCTTTAAAAAAAAAAACTTAAAACCCCTTAGCTTTATAAAGTTTGGGCAAAGAGTCCACAGGCAAGAAAAAGTAAAGTTAAATCAGATATTAAACCATCTACTACTTACAACGAAGTTGCCATATACTGCCCCAGACAGATTTATTTCAAAAAGCTTTCATTGGCTCCAACCATGTAAAAGCATGCAAGCACTGAGTGGTGAAGTCAATGCATAAAGTACTACAAGACCATAAAAATAACCCTCAAACAGAGGCTACATGAGGAAGGGCCATCCTCTGAGGTTAAGTAACCAAATTCCACACAAGATGGTTGGAATTAGTGATCCACGGCTGAGCCATTCAACTGCTGAGAAGGCAAAGGGAGTCCCAGTAAGGACTACTACAATTTTTATGTCCATAAAACTTGCCAACAATGACAATATAACAACCACAGCCTTTCTCAGAAAAATAAATAACCTTTTTTTTCCCCTCTCATGGTAGCTATTACATACAAAATATTGACAGACACTACTTCATAAGAGGATTTCCCAAAAGCAAACCATCCTACGATGTGATACGGAAATAATCTGCCACCAACATGAAGGGGTCTCACTCTCATAATTAGGGAAGAGGGCACCTAAAAGGAAATAAAGTACCCAGTACATACTGAGTTCCTATTATGTACTATGCCTTACAAAGAGGAATGGAAGCCAAGGCAGGGAAGTCAACCACTATTCAGCACCCGGTACCAGGCACTCAGACGAAAGTGCTTTCACACCTACCTCACTCAGAGTTAGGTATTATTATTCACATTTCTACAGATTAACAAACTGAAGTCAGAGCAATTAAGCAATTCTCCCAGGTCACAGAGACACAAATTGTAGTCAAAAGTGTCACAGTTTGAACCCAGGCCTCATGCCTCCTTCAGTGTACCTTGCTTCTTAAAAGCACAACTCATACCCTCAAGGAATGTACCATCTGGTAAATCTGGAAGCTTTGACAATAATAACATGTAAAGTGTACTGTAATGAAATGGCTTGATGGCAAAGTGCCATAAACAGAGGAACTGTACCTTAAGTATAAAAGAAGGAGAAGAAGATAAAAACAAGTAGTATTTCAATCACACTGTCCATTAAAGAGAGTGGCCCTCTAGGGGCGCCTCGGGGGCTCAGTCAGTTGAGTGTCCGACCTCGGCTCAGGTCATGATCTGGCCCAGAAAGTAGCAAAGCTGGAAGAATATATACTTTTAAAACAATCCGTTGAAACTTACTCAAACCATATTTACCATATTTGCGTTTTAAGTCACATCTTCAAAGGGGACTGCACTGGCCAGCTAATGCAAGCATCTAATCCATCGAAAAGTTAGATTTTTGTATAGTAAAGTCATAAATTGACCTATTAAAAAGTAATGTCTAATCTCTTAAAATTATAAAAATAAGACTCATATGCCCCTGCCCCATCATCTCTGGATGAAACAATAAAATCAAATATCCCAGTCTGTTCAATGGTGGCCCCCGACCAAGGCTCAGAACTGTAAGTGCCACCACCAAAGGGCCAGCCTTCACCTTCATGCCTCCCTCAGCATTTTCAAGGTACTCTGTGGAATCTAATTCTCCTCCTGGTTATAGGAGCACACGTTTATGCACAAAAGGACAAGATCACTGTCCAATTAATATCCTAAGAAATTTGAGGAATGGATATGCTTTGCACAACACTCTCAATGAAGGAATAAGCTCGAGATCTTAGGGTTGTGATTTTTTAAAGCTTATTTATTTATTTTTTTTAGTAATTTCTCCACCCAACACGGAGACCGAACTCACAATGCTGAGATCAAGAGTGCATGTCCTCCAACTGAGCAAGCCAGGCACCCTGGGTTGGGGTTTACATCCGTATATTCTAATTTTCTTTTCCAGTCCAGTACATTTCCTCATCTGCTTGTAACAGCTTTATGCAACTGCATTTCCTCTTAGTTTCACACCCATAAGAGCTTGGATCCATTAATGCTAAGATGGTTGCTGAACATATCTTTATTTTTAATTTTTTTTTAACGTTTTATTTATTTTTGAGACAGAGAGAGACAGAGCATGAACGGGGCAGGAGCAGAGAGAAAGGGAGACACAGAATCGGAAGCAGGCTCCAGTCTCTGAGCCATCAGCCCAGAGCCCGACGCGGGGCTCGAACTCACGGACCGCGAGATCGCGACCTGAGCTGAAGTCAGACGCTTAACCGACTGAGCCACCCAGGCGCCCCATGCTGAACATATCTTTAAATTACAGAGGTTGAACCATATGATATGCCCATTAGTGAGCCATTTTTTACGTATTAAAATAACAATTTCATATATAAAAACTAATAGAATGAAAAAATCGCAAGTTTTTGGTGTGCTAAGATGTCTCTAAGCTGAACATCTGCTTCCTCTGGGGGCCTTCAGTGTTTCTCTACAAGGTGCCTCTAGGTTCCTTTCCACCCCATGGACGGCAAACGTCAATCCCCCAACTGCCTTGGGAAGCTTTGTTTCGGAGAAACTGTAAGGCAGAAAAATCCAGGCTTCTTTCAGGGGATAATGCCAAAACCATAGGAAATAATAGGGAAAAAAAATAGGACCTTTTAACTTGTGGAGGTACTAAAAGCGAGTTCCAAAGTGTAAACAGTTTAAGACACTCTAATACCTGCTCCTCTGCCTCAGCAAAGGAGTTTCTTCCATCTCTGCTGAAGAAAATCTCTGGGAAGACATTATAGGTGATTTAGCTTCCAAACTAGTTTGGTCCTGTACGATCTGCACCAAATTGTATTTATGGACTTCCATAAAGTGAAAGCTTCAAAGACGCTTCACCTAGGTCCCCAGGCTGGGCTGGCACTGGGGCCAATGAAAGCAATGCCTGATCCCTTAATTCGCAGGGCTGCGCAGCTCCCCGGTCCCCCCTTTCTGCCGCCTCTCCCTGCCTCGTTGGGAAGTGTAAATGGAAGGATTTGGTTTTATCCCCCAGGAGGCACAGTACAAAAACACAGTATGAAAATAAAGTATACAGGATAATATGCTTACTCTCTAGGGGTGTAAATGTTTACCATACACGCCTGCTGCAGATGCTGCTTTTCCTCTTCGGGCTAGCGTCCAATGGTGCTGATTAAGGTCACCTAGGCCTTCTTTCTCCATAGCATAGAAATAACTCATCTTGACAAGGATATGGATGTGGGGATGCATGTATATGTAGACAGACATGTTCATAGGAATGTGTGCACATAATCCTTTTTCTCTAGGCCACACCCATTCTGGCCAAGATTATGAAGGTTTAGTTACTGTTCACAGAAGAGATAACAGCAAAGGGGGTAAGAGGTCTGGCTTTCTGCAAATAAAGGAATGATCACCAGCGGCCACTAACATCACAAAAAGAGAGACCATAGTTACTAGTCATATCTTTTGAATTATTCTTGCTAAAAAATCTGATAATCTAGACTGAATTAGACCAATCTCTAAATCTAACTACCAGTTCACAGAAAATGGAAAGGGACAAAGGAACAAAAAGTAGAATGCACAGGTCCAGATGTAGGTAACTGAGTAGATCTGATGGTGGCAGTATATGGAAGTTCCTTTTAGCCTCTGGACAAACTAAATACCCAGCGCTTGGACCCATCTACAATATCCCTGCCATGTGGGCATTCCTTTACTATCTCTAGAAGTATTTCACACTTGGGCAGATTTAAAATCATCCCTGTATTTCTTCTTTTTATTGAGCAAAAGCCTGCCTCTTTTTGTGCCGGGCGTGTCACAGAAAACATGGTTGGTCTGGCAAGTATGCTTCCCAGAATTCCCTTCCCCCTAGGATTCGGGTTAGAGTTGCCAGAAGAGAATCTTGGGCAAGATTTCAGAGGCAGAGTGAAGTCTCCAGTCAGACGTGGTGGCAGAAAGACACACAGGACCTGGAAGGTCCTGGTTGTCCTCACTCTCCTCTACTCTACATTTAGCTCTTCTTCCCAGATGTGAGCTCCAATGACCAAAAGTGTCTCACTCCTCAGTCACAGACCCTCTGTAGCTATCCAGAGGCAACAGCTTCCCAAAGACAGTCCACTGGCTCCCCCTGCACAGTCCCGCTTTAGTAGCTCTATGGGCTTGTCTTCTCAGATCTCCCTGCAAGCTCTGACTTGCCCACCTAGGTCAGTGCTTCACTCATTTCTTAAAGGAATGACTCCTTCTCTGATCCTCCAACTCCCCTTTCTGGACCTTTCTTTCCCCTGATCCTCCCACAATTGTGTCAACTTTAATTTCTATAATAAATACCTCAGCCCACACTCAAACTGGCACTGCTTCCCTGTGGAACACTGTATGATACACCTTTCTCATCTACTGGACCAGGTTCTGCATCCCAGAGCCTTTCACAATTGATAGGTCTAATCCTTCTAAGGAAAGCCCGCCCAAGACTGGAGGGTTGCCATGATTTTTCACTGTCGACCTCATTCCTTCCGGCTACCACACCTGGCACTTCAGTGTTCCTGCTGGGATACAGTTTCAACCCCTCACATTGGGTCACTCTCCTAAGACTGTGTGAAGCATTTAATCAGTGTCTATTGTTTAACTGGAGCTCATTTATTCCAGCTTCTTGAGTCATTATACTTAGTGCTTTATTCGACACATGCAGTCCTATTTGTAGAATGTAGAAATAGTCACATTTGACCAATAAACTATCATATATTTATCTAACCCACTGATCCACAGGTAGGGGCCAAAGACAAATTTCTTCTGATACAGATTTCTCTTAAGGAGTCTCTTTTGGATATGACTGTCATGTCCAAGTTTTCATATGACCCCAGGTAAATCAATACCTAATCCAGGAGACTTGGTCAAAGTAGATAGTACAATGTTTAAATAAATAGAGGTATGCCACCAGTAGATTTAAATCTATGAGAATAGTGCATCACTAAAAATAGGGACAGACAGTAGGGCACATGTTCTCACATTGTACGCAAGATATCCAAGATGATACATTTTATTTTGGAAAGACAGCCAAGCAGAAAATAGATATTTGCAAAGAAGTGATATATGAATACACAAGAGTAAATTTACTCTTTAAAAGACAATAGACAAATAGGTAGAGATAAAACAAGGGGAAGCCAAGAATAGTACATTAGTAAAGTCAGTGTCATATGAGCATATGATCTCCTAAAAGTTAGCAGCTGCTTCTAGCACATTACCATTTACGTGTGAAAAGTTAAGATAGGAGAACTATCCCAATTTAGATCTCCATTACCAGGAACCACTTGGATAGTTAAACCACATGACTCTGATGATTCTCCTACTATTATTTCCCTAAGCCCACTACTGAACAGAAAGTTTCTCTTACCTTTTATAGTAAAACCTTGGTTTGTGAGCATAATTCATTTTGGAAACATGCTTATAATCCAAAGCACTTGTATATCAAAGCAAATTTCCCCCATAAGAAATCATGGAAACTCAGATGATTCATTCCACAACCCAAAAATACTCATATAAAAGTGATTACAATACTGTAATATAATACAAAATAATAAAGAAAATACAAAATATAAAGAAAAAAAACAAATTAACCTGCACTTACCTTTAGAAACCTTTGTAGCTGGTGTGAAGGAGACAAGAGAGAAGAGGGTTATTGTGTAGGACAACTTTCACTATCACTATCAGAATCATTGTTATCTGTAGACTCAACCTTTTTCTGCATGGGTACCATTGTATATGCTCGCATGGATGTTGTCTACAGTAGAGTATTAATAAACTCTTGTCATATATTGTATTTAATGCAACTGGCAATAAGGCAGCAGAAGGAAGGGTCTATATTTGCAGGCAGGCTGACCTAAAATGAAGCAAAGCATTCCTAAGCTTACTCTTGTATGGAGAGCAAAGGACTGTCCATAGGTGTTTTGAAGTGACAAAAAATACACTAGTGCCAGTTGTGGGCACCTTCCAACTTGCTGAAAAACCACTGATTTCTGCCAAACACAGCAGCCTGAGACTGAGCATCTGAGCATGGAAGATCACCCACAATCTCGCAGCAAGACAGAAAGAGAAGAACCATTGGCTCAGTTGTGATCATGTGACATTCAGCATTACATACTAGTCGTATTGCAAGACATCACTCGTTTACCAAGTTTAAACTTATTAGAAATGTTTGCTCGTCTTGTGAAACATTCACAAACCAAGTTATTCGCAATCCAAGGTTTTACTGTATATACTATGATAAATAGGAGAGTAACCCAAATTATAGAATACATTTCATCTCATTTTTCCCCTCTGGTTGAATAAGACTTCCCCCCCCCACCCCCGCCAACATAAATGTCTTTAGATTTTGACCAACATATGGACAGACCTTTAAGTGAGATAGGAAACAATTCAAATGTCCCTCACTTGGGAACTGGTTGAATAAACGATGCAGCTTTCAAGGGGATGAGAAATAGCCACATATTCTGCTAAGGAGTAACTGCTGAGATAAGGGGTATAAAATTGTTTTGTTTTTTTTTTTTAATTTTTTTTTCAACGTTTATTTATTTTTGGGACAGAGAGAGACAGAGCATGAACGGGGGAGGGGGAGAGAGAGAGAGGGAGACACAGAATCGGAAACAGGCTCCAGGCTCTGAGCCATCAGCCCAGAGCCTGACGCGGGGCTGGAACTCCCAGACCGCGAGATCGTGACCTGGCTGAAGTCGGACACTTAACCGACTGCGCCACCCAGGTGCCCCTAAAATTGTTTTTAAAAAAAAGTAGAGGAAAATGCATATATTAAACAAACATATATCTAAGAAAGTGGGAGTGGGGGAGATACCAAGACCTACATATACTTGCTTCTATAAAAAAATAGAAAGATAATGGGGTGCGTGGGTGGCTCGGTTGGTTAAACATCTGACTCTTGGTTTCAGCTCCCAGGATCCCAGGGTCATGGAACTGAGCCCTGCACTGGGCTCCACACTCAGTGTGGAGCCTGGTTGAGGTTCTCTCTCTCTCACCCTCTGCCCCTCTCCCGTGCTCATGCTTTCTCCCTCTCTCTAAAAACAAAAAACAAAAAAACAAAACAAAATAAATAACAACAACAAACAATTCCTTTTTAAAAAGTAGAAAGATAAGCAATGAAGTTTTTTAAAAAATTACTTATGGAGGAGGGGAAGACAGCAATGGAGGCCAGACTTCTCTGAATACACATTGTTTTACATGACCTCCAAACAAAATTAAATACAATTTAAGATACCTACACTACAACTCTAAAGCAAAATGAAACAAGTACATTTAAATATGTAGGAAGTTGGTAGATTGTACAGAGAAGAATTTACTTCACGTGATTAACAGACAAGTTTGACTATACATCCTAGTATCATATACTCTAAAGATGAAAAGGTGAAAAATAAATTTAAACTGTGTTTGATAATCATATTTTAATAATACTTTATATTGTTATTCTGAAATACTATTATTATAAATTTATCTAGAAAGACAAAAACAAGTATCAGTAAAAATTCATTATTTAGTTTCTCTTTTAAAAGAAAGAAAATAAGAGGTGTCTGGGTGGCGTGGTTGGTTAAGCATCTGACTCTTGATTTTGGCTCAGGTCATGATCTCATGGCTCATGGGTTTGAGCCCCACATCAGGCTCTGTGCTGAAAGTGCAAAGAATATCTTGTTGTACCAGAAAATAAGAAAGCTATTTATAACAATTGAAGAACTCATCAGCCCAACGTGAAGAGGCTCCCGTTGGCCAAAATGGGATAATTTGAGCATTGATAAGAAAATGCATCAAATAAATAACAAATATGTTTAAGCATCCATAAGTTCATTATGATACTTTAAACAAATTAAGTGACCAAGTTTGGCTGATGTTAAGAAACCAAGTCATTGAAACTAGAAAAAAAAAAAAAAAAAAAAAAAAAAGAAGAAGGGCAGAGGTGGTTGTAAATACAGCATCTATCTGGCCTTCCTTATGCAAACTATACATCAGGATAATCAAATTGTTGGTATAGGGAAAGAATTCTGGCAAATAAATTAAGAAGAAATTATAGAATTAGAATATCACAGAATATCACAGATCTAGACAATGTTGTTCAAAGCTGTCAATGTCACCAAAAAAAAAAGAAAAAAGAAGACAACAGGTACTATGCTCATCTTAAGAAAAAGACTGTGTTTTTAAGGCCTTTTTTTTTTTTTAGCAAAACTTAAATATTTATGGATGATATAATGGGACATCTATGCTTTCTTGAAAATAATCTAGAAAGGGGCCTGGGAGACCACTAAGCAGAGATACAGATAGAACAATATTGGCCATAAATTAATGATTGTTGTAGCTGGGAGATAGTAAATCGAGGTTCCCTGTACTATTCTCTCTACTTTTATGAGTGTTTGATATTTTCAATAATAAAATTTTGTTAATTGATGAGATTTTGAAACCAAACTACCTGTGTTTGAATCCCAATTCAACTACTTAATAGCAACGTAATCTTGGGCAAACTATAGCAAGTTGTGTAATCTCTCCACAACTTGGCTTCCCCATCTCTAAAACAGGAGTGATACAAACAGTCACCATCTCAATGGCTTTTGGGAGAATTCAATGAGATAACATATGTAAAGTGCCTAGAATAATTCCTAATATATAGTAAACGCTTAAATGCTAGCTATTATAATTTTTAGGGTCCACCAGATTTGACAAAGACCTGGCTTACATCTGAGTCTTTAAACCCTTAAGATTGGCTTATGAGAAATTGTTTTTCTTTCTTCTTAGTGAGGACCACAACATAAATCCAACAATCTCCTTACCCCCCCACCCCCACCACCACCCACAACAGGTAAATCAATGACAAAAATTGACCAATCTTTCAGTTTCACCATTATGATACTCAATCTGGTGCTCCCAAAGGAAAGGCTTCAATGCCACATCCTTATCTCAACTCCCCAAGGGACTCCTCTCTCTCTCGCTCTCCCAACACCACCTCCAGGGCCAGCCCAGAAGTCATCACTGAGACGGCTAGTGGTAGTATAGTTCAGCAGAAAACACAGTGGAGTAGAGTCAAAAGCCATGGATCTTCATCAGCCTCTGCCCTGAATAGCTGTCCAACCTTGGAATCTTGGTAACAAAATGTTGCCAGCATCTTTGGAATTCTTGTCTTAAAATACCCTTTGAAGGCTCTTAGAGAGGTCTTTTGAGTATCTCTTGTTAACAGCAAATCTTCAGCCTTTGGGGGTAAAATCATAATCATACACAGTGAAGTAGATAATAAAGCTGTCTTTGGTGTAAAAACAGACATAACAATTAATAAAGGAGATTAAATTTCTTTTAGGAAGTATATAGTGACTTTTAAAAACATTCCTTCCCTGAAGTGGCAGGGAGAGAATTTTCAGGTTAAATGTAAATAGCTTCTTCACAACATGTCTGCCTTAGAAAATCTTCCCTGAGGTATGTTTGCTAATTTGTCTTTAAACCAACTTAGGGTGCGCCTGGGTGGCTCAGTCGGTTGAGCGGCCGACTTATGGCTCAGGTCATGATCTCGCAGTCTGTGAGTTCAAGTCCTGCGTCTGGCTCTGCGCTGACAGCTCAGAGCCTGGAGCCTGTTTCAGATTCTGTGTCTCCCTCTCTCTGACCCTCCCCCGTTCATGCTCTGTCTCTCTCTGTCTCAAAAATAAATAAACATTAAAAAATTTTTTTTTAAAAACCAACGTATTTCTTTCAAATCTCATCTTCAAAGGAATCATAGGAATAACGTCTACAAAGTACTTGAGTGTGTGGATATTGTCTTTTGTGCAGATATAGCCATATAGGTAAATTTACAAGTCAAAAATCATTAAATTCATATTTCAATTAAACAGTTTAAAGAAATTCAATACGAATAGGAACCAGATCAGCTGTGTCTGAGCCTCTGTAAAATGGCACTAATGACAATATTGTAAGGATTAAATGAGTAAATGTATGTTAAGTATTTGGACAGACTAGTTCATAATAAAAGCCATTAAAGTGTTAGCTACTAACGTCCTTATTAATGTTTCAGGTTCCAGTTTTCAAAAATTAAATGTCTCTCGTTTAGTTTCATTCTTCATTCATCCTGCTTATGGCAAACGCAGATTCCTGTCACTGATTGTACACACATTTCTGAGTATATGAAAGGCTCTTAAAGTTGTTTTCTATGTTTGGGTAGGAATTTTGATCTAGATAGGCAAGCTTATATGTAAATAAATTACACATATCAATCAGCAAAAATTGTCTGCATGCCAATAACAGCCAAGTCAATGAATTAGGAACTGTGGAAATACAAGAAAGGAAAAGGCACAAGCCTCATCCACAAGGAGTTTCCCATTTGAATAAAGGAGAAAAATTAAAATATGAGGTTGGATGATTGTTTAAGGAAGTATGCTATGAGCACTACATGACCAGAGTGGTGAAAGTAATGACATGATATATTCTGTGGAAGAACAAGGCAGAGAAGTCCCTGAGAACCAAAATAATTCAAAATTCTTTCAGGGAAGATGGACTTGAGACACGGTTTAAGGGCTAAGATTCAAAAAAGGGAAAAGTGGGGAGAAGCATGAACAAGAGAAGGACACATTTTAAGTGGGCATTGGAAGTGATGAGAGCAGAGAGACAAATGTAAAGAAATAGTGGAAGAGAAAGTTAGCAAAGAGATCGAGACTTTGAAGATCAGACTTAAGAATTTCAACCATACCTTATAAGTAGTACAAAGGTAATAGGCTTTTCAAACAAAGCTTTCATATGACTAAGGCAGTATTTTAAGAAAATTTCTAGATTTAGGGTCCATAGAGCCTGCTATGGTTGAATTATTTGCAGATATGGGCATTTGTGATTCCCTTCTCTCCTGTTTTCAAGAATTTTGTGGTCCATTTGCCTGTGTTTATAACACCTTTGGTTCACATAATCCCTCAGATTTGAGTTCACCTTTCCAAAACAGGAGAAGATTGAGGTAGCAGGCATGTAATTTGCCAAAAACTAAATCCATCTTGTACTCAGACCACGTGGCCAAGTACTCTTTCCAAACAGGGTACCGACAACTCCCTGGGCTCTGAAACCTCCAGAAGAGAGACCCATCCAACCAAACACTGTCCCTCTTCCTTTTGTAGAGAGTTATAGAAATAAAGAAATATTGCTTTTTTCTTTTCCCCTTATAGTAAAAAAGTTTTTGCTGCTTATATAAATAATGCATGCTTATTATCAAAAATGCAAATATATCCAGGGTACCTGGGTGGCTCAGTTGGTTGGGCGTCCAACTTCAGCTCAGGTCATGATCTCAGGGTTCGTGAGTTCAAGCCCTGTGTCAGGTTCTGTGCTGACCACTCGGAGCCTGGAGCCTGCTTCGGATTCTGTGTCTTCCTCTCTCTGCTCCTCCCCCACACTCACTCTCTCTCTCTCTCTCAAAAATAAATAAAGCTTAAAAAAAATTTTTAATAAAAAAATGCAAATATATCCAAGTATAAAGGAAGAAATTACCTGGAGTCTTTGAGACAACCACCATTAATATTTAGAGACTCACTTTTTAAGCATCTCATCACATATACATTCATACATACATCTATTGCATATATTCTGTAATTTTAATCATGGTATTGGCAATGCATTGGTAATATGAATATATTATTACTTAGACATTTTGTTTTCTTTCAACTTTCCCTTCTCCTCTTTTCCATCCCTTAATCCTGCTCTTTCCAAACCCAGCTTTATATACCTAGTATATACATATTCTGTGCTTTTACACTCTTACAAGCATATGAAACATACATATATACCTATATATATATATATGATTTTATCATTATTGTTAGACTTATAAAAACAGTGTCCATTACATATACTTCTTTGCATCATATTTTGCCCACTACACAGTACATCATGGAACTTCCTCCAAGTTAAATGACATTTAATTCATTTTCTTTAATATGTCATGAAATAAGAGCAATTCATATTTATTGAGCTCTTACTATGTACCAGGCACTGTTGCCATATAAATTACCTGTATTACTTAATTCTCACAAAAACCTTATGAGATTGGTATTGCTGTTGTCCTCATTTTATGCATAAGAAAACTGAGTCATAGAAACGTAACACCCTTCCCAAGGCTGATCATTACACATTTCAGATGAACATAGGGATTAAAGCCCAGGCAGCCTGATGCTAAAGCCATGCCATGAACTTCTACATGATATGGCTTAGCCAGGCGTGTTGGGGCTCCCAACCAGTCCCTCACTAATGGGCATTCTCTTGATGTCAGTTTTTTGCCACTATAATAATACTTCAATAAATATCGTTCAATATACGTTGTGATCTATGGGTATTTTATTCCTTTAATTCAACAGATTTTAATGAGGGCCTACTCTATGCCAGGGAATATTCCATTTGCTAGAGTTCCAGGAGTGAGGGAAACAGACACAGTCTTTGTTTTCATATAGTTCATATTGCAACGGGAGAAGAGAATGAATGAATGAATGACAACAAAAATAGGAAATAATGACATGAAGTCATAAGCAAAGAATTAAAAGAGAGTGATACAATAGAGAGCCACTTGATGATGATATTTTTTATATGATACAGATCTTCATGTGTGAGATTGCTGGGTCAAAGGATATGTTGTCATTTTTTTTAACTTTGATATTTATTGCTCTTTTGCTTCCCAAAAAGTATATTTACAATAATTCTCATTTCCACCAATAACAGTATACGTTTAAAAAATAAATTTTTCTTGTCTTCCTTTTTAACTAGAAGTACTTTAAAAGATTTTTCCTTCTCTGCTATTTCAAATTATATATATGTACATCAGCTATAAGGTAAACATCAAAAATTACTTCATATCACCTTGTGTATTTTTTAAAACATATATATGGCTATTCCTATGAAATCCAGAATGTGCATCTCACAGACTCTCTCAAAGGACACATGTGCATGTTGGTGAGGTGGGGGTAGATAGTATCTTGTCTCATGTTCTTCAGACAGACAGTAGAAGAGTTAATGCTTTAGGAAATACTTGAACACAACTGAGTTTTTAAATTTTTTTTAATGTTTTTATTTATTTTTGAAAGAGAGAGAGACAGAGCGTGAGCAGAGAAGTGACAGAATCTGAAGCAGGCTCCAGGCCCTGAGCTGGCATCACAAAGCCCCACGCGGGGCTCGAACCCATGAACCGCAAGATCATGACCTGAACTGAAGTCCTGTACTTAACCAACTGAGGCACCCAGGTGCCCCGGACACAGCTGAGTTTTTAAAGATAGCAAGAAGGCAAGTTTAATAGGTTGAAAAGAGATCTCTATAAAGAAAAATCTTGATAAACATTAAAAAGCCATCCACCCTTGAGGGGCTGAGGTATTTTTGGAGTAGCAATCAAAAGAATACCACTGAATCTACCATCCATAGCATATGGAGCTAGACTTTCTCCCCACATCCCAGTTCCTCATTTACAGGCCTGCCTGGTTATCACAAGTTCTCCGTGGACTGTCATTGTGTGGAGGACGCATCCATATGCAACAGGTATTTCATGGGAGAAAATGCAACCGAGTAACTTCCAACCACCCTAAGATACAGAAAGGAGGAGAACCTGTCTTACTGGCTCTCACCAGTCCCAGGACCCCTTCCACCATGCGGAGGGAAAGTGGGCGGGCACTCCGATACCGGCTCTCTGCAAAATGCTCCGCCAAATCAGAGCGATACCTAAATCTAACCTCTCACTTAAAAAGACTGCACGCTTTATGTGTGCAGGAAAGCAGGGTTTTATTTTAACCGTGTTTCACAAGCAAAAGCAATGGAAAGAATTCCATGTCTAATCTTTTTTTTTTTCCTTCCCTTGAAATTTGATCATACTCCTAACTTTAGTCATACTGCCTGGTTTCCTTTCCTTAATGGAGTGAAATTTATGTCTGTGATTAGAGAATTGGCTTGGGAAAACCATTTGAGTTTTAAAAGTTGTATGTTTTAACAATAACAGATATGGGAACCCTGGAAGAAAACCAGTGTGTTTTGGATGTTAATTCAGACATCATAATGACTTGCTATTTCAATGCACAGTTAGTAGGTAATGGTGGTATGAGACGTATTTGAGGGGGGAAAAAGTTGACTTGAAGGTTTTCACAAGGATAGCATAGTGATAAATTTAAAATTATCGCCTAGATGTATAGCTTTTTGGCTAAGATGTCTAGGATTGTTTTGAAAATAAAGAATAAGGTGACATGCATTAAAAGAGTAGCTTTTCTGGGAGTGCATTCACCACAGGCATGACCTTGTGCTCTAGCATTCACTGACACAGAAAAAAAGGAATCAGATGCTCCTTGCTTTATACAATAGATATGTTCTTTAATTGAACCATATTTTTCAGTGTATCGGGGAAATTCACTGAGACCTTGAGGAGAAGAGGAGGAAGGCTATGAAATCCCCTTCACCCAACCACAAACAGGCCAATTCCTCCTTGTGGGAGGCTGGGGATGGGGATCCCAGGAGTTCAGTCCTCACAGCTGCACAGATCTGGATGGAAGTCCCTCCATCTTCTTGCTGTGACACTTAGAGCAAGTTAATCTTTCTGAGTGTCATCTGCAAATGGGGTGTGATCAGTACCTCACTTCAGAGGGTGTTGTGTGAGTTAAATGAGATAATGTACATAAAACAGTGAAGACTTTTATTACATTTTTAGTTCCTTCCTCCTCCGCACCCACTTGTTATGCTGGCTTTGGAATAATTGAATTGGAAGAAAGGAGTCCAAAAGAAAAGAGGAGGCGGGTATGGGGGTGGAAAGGAAGAAGATGCTTGGGAGTGGTCTGTACTTAACTGGCAGAACAACCTCAATTAAAGAACCAAAGAAACACCACCCATACCTGACGCATAACCTGTAGCCAACCCTCTCTTACAGAGAGGAATTCTTTTGCAATATGAATAATTGCCTCCGAATGCTTTTTAATTTCTACGTTTTTCTAATCAAGGCTTACCCATTTACCTATGTAGCTGCTCCATGGCTTAGCGATGCTATGAATCTATTGTTTGTGTCATTCATCTCAATACCGTTCATTTAAATGTTATGGGCCTATGTCAGCGCTTGTCCCCAAACAAGTAATAAAAAATAACTTTAACAGCGTGATAATCTAGAAAATATTTTCCGGGATATCTTAAGCATAGCAAAAATGAAAAACCAAATCCATGACCCCAAAAAGGTTTTAACACACAAATTCTCTAATTCTTTTTTTTTTTTTAATTTTAGAGAGAGAAATAAAGAGCACACAAGAGCAGTGGAGAGAGGTTGAGGGAGAGAGAGAGAGAGAATAAACAAGCAGGCTGCATGCTCAGCACAGAGCTTGATGAAGGGCTCAATCCCACAACCCTTGGGATCATGAGTTGGACACTCAACCCACTGAGCAACTGAGGCACCCCTCAAATTCTCAAATATCACTATAGCATATAACATCCATCATGACATGTAGGAAAGCACATTTGAGAAGTCTAAGTAACTCTTTTGGCTTCTTAATAAGTTAATGAAGTTAAAAATATAGGACTACAAATTCTGTGAAAATACTTCCTGGCTAACAACTTTCATTTCCTGGGGTGCCTGGGTGGCTCAGTCGGCTAAGCATCCAACTCTTGATTTCAGCTCAGGTCTTGATCTCATGGTTTGCGAGTTGAGCCCAGCATCAGGCTCTGCACTGACAGTGTGGAGCCTGTTTGGGATTCTCTCTCTCTCCCTCTCTCTGCCCCTCCCCCACTCTCCCTCTTTCTCTCTCTCTCAAATAAACTTAAAAAAAAAAAAAAGAACTTTCATTTCCTTAAAACTTTACTTATCATTTCCATCAAACTATGACTTCCTCTACAGGTCCACTTTCTCACAAGGAACAAAATGTTGAGCAGTTGACAAGCGTCATGGACTGTATCAACTGAGATCTGTGAAGAACAACAGAATCACGCTGAGGTAGGTGGGCAGTTCATTCACTGCATAAGGAGCTTGCTCCCACACACAAGACAAAATTTCAGAGCGCTGGGACTGACAGAGACACAAATTATACATATCACGGGCTTTTAAGGACACCTCGTGAATAGATGAAACTGGCAATGTTATCTCCATAAATGCCAAAGGCCTAACATTATAGATATAGGAGGGATGATGCAGCTTATCATAAGCCCCAATCATTAGCACAAGCAGGAACTGAGAGGAAGCAATAATACAGCTTGAAATCACCTTTAAAGCTCATGTCTTCTGCAGGTGTCTGTCTTCTTTTAAACAGAGATGTGCAATCGTCAGATACGTGTTAGGAAATCCATGACCTTCCTTAAGAGAGCTGTTGGATGATGACAAAGCTGTCTTTACTTCATTCAAGAATAAATTACTCAATCTCATGACACCATGGTGTGAGAAGTCGCTTGGCAAGAAGGTTTAAGTTCATCTCTTTCTTTGCTCTCCATCTCCCTGAGACTTACCTTCAGAGCTAGCTGGTGCCTGGTTTTATACACAATTTGCCACAAGGTTCGGGTTTTTTTTTTTTAATGATAACTAAAGACTGCTGAAATATATTCAAATAAGATTTCATACGAGCATGGCTTTCTGCTAGCTAGTTTCTTAAACGAATACAGAAAAAAATCCATTGTAGTAAATTCTCTGCTCCCCACTTCCACCAATATCCACTCCATCACCACTGCCAGCCCTAAATTGCTTTATTGCAGTGGAATTATGTTATAATGTTAAATTGCTATAATTCAAGTTTCCAGGCTAGAGGAAAAGCAGCACATGTAGTCAGTCTTTCTGAGGCGAATTAGCAAATGAAAAGAAGTGCATTGTAGGAGAACTAAGGAAGTAGGGGAAGGAACTTTGTGGGGGAAAGAAGGAAGTAACTCCCTTTTGTGTATTCTGGGTTCTTGTCCAGTTTTGTTTTGTGGCTTTCATGATGTCAGAGGCAGTGACAGGATGCTTCAAAGGTGATTGCCACTTGATGCTAGGGCTAAAAAATCTTGAAGAGCTTGACCCTGGCCCCCACTATATCTCTCTCCTCTGTTCCATTGCCTTCCAGGCTCAGTTGAGTCCTGTCAAGCAAAGAGTGGCTGGTACAGGCAGGCACTAGAGCAAACATTTTTGGAAGACAATTCCTCTTGTAGAAAATAAGTTGTAATAAAATCAATCAAGCACCATTCCTAGGAGCTTCTACCTGACATAGAAGTTACATTGTTCTACCAGATACTTCTTTGAAAGGAGATTCCACTGCTACCCACCCCTTCGCTGAATAAGGATTCATTCAGAATTATGTGCCAAGTCTTCTGACCAACCCAGGGGGAAGACACAAAGATGAACCAACAAGAAGATGGGCTCTGCCCTCCCCGTTCTGGGAAAGGGGTGGTGGAACGAATGAGAGGATGTAAAACCTAACTTCTCTCTGTAGCCCTTTCTCCCCTTTAATCAAGGCCACATGTTTAACACCAGAGAACCAAGTGTGGTGAGGAGAGAAGGATTATAAAAATGTTCACTTTCATCTCACAGATATGAGAAAACAAGAACATATTGCCATTACTCGACAACTTTACAGCTCCAAATAATGCTGGCATGCAGTAAATCAACGGAGGGTTCACTGGCTGCACCTCACATTTGCTCTGGGGTCGGGGGAGCTTGTGCCGTTCCAGCCTGGTGCCAGGCTGCCCATGGCCATGGATGAGACAAGGACAAAGGGCAGGGGAAGACAGGAGGAAGGGAAGGCCCATCTGATCTCAGAGCGAACAAGAGCCCTCCACCACCACCCCCCCCCCCAAGTCCCTCTGCAACCTTCCCTCCCTTCTTAAGAAATGACAGAAATCAGGAAATATTACTTCGGCTTGCAGGCTTCTGTCCTGGCCTATCAAACCCACAGAGAAGTCCCAGCAAATTACTGGAAACTGCACTTTGAACTTAGCCTCTGGCAAAGAGCCCAGTCAAACAGAAATGTAAAAGTTCCTTTCCTCAGAGGGGCCCCTGCACCAGGGTGTCCCTATAGACACTCTAGAGCTGATTGCAACAGGTTGGAATGAGGCCCTGAGCCAGGAAAACAAGCCCTGACCAGTATGATTTCCTACTGCCTGTGTTGTTTCTTAAAAAGGTTTTTTTTGGCTTGTTCTCCCTCGTTTTGTTGGACTGGGTTACAGGCTCAGGTCCCATCGAGGAAAAGACTGGCACCATTTTCACAAAATGTTTAATCCTTGTTTAGTTCAAAAACTGCTCCATCAGCCCCACCAGTAAGTGCAGTAATGTTGGGGGGCGGCAGGGGAAGGGGACTGGTCAGGCCAGTTGCTAAGCAAATTCTCTGAACTCCCAGGGAATCAAGAAGTAATTAGCTTGTAAAGCCTGCAGATATTTCTACCTCCGACAAGGGAGACGATATTTCTCTGCCCACCAGATTTAACTACGCCGTCTTAAAATAAACCAACCACAGGGACTGTCATAGCATGAACAGCCTCTGCAGTGCCTGGTCCCAGGGTGTTTCTCCTTCGTAAGAGGAAACAATCAAAACATTGGCCTCTTTCTAGCTCTGTTCTATTTCTCTCTAAGAAAACTCAATTTGCACAAGCAAATAAACTGACTCATCATAAAACCGAGAGGTCAACAAGAGACAGATAAAACTGAAGGTTAGACAGCTGGAGAAACAAACCCCGATTCCGATTCCAGCTGTAGTGGGGAGCTCCATGGAGGAAGTGGCAACCCCCCTGGGATCTATCAGCAACCTGTGCGGCGGAGGGGGCACGCTCAAAGTCCACTTTCTGTGGGTCAAGCATTCCTTTCGCAAGCACTAAAATGGATTCGAATCACCGCCCAATCTGGCCAGCAGTGACCTAATTCTTCTAACGTGCAATTATTCTAACTGCCTTCCCATAATGGGATTTTTTTCCTATGACGTTTGTATTGTTTCATATGCAGAGTGTGAACAGTGCAGTGATCTGCTCTTCAGATAATTTTATACAGAAAATTCCCCAAATGAGATTTTTAAACCCTGTGTTCTTTCTGAAGATCTTGCGCGGGTTGGTGGAACTGCATGTTCCATCTCTAAGCCCACAGCTTCCCCCTTCCCTGCCTTCCTGACCTCTGACTGACCCAGTTCTGCAATAATCAACAGTCAATGAGCACCATAAAAAAAAAAAAAAATTCCACCCAAAAAAAATGTTATTGGATAAAGTCTCATTTTAAGACACTCCTAGCTAGCCCTATCATATTCTCGGGAGGTTCCCACAGCTTTTCCACTTTGATTGCTAATGCTGAATTCTTGCACATAACTTGCCATTTATTTCCCCCTCTCCTACCTCCCAGTGGTCCTAGTAGAAGTAACACAAGAAAGAACAACAAATCCAGACTTTATTGAAAGTCTACAAAGACAGTGTGTACAAGGTGAATCATTCTCTCATCCGTGTATTCAATATGCATTTATTATGATTCTAACAAAACAAGTCCTACCATATATATCCCTCCCAGGCTGTGTGGCCTCACCTAGAAAATAACCTAGGAGAAAAATACCTAACTCCTGGGGATGTTGTGCCAACAGATGGCAAGTGTGAATGGTCACACCCAGCACAGAGAAGAGTCCCTATGAATAGATGGAAATAGAAGATTCAAGGCTAAGTAAATGGTCAGAGCTAGAGTGGAGCCTCCGGTGCTCTGCAGGAGAGCAAAGCCCACCAGTGTATGAACTCCCCAAGAGAAAGGGCCAAAGACATGAAGCAGAGTCAGGAACTGAGCATGGTGGATATTGGGAATTTGAGTATCTTGAACTCCAGTGTGCAAGAGAATCCCCAGGAGTGCCTAACCAACAAGCAGCCCCCTCAGCCACCCTCACCCTACCCCTGGAGGTTCTGATCCAGGAGATCTGGTCAGGCCCCAGGTGCTTCTAAACCTGGATATCCACAAACCACGCTTTCAAAAACACCAACTTAGAGAATGAGAGGAAGAAGAATCAAAAAGAGTAAAACAGAGAGGTGTGCAAGGCATCAAGAGATGGCCTAAAAATGGAAGAACCAAGATGGTGTAGCAGTATTATAGAATGTAAACAGAAAAGAGTTTGCTACAGGGCTGGAGAGGGGGCGGGGCAGGACATTGACAACTCTGGCAAGGCCTCGACTTCCTCCTATACGACAGGTAGGTTCAATAGAGGGCAGAAGTAAAAGATTAGTTTCATTTATTCTGCTAAAGTACTCAAATGCTATTCAAAAAGTACAAAAAACAAGCAAGCATTCTTAAATTTATATTATGCCAATATGATGTTCAAGTTAAGATTCTAAAACTAAGGTTAATCCAATTTGTCAGAAAAGCAGCTTCACTCAAGCAATACAGGTAGTTGGCTGCCTGAAGTCATTTGCCTAAATGACTAAAACCACTCTACGTATACTGATGACAATAGGCTGTTCAATGTAATCATCCACTTCTTCAATTCCTTAGTTACATTACTAACCTGAAGCATGAACCTATGTGCTAAGAAAGCTGGAAGAATTGAGGTTGCAAAGAAGGTCTCCGCTTCCATCAAGAAATCCAAGGAACCAATGAACTTCAGTTGTGAGAGCCATGTGGGTGATGACTAGCAGCAAATGAGGGGAAACTTCAGAACAGCTTCCCACCAAACAAAGTACCAGTGCCAAAAAGCCTTCCCCAGCCCATCTCCGTTCTGGACCATGATCACTCTTTGGACTATAATAGAAAAAGAACACTGTGTTCAATGTGCTATAAAGAAGGCAATACTGAGACCCACAGAATATAAAACAAAGGGACGAAAAATAAGAAAGAAAAGATGTTTAGGAGATCTGACATGTGACTAATAGGATTTCCACAAAGAAAAAACAGGATAATTTCATGGAAAAAGTGATCAAAGAAATAATATGAGAAAATTCCTCATACCTGAAGGACACAAGTGAGGGCTCATTAAGGGAACAGCACACTGACTAATAAAAGATTTACAGCAAAGCACATCAATGTCAAATTGAAAAGATACTAAAAGCATCTGGAAAAAGAAAAAAGTCACAAATAAAGGACTGGTAGTCAGAACTGCTATCCTCAACAGCAATATCCTCAGCCAGAAGACAATAGAACAATGCCTTCAAAATTCTGAAGGAAAGGGATATCCAATCTAGGTTTATGTAACAGGCATACTGGTAACTAACACTGCACACTCCATGCATGCCGGGTGAAGACTACCCTCTCTTCTCTCACTGAGCGTGTCTTTTTTAAGGCCCCCACTTGGAACTATCTCACCCAGGTTGCCTTTCAAGGAGTTGTTTTTATCCAGGTAAGATGCACATAATGCCTTTTGCTCAGGGGATTTAAGTTCTGCTAACTGAGCTCACAACCCCTTGCCTTAACCTGTAATCTCTCGATCACCTTTTCTATTAAAGTTGGGTTTTTTTATATTAAATATAATTTATTATCAAATTGGTTTCCATACAACACCCAGTGCTCATCCCAACAGGTGCCCTCTTCAATGCCCATCACCCACTTTCCCCTCTCCCCCACCCCCCATCAACCCTCAGTTCGTTCTCAGTATTTAAGAGTCTCTTACGGTTTGCCTCCCTCCCTCTCTGTAGTTTTTCCCCCTTACCCCTCCCCCATGGTCTTCTGTTAAGTTTCTCAGGATCCACATATGAGCGAAAACTCTATTAAACTCGTTGACTATTCCCACTCCCCATCCAACTTGGGCCCTCACCTCCACATTTTCATTGTCAGTTTTTCTCCTGGACTCCAGAGGTGGGATATGGCTCCTTATGTATATCCCTCCTGAATACAGGGGCGGCACCACTTAGTCTGTGCCCCCCCCCCCAACAATGAGCCTAAGACGGGGAAGGTCAAGTGAGGCCAGGTGAAGCCAGGCGGAAGCTGAGAGCAAAATGGAAATAAGGAAATCTGCTACTAAGAAATGCCTCTGGACTAAAATGGAAGGATTTTGTGTTTTGTCCAAATCTGAGCTCACTAGGGTTGAAGAACACATAGGGATTCTGAGCAGAGCCTTTTTAAGAAATGTGCATTTCCCTGGAACAACATCCCTGTCATAACTCTCAGGATCCTTAAGCCCAACAGTGGGAGAGAATCTCTATGGATCTTCGGTTCAGCAGAGAAGTAACCCCATTGCCTTACTCCATCACGATTTACAGAATGTCCTTAAGTAACAACTTTTGAAGCCCAAAAGTGCATCTGAAACATTAGGCCATCCTAGATATTAGGAATTTAAAAAGTAGGTAGGTGTAATATTTACTTGGAAACACACAGGGCCAACCCCCCCTACCCCAACCAAATTCCAGTCCTGGTGTACCACCACCAGCACAAACTCCACATGTCCAAAATCTAATTCATGACTTCCTTTCCTAAAATTCCTCCTCCTCCAACTTCCTTATTTTGGGCACTGGCATCCCCAGCATCCCTTTCACATGGTTCCAAACCTGGGCATCTCCTTTGCATCCTCCCACTCGCTCCCTCCCAGCTGACAAAATCGCTGTAGGTCTTCTGCATTAGCTCCCCCTGCTTTCCCTACCAGTCTTCCTAGTTCAGCCCTCATTCCCTCGACCTGGTCCCAATTCTCCCATCTACTGCTGCCACATAAATGAATCCAGGGCACAATTCGTATCATTTGCTATAGCAGAGACTACACACAAGCTGCCTCCCAATATCTATTTTCTCTTCTCTCTTAGTAACAGAAGCCTGACGTTTAGCTAGTCACACTGCTGCCCAGAATAAATGGTACATTTCTCAGCCTCCCTTGAAACGAGGCGTGGCAATGAGACCAAGTTCTGACCAATGAGATGTAAAAAAATGGGTTATGAGGGACTGCTGAGAAGGCTGATTATAGCAAGCGAGCTGACTCAGCAGGGATGCACACCCCATGCACCATTCGCTCTTCTTCCTTCTAGCCTGCAAGGCAAGCATGGTGGGTGGAGTCCAGCAGCCAGCTCAGACCCTGAATGGACGATGAGGATGAAAGCCTGCTTCGCTAGAACTGAAGAGCAGAAAACTAGCAAGGACCTGGATCCCTAAAGACTGCATGGAGCTCACACACCTGCCCTAGACTGCCAATCTCCAGAGGCTTTTATATAAGGAAGCACAGCGGCTCTCTCACATAGTGACTTGAGCCTCTCTTTTTTAAGTCTCCGTTACTCACAGCTGCATGCAAATCATAACTGACAAAATTTTGCTCTCAAAAACCACTGGTGGCTCCTGACTTTCAACTAAGCAGTGCCCAGCCTCCTTGGCCCAGCACCCATGGCAATCCCAAATCTGGACTGAAACTTCACTTCCAGCCTTGTCTTCCACTCCTTTCCTTTACGCAATTTATAATCCAGCCAAAGGACACAACTGTGATTCCCAAGGAGCACAGCCATCACCAAATGCCTTTAAGAGAATTGTAGAACATTACAGCTAACAACCTCAGTGGGCCTCTGGAACAGTGAGTTTATAACAATTGTTATCAGTGAATCTCTCTTTCCATTTCTTAAATAAATATCTTACACAAAACTCCAATGCAGAAAAGACAAAAGCAGAGATGCTCTGATTTGAAAAACACTGGCCTGGTCCATATTTTTATTTTGTGTTCCTTAAAGTTGAGAAAACTGAGACCCTATGGGTGGGAATTAGTATGCATTGGCCCAAGGCTGGTTAGTAGCAGGTCCAGAATTAGAACCTAGGTTTCCCTACACCTACTCACTCTTTCCATTACCTTTACCAATAAATGATGCAAATAGAAGTGCTCAATAAAAGCAAAAGTAAGAAAAGCAAATTTTCAGATACCTCTATTTCTGGTTTAGAGAAGAGAGAATTATGCTAAATAAGGATTTTTAAGCCTTCTCAATCCCCATCACCTAGGGATACAACATTAAAAACAAACAAACAAACAAACAAACAAACAAACAAACAGTAGACCCAGGGTTAATTCCCATCAATCTGGAATTTTCCAAACACTGAAATGTTTCCCATTCAGACCTATGCCCAAGGGAGCTGCTGTAATTAGCCCAGCATCCAGATATGTGGGATTATATACCAGGTCAAAGGATGTGTCTCCCGACCCCGCACTCTGATCCTCATAAAATCCTATTGGCTAGTGTTTCAAATTATTAAAAAAATATGAAGATGCTGGCTTATGTGGGAAACCACCTTCTGTTTGGCCCTTTAGTCATCATGAGTGGTAAACTGAGTTGAAGATGCTATCCCATCAGACCCACCTTTGGAGTACTGGTGAAACCCTGACTCTACCTGACTATGTTTAACAAAGATCACTGCTCTATGTAAAGCAGAGAGGGAACAAATCATCAAATGTTCGAGGAAAGGACTTAGGAGACCACCCAGTCCACTTCACTGAGGGGAAGTTCTGCTTTGAATGTTTTGTACATTTCACTGCTTTGAAGGAGGATCCTTCTCTACTTGGGCAATAAAATCACAGAAGACAGGACAAGGTGTATGCACAAGGTTAATGCTGCCTAAGGAGAAATTAACTGGGTTGACTGCTGAGTACAGACAAAGAGGAAGAAGACTTATGTCCGGTCCCAAAGGGCAGCAGTGGCTAAAATTTCCTCAGGGGTGACCCAAGGCGGTTTCCCTGCTCATCAGAGAGAGGGTGAGAACGGTCCTGGGGCCAGAGTGGAGAGGCTGAGGCCAAAAGCAACTGACCACTCACCTTCACAGGATGCTAAACAGATTTGGGCCTGCTGATGCAGCTCATCCCCTGGTGACCACCACACATGCACACACAGGCTGCCTGCCACACACTGTGCGACCTGGGGCCAGCGATCTCCCTAAAATGTGTCCAAAACAGAGATGATAATATAGTGCCTACTGGATGGGGTGTTATGCGGAATAAAGGAAAGTGCCACAGAGAGCCTGGCACGTGGGAAGTACTCAATAATATCAGCTATGATCACGTTTTATGCTCTTGTATCTCAACTCCTCAGCTAAATCATAAATACCTTAAAAGCTGAGACCATGCCCTTACTTCTCCACAAGGCATAGAATCTACAGTACATGCTTCCAGTGTTGGTTGATTGATTAATGGGCACTGGAAGAGGAGACCCAGCTCATTAGATTATTACATGCGACAGCATGTTGCTTCCAGTTCTCAAAGAAACTCCCTACAAGCCCTTTATTTGGGGAGGAACCAGCAAATCCCCGAGCTTTTAAAGAATATCAAAGTGTCCCCTATTTTCTCCCATTTTACAGATCAAAGAAGAGAGCTGTCAAGGGCAGGTGAGGGACGGCAGAGCCGCCAGAGCTGGGGAAACGACGGCGGGACGCACTTCGCAGCCAAGGCTTGCAGCTTGGGGCTCCTGCCTGGGCGGCTCTGCGCTCCCCACGTGAAGCCTCCGCGTTCAGACTTGTGCCGAAGCTCCCATAAAACCAGCTCCTCCTTTTCCTCCCCGAGATTGAGCTGCCTTTGTCTTGCAGATCAGTTCACGCCAGGAAAACCCCACCACCAGCCTTGGCTTTTCATTTGTAATGATCAAAGTGAAAGCTGTCTGATGCAGAAGCAAACACCCTTTTAGTAAATACGTGTTTTTAAAATCCAGATTCAAAACAGTCCTCTGGGCTCACCTGTCCCCTAGTTTTCGGAGTAAGGTATGCATTTCCCTTGGCGGGCAGAAAAGGTCACGTGGCCGCGCCTTCCCAGCATCAGGCCCCCGCCTCTCCTGTCTGGGGAATCAGGTTACCTGGAATGTCGGGCCACTTCTCCAGTCTGGGTGGAGGCCGGAAGAACAGGGTGCAGGGAGTGAAGGACTGTGGGGAGACAGGGTGGAGAAACCAGAAACCTGGGTGGAGGGAAACAGGGTTCCTTTTTTAGGGCCCCCGCGCTGCAGGCACATTGGTTTGGGGGAAGAAAACTGCCAGTTACTTTTGTGTGTCTTAAAACAAAGAGGCATAGGGGGACGGGGCGGGGCGGGAGAGGAATGCTTTTTTTTCTTTTTTTCTTTTTCTTTTGCCTGAAAATATATGTGAAATGCATACCTGAAGTTGTACTGGGTGGGGACTGAAGTCCTTGGCAACCATGCAATAGGACAAATCAGAAGTGTCCTTGTATAAGCAATGGCTACTGTGAATGGCTATATAATAGGCGTATTATGGAATGCACACCTGGCTCCTGCAAAGCCGGGGAGTGAAAAAAATTGCTTTTATAGAGCCATGGAGTGAGCAACAGGATGAGGGTCTTCCGCTGTGTAAGAACAAGATTGTGCGCAATATGCAATTTCAAGTATTGTGTGAGGTCTTCAAGGAGCCCCACCAAGGCACAAGGGCACCTATGCCAACCACGTGGGCTCCCGAATAGCCACACCATTTTCCTTAAGACAAAGGAGGAACAATTTCATTCTGCTCTACAACATTTGGGGAACTCGGAGTCTAACAGGCAAGTTCCTTCCTAGTTCTCTTCTGAGTTTACAGTCGGCAATGTGGAAGAGGAGGGAAGAGTTTACCTTTAGAAAGGCAGACACCTCTAGGGGGGAAATGGGGCACCTTCAAAATTAAAACTTAACTGGAAAAGGAAGAGAAATCAGATAATATCCTTTCTGCCGTCCCCTAATACCTTGAGGAGTTCAAAGGTTTTCCAAGCCTGCGGCACTTGGCAATTATAATTACACAGTAAAATACCTAAGGTTAATGAATAACCTCTAAAGGAAGTTACTTCACATAATGACAGCAATTTCTCTGAACTAAATGTTAATAATAAGGCCTGTAATACTATGAGAAGGAAATGGTGGCAATTGGCAAATGGAACTCTGTTGCCTGGTAACAAGACCTGAGGTATGAACATTCTCTTTACCTCACGGGAAAGGGGTGGGTGGGAAGATTGCAGCTCCAGCCTGCGCCATTTGAAAGGCAGGCAGCTTTATGAAGCCACCGGCTGTCCCGCAGTACATGAAGTGGAAGCATGTGTGGCAGATCACTCTGTTAGCAGAGAGAAGTTTGAGGGAGAATAATTCCCTAAGAATTACTTAGCAGCGCGGTAAAGGAAATGGGGTGTAATCTATGAAGAGACTGGGGGCAACCTAGTTCACATGACCTGGTACAAATCACTGCTGCACAAATAGAACATTTCAGCAAAATCCACCCAAGGGCTAAATCTTCTCCCAGCCTCTCTTACATCTGTTTGTTCCAGCACAGACATACACTGTTTGTGTTTTTCTGTTTTAGAGCAACCGTGGCACTGGAGAGATGAATTAGGAAAAGAAATGCAATTAAGGCAGTCTAGGAGTACAGTGTTTCTTGTGGAGAAAACTGGACGCATTTAAACTGCAGGCATCTCTTTAGTTGGGTAATTATTGGCAGTCTGAATTGAAAGATCCTAGAGACAACTTCTTCCAACTGGTCATTAATCAACAGGAAATAGCCTACCACAAGGTCATTATTACCTTAGACCATTATAGGAGCACATTCGATGAGACGCTGAGATAAGACTGAGAATGTAAATCCCTGTTTGTTTTATGGCCGTGGTTCTAAAATCTGCCTGAATATCTGCATCACACGGACAGCTTTTTAAAAATACAGATTCCTGGGGCCCCACTCCTGGATGTTGATACAGAAGCTCTAGAATAGATTCCTGGGAATCTGTAATAAATGCTGTGGTGTTTTTTTTTTTTTTTTTTTTTTTTTTTTTGGACAGAGAGAGACAGAGCATGAACGGGGAAGGGGCAGAGAGAGAGGGAGGGAGACACAGAATCGGAAACAGACTCCAGGCTCCGAGCCATCAGCCCAGAGCTGACACGGGGCTCGAACTCACGGACCGCGAGATCGTGACCTGGCTGTGACCTGGCTGAAGTCGGGCGCTTAACCGACTGCGCCACCCAGGCGCCCCAGTGCTGTGGTGTTCTGATCATCAGCCAAGTGTGGGAACCGCTGCTGTAAGTTATGTTAGGAGTAGTTTGTTGTTGTTGTTGTTGTTGTTGTTGTTGTTAAACAAAAGGTAGAAAGTGAGAGTGAATACTGTTTTTGCACTTGGAGTCTAATACAGTTCAATCATTTCCCCATGAGAAATGGTAAACACTTTTAAATGTTTGAGGTAAACATTTTTAAAAAGAAAACTATACTCATTCTAAGGGCATTGTTTTATCATGCTTTATTTTTTTAATATTACAAGTTTTATGACTGAATGTAATGCCAAAACCAATTGACTGTCTGACTATACCATCATTTAATTTGAGGGTACTTACTATAAATTTTGCATCTTCCTAAGAAGGCAAAGAAAATCATCTGCCCTAGGAATCTTAAAAGGCTCAGTCAATGCAAAACCACAAAACAGACAGTCTGTCTCCTAGTCCTGGTTATTTTTCATAGAGTTCCTTGTCAAGAGTTGGCCAATGCTTTCTAGAAGCCCTCAGTACACTTCCTTTTCCCAATTTTCGCTTTACCACATGCTCTCTCTGACATCTCCTCTTTTTGGCTCTCTAATTTCTTTAAAAGTAATAATAATCTTGGGGCGCCTGGGTGACTCAGTTGGTTAAGTGTCCAACTCTTAATTTCAGTTCAGGTCATGATCTCACAATTTGTGAGTTCAAGCCCCCATTCAGGCTCAACACTGACATTGTGGAGCCTGCCTAGGATTCTCTGTCTCCCTCTCTCTCTGCCCCTCCCTCCCTGTCTCTCTCAAAATAAATAAACATTTTAAAAATATTTTAAAATAATAATAATAGTCCTATATTATTTAGTTATGGGTCTTCATGAGCTAATGTTGTAATAGCCAAATCACACAAATAGACCTTTACAAGAAATGGTGGCGTGAGGGGAGAGACTTAATTCAATGGAATGACTCTTGAATAGTAAGAACATGGTTTGGGCAGATTCAGCATCTGGCCCTGAAAAATGACAGTATCTTACACATGGATTGAGTCCCAAATCATTAAGATCTCTGCATTTACTCTGCAAAATGCAAGGAATTACATACTAATAAGACCTTCTAACTATGTTCAAAGAAATGAAAAGCTATTCACTAAATAATCAAGAGAAACACCATCAAGATAATTAAAAATAAACACCATCAGAATGTACGAATAACCTGAACCACAAAAAATGGTCCCCTACAAAGGGTAGAACTGACAACCTGACAGAAGCTATTTCTATTTCCCCCAAATTCATGAATGTGAATTTCACGAACGTGAGTCTTCAGAAGCTAGAAACAGGTTCACCTTAACCCCCAATCCTAATTTATTATAGAAGTTTCTCAAAAAGAGATCACTACTCTACCCCTGCATCTTTACACTGGGTCTGGCAGTAATCTCTGGAAACTTCTACTGTGGTGCTGATGACTCTCTTGACATTTAGAACACCACCTCTCATCCCCACTCCTGTGCCCAAGGACACACCCTGAAACATCACATGGACATGCTGATTCAACAGCCTCTTGAAGTGAGGTTGCCGCACACAGCCGAAAGCTGTGAGAGGTATTTGACCTTCACATCTCACAGTGTGAATAATGTCAGCCTTACTAATGTGATGTCTACCAAAAGGAAGCTACTGCTTCCCAGTAATACTGCTGCACACACACCCCCAAACACTCCCTATGTGCTCTGAGCACCTGTGCATGACTCCAGTGATGCCTCTGCCATGAGACTCTTGCCTTGCCTGTCTCCTGTTTTGAAATACAGGCTGCTTGGGGGGAAGAAGTGGATTCTGTTTCACTTTGCAAGGTGGAACAGTACTGCAGGTACTGTAGCAGGGCAGAAACCTAACATCTACCCTCATAGGGTCTCTGGCTGGGCCTGAGAATTAAACTCACGTAAGATAGACTGACAGGAGAAAAGCAGATTTGTTTAATGTAAGTTTTATAAGACACAGGAGCCTTCATAAGGAAATGAAAATGCAAAGAAGTAGCAAAACCTAAGTGCATATATATTAGGTTGAACAAAGAGAAGCAATTGCAGAAAAGTAACTGAAACATACGGGAGACCAAAGGAAGATAAGAGTTATTTTAACTAGGTCTGCTTGTACAGATGTCTCTCAGCCTTCACTCCCCATCTCCGGTGATAAGAATGTTCCTTTCCTCCTGCTAGAGGGAGGGCATCTTTCCCAGGGGAGTTTTATCTCCTGCTTTCAGGAAGAAAAGGGGAGATCAGAGGGCCCGTCTTGCACCTGCTATCTTTTAGTGCCTTTAGCTCAAAATATTATTTATTTATTTATTTATTTATTTATTTATTTATTTATTTTTGAAAGACAGAGAGCAAGCAGGTGAGGGGCAGAGAGAGACGGACACACAGAAGCCAAAGCAGCTTTCGGCTCTGAGCTGTTTTTTAGCCCAGAGACCGAGGTGGGGTTTGAACTCATGAACTGCAAGATTATGACCTGAGCCAAAGTCAGACACCTAACCAACTGAGCCACCCAGGCACTCCTTGTTTAGCTCAAAATAATCTGTATGCCCAAATAGCATATTTTGGGGAGGCATATTCTGCCATCCTTCAAGTATATTAAAAAGTTAGATGTTTATGACTAATGAGTGCCCAAAGATCCGTGCTGCTAATAGTTGCTTTCTCTGTGTTAGCCATTGTCTTCCTCTGTTTTTTTTCTCTTTGAAAAGAAGACAAAATATTTAGTGATGCACTTAGTCACTAAAACCTCAGTATGAATTATTACTGTTGGTGATTCTTGTCCAGATTAGAAGCACTATTGGACTTGAAAATATGGGTAAAGGAGAGGGACTAAAAGTCAGAGTAAAGAATAATAACTATGAAGAGACACCTTTTACCGATACCTCGCTCTGTCCACAGGTTGAACCCGAATAGTGTTTTTTTCTTTCTCACCCAAAGGATAGATGGTGATGTAGTGCTTGATGATTTAGTTGAAAGGAGTTTGTCCCATGAGCTATACTAGGACACTGAAGGTATAGTTATGCATCCTAATGGAGGGCCTAAACTGGATAGTGATTATTTCCTTAGTGAATTATTTGTCCTGTGCTAAAGCGCACTCTTCAAAATAAACCCATGACAGAACGGGCACTAACTTGTAATAGATTCACACAGACAGTGAGAGAGGCAAGGGCAAGGTCCAGGGGTTTGATCACAGAATCTGAAATCAGAAGGATCCTTGTTAAATTTCCGTTTCAGTTATTTACCACTTGGATGACCTCAAGTGGGTTACCTAAGCCCCAGATTTCTCATTTGTAAAATGGTAATAGCAATACCCTTACCTTCTTGTAGGATTGTTGAGAATTAGAGATTACATAAAGCATCGGGCATACTGGCACATAACAACAGTAGGTATGATATGATTATCATGTGCTTAACAAAAGTTCATGAAATGGAACAGACTGTTCCAACATACTTTGGAATCCCCCTGGCTCAGACTCCATAACCCATGGTTAATACTCCTGAAACACACAACCTACTTGAGACTCTCCATTCTTAACACTCTTAACAAAGGAGTATTAGGTTTTGCTAAAGGTTGAGTCTTTATAACACCAGATGAATAACAGATTCAAATATTTTCCAGTTAATTTGATCAATAAACATGGTTAGACCACATAATTCAAATTATTTCTTGGTCTGCCTGACTGAATATGGTCAAAACTATAAATCTCCTTCTGTGGTGAGCATCAGGGGCATAGTTCTAAGAAACGTTATTCTTTAAATCATGGACCTTGAGGAACTGGGATTTTTGAAACCCTATCAGGGATTATACAAACAAAATGAAACAGCTTTAAGCTGAGTAGGTTAAAGCAGCCCAGCTTTGGTACAAGAGCCAATTCATATCATTCCCCAATTCTGTTAGAGCTAATAAAACGTTTTCTCCCTTCCTTTAGAACAAACCTTCTGACTCAGAAAAGTATAAATCCCGATCAAGCAATCCTCAAGTAAACCATGTTCCAATATTCCATCTCCCTTGCTAAACAAGATAAATTCAGCATTTTTTAAAACCTCAGAATTGATAGTCTTGTTATCTGAACAATAGTCCTTAAAGCTTCTGTGAAGAAGCCCTGATCTGAATGTCCACTGTTAGTTAACTTAATGCCATTATTAATCAAGAATTGGGGGTTTCTTCTCCAGAGACCATGTTCCTGAAATATTCTTTTTTTTTAAGTTTATTTATTTATCCTGAGAGAAAGGGAGAGAGAGAGAAAGCAGGGGAGGGGAGAGACAGAGGGAGACAGAGATTCCCAAGCAGGCTCCTTGCTCTAGAGCCCTACTCAGAGCTGGAACTCATGAGCTGCAAGATCATGACCTGAGCTGAAACCAAGAGTCAGATGCTTACCCAACTGAGTCACCCAGACACCCCTTTCTAAAATATTCCTATAGAGTATTCCTCCTGTCCTGTATGCTCTAAAATATACCCATATGGTCACTGCTTAGAATAAACTCGGAACAATGAGGTGATATCAAAGGATACAAATTGGGTAATATCCAGGGACCTGGGCTTACTGAACTTGACCTAGATGGACACAGGATTTTAATGATCCTGTTTAAGTCCCACTTCTGGTTCACCTTCACATCTACTTCCTAAGGAGTAATAGTTCTGTCCATTTTCATGGCCTCTGGGTGGGGGGTGGATAGGGAAAGGGTGAAGGAAAACTGTTTGTTCCTCAATTCCAGGTCCACCTCTTGATTCTTGATTGAAACCATCTTCCTTCCAGCCACCCAAATCACAATTCTGTGGATTCCGTGGATTCCACTCAGTTCCACTCCTTTATCTATTATTCTCACGACAGAGCTCCACATCAGACTGCCCATTCTCCATGGCTTCCTCGTGCCATCTTTAAGCCTACCATGTTCTGTCAGGCTCCAAGTCCCCTCCTGACTCTGTTCCCCATCCACCTTCCCATCATAACTTCCCTCTAAAGCCTTACCTAAGGTTTTAATCTTACCTTTTTTCTAACTTTTGGGAATCACCTCTTTTAAGCCCTATACTTCTCCCAAGTACCAACATCAGTATAAACGTTTCTACAACCAATCCCATTTCATTACTCATCAAGGATGGGGTAACGATTTCCTCATGTTTTTATGAATTGCCAATGGGTATCAGTAGTTTCAGGTAGTATCCCAGATACAGAAAAAAAATGTATATATGTGTGTATATATACACATATATATCAAAACCTAATCCATTTGCAGTGTGTGAATTATCTAATTTGACCATTCATTTGCTAAAATTAGTATAAAATTTCCAGATTCCTACTTAGAACATGCAGACAGAACTGGTTTCAAGATAGATTAAATAAAACAATTTTTATCTCTTTAAAAATAATATATGGAGGGGCACCTGGGCGGCTCAGTCGGTTAAGCGGCCGACTTCGGCTCAGGTCATGATCTCGCGGTCCGTGAGTTCGAGCCCCGTGTTGGGCTCTGTGCTGACAGCGCAGAGCCTGGAGCCTGTTTCAGATTCTATGTCTCCCTCTTCCTCTGACCCTCCCCTGTTTATTTTTGAGACAGGGAGAGACAGAGCATGAACGGGGGAGAGTCAGAGAGAGGGAGACACAGAATCTGAAACAGGCTCCAAGCTCTGGGCTGTCAGCACAGAGCCCGACGCGGGGCTCGAACTCACGGACCGCGAGATCATGACCTGAGCCCAAGTTGGCCGCTTAACCGACTGAGCCACCCAGGCACCCCAAACAAAATTAAAAAAAAAATAATATATGGAGCACATGCTGTAGCACACTGTGTGCTATGTGTAGGGGAGGGGGGAAAAACCTTTCCTCTACTGTCTTAGGTTCAGTGGCTGGAATTTGTGAATTTAACTGACAAAAGACAGAATAGAAAAAAGGGATTATTTCCTATACACATTGGGGGGGGGGGGGACAGGCAGCTTCAGCTTCACAGAAAAGAGACCCAGGTTCCAAAGAGGCCCAGGTTCTTGGGTGCCTGGGTGGCTCAGTCAGCTAGATGTCTGACTTTGGCTCGGGTCATGATCTCACGGCTCTTGAGTTCAAGCCCTGCGTCGGGCTCTGTGCTGACAGCTAGGAACCTGGAGCCTGCTTTGAATTCTGTGTCTCCCTCTCTCTCTGCCCCTCCCCTGCTTGTGCTCTGTCTCTCTCTGTCTCTCAAAAATGAATAAATGTAAAAAAAATTTTTTTAAACAAAGAGACCCAGGTTCTTATATACCATTTTAACAAAGGGTGATGAAGAGACCAGACAAAAAGGTAAGGTTTGGCATGTCTCAAGTCACCTGAGGTGATAAGAATTATCCAAGAGATTCAGAAGAGAAAACTAACTTTACAAAGGGAAACTTCCTTTACAAAAGAGACATGTATACTTTCTGCTTTCAGGCAGAAAGGGGGAGGGCAGGAGCTCCTTCTGTGTTTGCTCTTTCTTAATTGCCTTTAGCTCAAAATAATCCTTATACCACATGGCATTTTTGGGGTGGCATGTTCTGATCCCCTTCATATGCAAAGGTGAATAGCCTGCTGACCTTACCCTCCAAGAATTTATGCAAAAAGGAGTCATTAAATTCTCCTAGATTTTATTCTAGGAGAAAGAATGAGGGGGAGGGGTCACCCATAATGCACTATATTTCAGTTATGAGGCACTCACTGTGGTTTAATCAGAATAATATCCAAATTTAGTTTATACAGAAATGCCTCATTATCCCATCCTGAAAAATATGTTGCATAGTAAGCTTAAATCCTTTTACAAAAATGGGTTAGCTAATTTTTGGATGACAGGAACTATAAATCCATTATTTTTAATGGGAAGAATAATAAGGTGTTCCCAGTGTGTCTGAAAATCCCAACCAATATCCCCAAATACCACTGAAACACTCTTCAGTGTCTATAAAACAATGCATCAAGGATTCTTGCATAGCAAAACACACTTAAAACACCAATTACTTAATTATTTAATGAACTCATTGGTGGGCATATTTGTATGCAGCACTTGATATTGTACAGAACCAGATACGAATAATGTTTTTCCTTCTGCACTGCCCTAAACCCGCACTCTAGCCTAAATAAGCAATGAAGTGATATGTTAAAGATACATGAAAGTTCAAAAAAGACCCAGAAAA
Organism: Lynx canadensis; assembly: GCF_007474595.2. Taxonomy (NCBI): domain Eukaryota; kingdom Metazoa; phylum Chordata; class Mammalia; order Carnivora; family Felidae; genus Lynx; species Lynx canadensis. Next base: position 101,322,791 of record NC_044306.2, read on the forward strand.
ATAAAATAAACAAGACGATTATTTTTGAATGGCTACTGCTTGAAGAATTGCCTGAGGGAGGTTTGGTGGCTAGAGGCAGAAGTCAGTCTGTGGTCACTGTTGCTTTTTGGAGGTGAGAGCAGGTAAGAACTGCATGCTTAATCATGTGAAGATCTTCTTCTAAGGCACCCCTCTTTCTAGACTTCTCAGACCCCCCCCCCAATTTCCTCCTAGGCCTTTCACTACCTAAAAGACACTGTACTTAACAATATGGGGAAGTTGGGAGCAATACTGTGTACTATATTTCATCAACATACAAACCTGATTCACTGAGAGAACAGATGAAAGGAGTCTTTCTCAGACCCCAGGACAACTTCAAGTTTTGCTGGCTCATATGTGGAATGCTTACAGCAAGTTGTAATTTAGGTAATGAACTTCTTAATGCAGGAAGTTCTTAATTCAGGAAATAGGAGTTGGTGAAATTGAAACCAATTTATGAAATAACAGGAAAAGCCAAGTACTTAGAAGCTAGAACACTCAATTTTTAAGAAGGCTTGGAATAAAATAGCATGGGAGCTATAATTCTTCAGTTTTTACTATGTAGCATCACTCTAATACTTTGTTTTAATCCCCTGAAGTTGTTTAGAACAAACGCAACAGATTTCTGGAGCAACCAACTTAACCTCTATTTTTAAACTTTTGCTCAAGATTTAACTATAAACATAAACATTTAATTGCATAAAGTGGTAACAGTTTACATAATGGACAAGGCTTATATTTGCCTGCAAAGCACCATATTTTGCAGTCCTCTTGGACCAGCCTCCCCTCACTCCCTATGAAGAAAAACTGTTCTCCCTCCTAATTTAGATGGTTCTATAAATCTCACACCTCTGGCTATCGCGCTGACCACAGGGAGGTCCGTGACTAAAGCCCAGGCAATTGGAGTAATTGGCTGGTTCTATAGCATTTGGTCCAGAAGTGAGCAACTACCCAAAGGTGAGCCTTTCTAGGCCTTTCTTTTCCAAAGGTTCTACAAACTGAAGGTGGGCGAAAGAGCTCCCTCTTCTTTGCCATTGCTAAGCCTTCCCCGGGGACTGTCCTATAACTCCAGAGCTCCTGTGGCTATGTCCATTCAAGAAGCCATCTGATGTGACAGAGAGTAAGCAGCAACAAAAGAAGCCAAGACTTACAGCAGAGAAATGGGAAGACGGTCCTGATACTTCCAGTTCTGTATCCAGGTGACTCTGAAGCCAACCCTATGTCAAGAGCCACCAGGTTCCCCTTTTTGGATAAGTATTTTTTGAGTGACTTAAGTAACTCATCCCAGAGGCATGAGATTTTTAGATCCATCCAAATTGGGAGGAGGAACAGGTTTTCATCAGTTTCTGTCACTCCAGCCAAATATATCAATTAGGCAAACTGTAGTATATTCATAACCTCAAAACTGTGTGGTCATTACCATGATCTTACCAAAGATCATTTGGTGGTTAGATTGCTTTCTTTTTTTTTATTTTTTTTATTTTTTTTAATGTGTATTTATTTTTGACACAGACAGAGACAGAATGCGAGTGGGTTAGGGGCAGAGAGAGAGGGAGACACAGAAGCAGAAGCAGGCTCCAGGCTCTGAGCTGTCAGTACAGAGCCTGACGCAGGGGCTCGAACTCACGAGCTGTGAGATCATGACCTGAGCCGAAGTCGGACGCTCAATCGACTGAGCCACCCAGGCGACCCCAGATGGCTTTCAATAAAAATTAATGAATGGATAGCACACAAAGATGATCTGATATACTAAGTTTTAAAAAAAAAACTAGTTATAATATAATATTCATAGTGTCAACTAATTTTGTTAAAAATAGATGGATAGAGGGGCGCCTGGGTGGCGCAGTCGGTTAAGCGTCCGACTTCAGCCAGGTCACGATCTCGCGGTCCGTGAGTTCGAGCCCCGCATCGGGCTCTGGGCTGATGGCTCAGAGCCTGGAGCCTGCTTCCGATTCTGTGTCTCCCTCTCTCTCTGCCCCTCCCCCGTTCATGCTCTGTCTCTCTCTGTCCCAAAAATAAAATAAAAACGTTGAAAAAAAATTAAACAAACAAAAAAAAATAGATGGATAGAGAAAACATTTAATGATGGCTTTTTTTCTGAGTGTTGGGATGTATGATTTTTTTATTTTCCATATTTTATAATTTTTACTTTTATCAGAAAATGATACCAAAAACCAATCTTTTGGTCCAATCTTTTTACAAGTCTATGTACAAATTAAAACTTAATCACCCACCAATACACTTTGAATTTTACCATCCCCTTTTATTTCAAAACAGGTCTCCTTGACACATCACCCGTTTTCTTTTTCAAGCATTGGGACTTTAAGAGATGACATTTATAAGGATAAATAATCAGCACTTTCTGCCCGCAGTTTATGGCTTTTTGGCTAGTGTAGCAATGCACAAAAGAAACATTTTGATCTAAATGAAGTCACTCAGTAACTTTCTAATTATTTTTCTCCATAGTAACACATATAAAATATGAAAAATATGTTTATTCAAGTTTTTTTCTTCTTTTTCATAACTACTTCAAAGAGCCTTAAGTGTGTTTTATACCTCCTTAAAAATTTCACCCTGTAGATGGGGTTCATTTTAACACTGAAGTCTGGGGCTTTGCACCAATAACCTGACTCTATTACTGCATTCCTGATGAAAAGCACTAATAGCTTAAAATGTTTCTGTCTTGATTTTTTTTTTTTCTCATGAAAATGATTCTGAAAGCTTTGGAAGGTATTTTAAAATAATGTCATATGAAAAGTCAGTCCTTTATTATTAGACTTCAGACCACAGAAGAATCCCATAGAGTTTTTTTTCTAATATAATTTAGCCCCTACATTCAAGAACTTTAGAGCTGGAGCACGGTTTAGTAGGTAGATTTAGAGGCTTCTGTGCTTCCATAATCCTCCTTTCATCAAAACAATGGTTATAATTAATATTTATGATTTTGCCTTTTACCTCGCAGGACTTCACAAATTGTTACCACAGGACTCATGACACTCACTAAGTAATGGTGAGTGGACCACTACTTGGTCCAGCAAAGAAATTTATAGTCACCTTAACTTTACTCCCTAATAATGTGGCTACAAAAGGGGTTTGGGTGGTGACTTGACCAATTCAACTCCCCATCACCCAGAGAATGACTCAGGAATGTAAAATCAGTCAGCCCACACTGATTCCTGAGAGCCTGTATAGCAAACTCATGTGTTTTCATTAGGTACCATTGGGAGGTCATACAAGGTAGGCAAGTTACAGCCCTAGAGCCTCTGGCCTCAATTTTATCTACTACCCCTCTCCTACCACCTCCCCACTCCCTATCCCTGAGTGAATGATTTTTACATTGTTAAAAGATTATTTTTTAAAAAAGAAAGAAAGATGGGGTGCCTGGGTGGCTCAGTCGGTTGAGCGTCTGACTTTGGCTCAGGTCATGATCTCATGGCTCATGGGTTCAGGCCCCGTATTGGGCTCTGTGCTGACAGCTCAGAGCCTGGAGCCTGTTGTGGATTCTGTGTCTCCCTCTCTCTCTGCCTCTCCCCTGCTCACTCTCTGTCTCCCTCTCTCTCAAAAATAAATAAAGATTAAAAGAAAGAAAGAAAGAAAGAAAGAAAGAAAGAAAGAAAGAAAGAAAAAGAATATGCAACAGAGATTGTATGTAGCCTGCAAAACCCAAAGTATTTATTATACTCTGTGGAAGCACACTTCAGGTATCACTGAACTTTTTTTAGAGTCAGCACATTGCTCTGGACTGAGGAGAAATAAACCACCAGAGACCAAGTTCATATACCAATATGCATATATGAACACTAAATACACACAGGATATTCATCAACAACTGGGATCATCAAGTTCTCCTCTTGGACTAGAGCACCATTAAATAGCACTGAAACAGAAAAATAAAAAACGAACAGAAACCCACCTGTTGGTTCACATTGAGGGACACCCACAGGCAAGATTGAGTCTATTCAAGTCATCAGTGAACCAAGTAGAAAGCCAACAATGTATCAGCATGCCTATCCAGCTGTACACATTTTGTCTGCCCTCTAGCTAGTTTTATCAGCTATTTATCTGATAGTTACTCATAAGCCCTGCCTATCCTTACAACAGTGAAGACAACATTAGGTTCCTAATATATCGGCAACAAGGGTTGTTTTTGTGGAAGGCATTGTGCTAAGTGTTCTATGTGTATGTCTTTTAAGCCTCCAACAAGACAGGCGCTGCTATCTTCATTTTACAAAGACTTTTAGTGGCACATCCCACATAATGGAAACCATCTGAAATAAGTTTAGTGAGTCTCATGGGAACAGTCTCTGATTCACGTCAGTCTTCCTGCCGAATTCATTGGACATAGATCCCTTGTGACAGATTTTTCCACCAAGAATCTGGAATCCTCAGAAAACTGAATCTGATAAAATTTAGAAATTGTTCTTCATTATCCCTAACCTTGGAAGGGACAGTTTAAAAAACTACTTAACCACAAAAATGCACCTCATGTGGTGAAGACGCTGTTTGCATCATGATTTAAAGGCCATCCTCCTCTAACCCGTCAGTGGAGACCAGAGTGGCTGACTAAAGGTGAATAGAAGTCAGAAAAACTAAATTAAACACAGTACCACAACCAAACTATTGAGGCTGCTCATACACTTTGACAAGGGACCTAAGACCAGTTCAAATGCACTCAGCATTTTGAAAGGGTGGTCTGTTTCTTACTCTGACACATTCAGTCAGTCTTTTTATTTCTCCTGGCATGCAGTTTGCTGCCCAAATATGACATCCACTATGGTGTTTGGCTTGTTTTAGCTCCTACTGGATAGCTTTTCAGTTCTGATAGAGAATTCATACAGAGATAAGAACCTCCTCAGTGAAATGGGACCATATACATATGTATATATATATACATATGTATATATATGTGTGTGTGTATATATATATATATACACATATATACATATATATGTATATATGTGTATATATACATATATACGTATATACATATATACATATATACATACATATATATACATGTATATACATACATATATACATGTATATATACATATATGCATATATGTATATGTATATATACATGTATATATACACATATATGTATGTGTATATAATTTATTATTTTTTATTTATTTATCTATTAATATAATTTATTGTCAAATTGGCTAACATACAGTGTGTAAAGTGTGCTCTTGGTTTTTGCGGTAGATTCCCGTGGTTCATTGCTTACATACAACACCCAGTGCTCATCCCAACAAGTGCCCTCCTCAACGCCCATCACCCATTTTAGACTTGGGACATTATAGAGTTAGCTCCCAAATTCCTGCTTACTCCGTAGTCTAGCTGTCCAAGGAAACTAAGAGTAATAGCATGAATTCTTGATTTGTAGAATTAAAGCTACATGACTCAAGAAAAAACAAATTTTAAAAGGAGAAGAGATTCTCCCCCTCCCTTTTTTCTGGACATGAAGCTGGTTCAAAGAAAAATTCTAAAACAGGCAAAGCTTGCTTTGACAGCCACACATCATTCTTTCCACAACCCTGTCCCACTTCCTGAATACTAGAGTAAGCCTCCTCACCCCATCACTGCTGTGAAACTGCTCTCCTAGTGTTGCATTCTCTCTCCCTCTAGCCCAAAGCTCCTTAAAAAATAAGAACCAAGTCTTATCAGCCTCAGCATCTCTAAAAACCTACCACACTTATTAGCACCTAATAAAATGTATTTCCATTTCTGCTCTCCACAATCAAACCTGCCATTCCTTTAATGCCACTATTCACCTAGCTATCATGGAAGGTGAAGAGGTTAAATTTATTAAGTCCATTGTGTACTAGAAATGGAGTTAACACTATAAATTCACTATCTTATTTGATCCTCTTTTATCTTTACATTTGCCTTTACATATTTTTAACATACACAGAAGTAAAGATAATAGCATAACGAACCCACGATACCTAATCCTCAACCTCTTCCAACCACCAACTTCTATCCAGTACTGTTTATCTCTATCTCTTACTCTTCCCCACTCTCCTTCACAGCAGCTTTTTTAAGACAAAATCATAGTTATTACATTATCTCACCAATATTTAATTATCTCCCTCATTTTTTTTTACATTAAGCATATAAGTTAAGTGTGGAACTGGTTCTTTCATTCCAACTGTTATGAATTTCTAAATATAATAGTACCTTCAGTTTTACTTCATTCATGCAGGATTAAGATATAAAATAAATACAATCAATTTACATGTAATCATCTAACATATGAGGGGATAAAGATTTTGCTTGTATGTAACTACTTAAATCTAGATATTTCACATTACTTTCCTATTCCCACCTACCTTTACACAAGTTTTAAGGCTCTTACAAATTTGTGTATTTTCAAGAGATGGAAAGAAACAAATATAATAAAATGGATTATACTGTTTTATATACAAAGTTGTGATTTTATATCTGATGCTCTTTTTTAAATTTTTTTTTAATGTTTATTTTTGAGACAGAGAGAGACACAGCATGAACGGGGGAGGGTCAGAGAGAGAGGTAGACACAGAATCTGAAACAGGCTCCAGGCTCTGAGCTGTCAGCACAGAGCCCGACGCAGGGCTCCAACTCATGGACCATGAGATCATGACCGGAGCAGAAGCCAGACGCTTAACCAACTGAGCCACCCAGGCGCCCCTATTTGATGCTGTTTTTTAATCTTTCATTCTGATCATTTTGTGAAGAATCTGTCCATTGACTTATTAAGTTACATGATAAATACTCTATTCAACCCAAAGAGACAAAAATAAAATGGCACAGAGCAATAGTTTTTCCAACATGAGAGATTTGAAAATACTTTTACATGTTTAATCAGAAGAAATTTAAGCCTAAATTAAATGCTTTTTATCTACATTTTTATATTAATTTTTTAAATTTTTTAATGTTTATTTATTTTTGAGAGAGAGTGAGAGAGAGAGACAGAGAGACAGAGACAGAGAGAGAGAGCATGAGTGGGGGAGGAATAGAGAGAGGGAGACAGAATTTGAAGCAGGCTCCAGGCTCCAAGCTGTCAGCACAGAGCCCGACACAGGGCTTGAACTCACAAACAGTGAGATTATGACCTTGAGCAGAAGTCAGACACTTAACCGACTGAGCTACTCAGATGCCCCATTTTTATATCATTTTTATATGTCATTTTTATATCTAAATTTTCTTAAACTTTAAAAGTTATTTTTAAAAGCCAACAGCTGAATATTATCAACATGCTATATTTCAAATCATAAATACCTCCTAACCACTTGCATTCACTCCCTAATTTCTTAGGAAAGGTTTTATCATCCTGGTTTTGCAAAAGATGAAAGATTCTCAGATGGGTAAATCAGTCATCATCATATAACCGTTAGGTGGTGGAAACAGATTTGGACCCAATTTGAATCAGGTAAAAATTCCATTTTTCTAGATAGTGATGACTCCCCAACTTTCCACAAGATAACTGCTTTCTTAAAATATGATATTTTCTCATCTAGGTAAGTCTCTAACTTGGTGGATCTACTTTCTCTCCCAGGTCAGTTCCTTTAACCCCACCCCCTTCTGAACCCATCAATTTTCCAGAAACTCCAAGTTTTTCACTGAGAACAGCAACTGTGGCAGGAGGAAAGAGTCCAGGCAATTGCAGCAGTGGCCATCCATTATGAGTGTTTCCTGTACCTACACAATTCCATAGGTAGGAAGGAAAAAAACCTTCATTGAACAGTTATAACTAAAGAAGATTCAATATAATAGGATTCACAGTCAAACCTATAATTTAAGCAAATTATCAAAGTTGAAAGCACTGGATCTTTCATCACAAAAGAATGAAGTCTTTTTTTTTTTTTTTAAGTTTATTTATTTTGAGAGACCGAGAGCAAATGGGGGAGGGGCAGAGAGAGAGAGGGAAAGAGAGAGAATCCCAAGCAGGCTCCAAACTGTCAGTGGGATTTCCTGAGCCAAAATCAAGAGTCAGATGCTTAACCTACTGAGCTACCCAGGTACCCCAAGAACTAAGTCTTTTAAAGATTAGATTTATTTATGCATCTCATCTGAAGTCTATTACTTCAAAGTATTTGCTTCATGATTATGTCATGGACTGGCTTGAAGGCCAAAAATTGGTAACAACCCAAATCTATCAACAGTAGAATGGATTAAAATTTATAGCATGTTTATAATATGGAATATTACACAACTACCCACAATAAAATGGATGAATCTTATATAATGTTGAGCAAAAACAACAAGTCAGAAGAATGAGTCATTATGATTTTCTTGATATAAAACTAAAAGCAGACAAAACTAAACAATGGTAGAACAAGAGAGGAAAGAAAAGAAATGATCACCACAGAGTTATAATGGTTACTCTTCTGGATTAGAACTCCATAAAGATACATGGGAAGGGAGAGGGTGATTTTCAGGTATTGATAATGTTCTGTTTCTTCAGTTGGATGGTAGTTACACAGAAATTCAGTTTTTAACCATTTATTAACCCGTGCATATGTATTTTTCTCTTTTCTGAAGGTACTTTATATTTCATGATGTAAAATGCTTAATTTTCTAAATTTCAGGACAGTTTTCCTGTGATGTGATTATATAGAGGAAATAAAAGAAGGAAGTTACTAAAAACACTCCCAAGGCAAAGATTAAGAATACTGCCTCTGTTCTCTCCTTCAGATTCTAAGTTGCACAGGGAGGGACCTCTGGTTGCAATTCTTAACCTATGGTGGATGTTAAATAAATATTTGATGATGTTGAGGGCTTAAGTAATAACTTATGTAAACATCAGGAGCTGTTGCACAGAACATATTCTCATGGCACAATTTAAATTGACCAGAGGAATCTCACTGTGGTGTGTCTGAGGCTAACTATAGAATATAAGAAAGTCTCGTTAATTTGTCAGGTTGACAGAGTTTGGGAGCTTGTCTGGTTGTGGCAAAACCAGTGTTTGCAACATAAGCATTCTTACATGAGATCAGTAGATCTGTAAATTAGCACAACATATAAGAAGGGCACTTAGGCAATATTCAGCAAAAGCCTTCAAAATAATACCTTTCTACTCAGCAATTCCACTTCTAAGAATTAATCTTAAAGAAGTAGTCGTGGAGTTTGTATGCAAATATCAAGCTGTAAGGGTATTTGGGACGGCTTTGCTTGGAAAAGCAACAAAATGAGAAGCAAATTAAATGTCTAATGATATGGGAGTTATTAAACAGATTGCAGTCCCTGCCTCCCTTCAGGAGAATTGTACGCAGCCATTAAAACTGATATTGTAGAGCACTAGTTTAAAATACGAACATATATCTATAATATACTGCTAGATTTTAAATCCAGTTACAAAGCCCTTATATAAAATAGACAGATAAGTAGATAGAACCAAACCACGCCCAAATTTAGCAGCTTAAAACAACTAGCTCGTTCTCTCTCTCTTTTCCATGAGTTGCCTGAGATGACTGGCTAAAACAAGCAGTTCTTGTGTTAATCTCAGTTTGGAGACTACTGTAAGGTAACCACCTCATCCCACTCTGCCCCGGACTTAGTCAGTTTTAGCACCAAAAGTCCTATATCTGGGAAACTCTCCTCAGTCCTAGGCAAACTGGGGCAGTTAGGCTCAGACTAGCTGCCATAAATGTACACCCAAAATGACAACAATGACTCTAGGCAGTGGGATTATGGGTGAAATGTATTGCCTTTTATTTCACTTTTCTACATTTTCTACATTATGTCGTATCTTTTTTAAAAATGTTTATGTATTTATTTTTGAGAGAGAGAGAGAAAGGGGCAGAGAGAGAGGGAGACAAAGAATCCTAAACAGGCTCCATGCTGTCAGCACAGAGCCCTGTGCGGGGCTCAAACCCACAAACAGTGAGATTGTGACCTGAGCTGAAATCAAATCAGATGCTTAACTGACTGAGCCACCCAGGCAGGCCAATATTATATCATACCTATGCATGCTTCCAAAACAGAAAAAAGTTGTAACTAAAACTTCACTATCTATAATTTCAATCAAGTGTAACCATTTGGTTCAGCAGCAGGCTGACACTTACTTTTGCACCACGTATAAAGAAATTGAATGGTATATATAAAATTGTCTGGAAGATGTTTAAGGCCTTACAGTCTGGGTCAGTAGTTCCCAATCTTGTTTCCTGTTCCACCCAACTACAGGTGTGACACCCCCCATTAGTAACCACCGTCCACCAGGCAGTGATTCTAAACCAGGTGTGCAGGATGGAGGACTCTTGGGTTAAAAAAGTAAGTCTGGGGTGCCTGGGTGGCTCAGTCGGTTAAGCGTCCGACTTCGGCTCAGGTCCTGATCTCACGGTTCGTGAGATCAAGCCCCGCATCAGGCTCTGTGCTGACAGCTCAGAGCCTGGAGGCTGCTTCCCTTTCTGTGTTTCCTCCTCTCTCTGCCCCTCCCCTGCTCACGCTCTGTCTCTCTCTGTCTCTCAATAATAAATAAACGTTAAAAAAAAATTTTTTTTAAAGAAAAAAAAAGTAAGTCTGATGTGTTTTGGCTCATGTCTGTTAAGGATGATCAAAACAGGGGCCCCTGGGTGGCTCAGTTAGTTAAGCATCCGACTTCAGCTCAGGTCATGATCTCACAGTTCATGAGTTCAAGCCCCACATCGGGGTCCGTGCTGACAGCTCAGAGACTGGAGCCTGCTTCAGATTCTGTGCTTCCTCTCTCTCTGACCCTCCCCCACTCACACTCTGTCTGTCTCAAAAAAATACATAAACACTAAAAAAAAATGTTTAAAGAATGATTAAAACGGTTTTTTTACAGTCAGGTTTATCATTTAACATATATTTTTAAATATCTTTCTAAAAATGTTTTACTATTCCATATTAAAGTTATTCTTCTTAGTTTAAATTTATGAAATTCTACTCTATTTAATATACTAGCACATTCACTCTAAGACTTCACGTCCTACAAAACAAGTCAATTAAAGAATAATAGAATGTTTTAGGTACATGGGCTGACTGTGGTAGGGACTTCAGATCTTTTATACAGTCTAGCATACTTGTTATATACATTCTTCTTTCACTAGCTTGAAATTATCCCATTTTCCCTATTTATTAGTTGAGCAACCACAGGCTAGACTTATTTCCTTTCTATAATGAGTGTTCTTATAAGTTTAATCAGTCCAACTCGTTGGTGACACAGTCAGGTGCAGAAATTAAGACAATAAACCCAGCTAACATAATCCTTTCTCAGCAAACAAACTTCAGCCTTGTTTTTCTCCTACCCCCTGAATTGTATGCATACACATAGCCAGGCATGATTTTGTTTTCTAGGAACTTGACTTTCTGCATAAAAAAATTTCTGCCGTAAGACATTCCCTAATGCTTTAAGAGAAATGGCATAAAAAGTGAACAATAAACTGTAATGGAGAGGAGGGGATAAGTGGGCATAATATTCTGGTTCTACCTATGAACTAATCATTTTGCAGTATGTAAACGATTTGATGTTAAAGCTGTGGTCTGTTTAGAATTGGACATCTCTCTTTCTATGCCACCAACCCCACATAAGTTACTTTAGGCCACTCATTTAAAAACCTAACAGCAATATTGTTTCTTACTGACAAGTTTGTGTAACTTACCCAGGTGGCAAAGACACCATTATAAAATGGGATATTCTCTTCCCCAAGATTCATGAAAGAATTTCATTCTTGATGCACACTGTTAGCTTCACTGGGGTAGTATCCTTATTGCCTGGGCAAAAGAAGGTGAAATTAGAAAAAAAAAAAAAAAATATTGCTCTAAGGAGCAAATAGAGGAACCATATCTCCTTCCATGTGGGCTTTGGCAGGACAGTCTGGATTGGCTCAGGCTTGGGCCCTCAGCCTCCTAAGGTCTCTGGGATTCAAATACCCTGCAGTCTGCTTAGGCTGTAACTAGGTCCAAGCAAGGGGACACCAAAACTTTCAAAAGCAAGGAGCACTCTCTCTTTGTTTGGCAAAACCCTTCTGATTAGCTATCAGTGGATTAGCCTCATCCTTTTTTCAGGTGGTGGGTTGACACAATGGAGGGCTGGGGGGGTTGAGCCCTCAAAGTCTGAACCATTTTATAAAGCTTATCTCATAGGCCTTAAACTTTGTGTAATGCCTGGGAATCACACGTAAGTCAGACAAAGTCAGACTGTGAAGAGTGACACAGTGGGGAGTGGGGAGACAACCAGGAACAAAGAAGAATGAATAAAATATTGGTTTCCTTTATAAGAGACATGCAAAATAAGTTGGGTTTTTTTGATTAAGCTTTGAGATCTTAAGATCTTTCAAGACACAAATATGCTTGTTTTATAAGCTTATATTGGGGCACATGGGTGGCTCAGTGGGTGAAGTGTCCAACTTCAGCTCAGGTCATGATCTCATGGTTCTTGAGTTCAAGCCCTGCATCGGGCTCTCTGCTGTCAGCACAGAGCTGGCTTCCATCCTCTGTCTCCCTCTCTTTTTGCTCCTACCCCGCTCTCTCTCTTTCAAAAACAAATAAACATTATAAGCTTCTATAACCTTGGAGTTGAAAAATATTGTATAGGCTGACAGACAACATTCATCATTGGCTCTAGCAAACAACTCCAAATAATGTGCAATATTGAACAGTTGGTAAATAATGGAAATGGAGAAAATACCCTAATTTACAGAAAATGTCTTTCTTGCTATGTATATACCAAATGTCTGCATAGCCCTTCTTGATGACTAAATAAATAGAAAATTGTTATATAAATAAATAGGAAATGTATGAAGTGTTTTCAGTTTTATGTCTATTTTCACAACAAATCTGTTGTTATGTAAGAACTTCTTCCTTGATTAGGTTTGCTAAGCATGCCATACTTGGATAAATAACAAGATTTATGAAAATCATTTAGACTTTTACTTACCACATGCTTTTAATCAATCTGAGTATTCTAAGTTATGTAAATTACCCTAACAGAAGCTTAAACTATTTGATAATTTTTCAATTATTCTTCCCACCGTGGATAATGTTAGCATTTGATCTTTAATTCTGATATAGATTTGTTATTCAACTGAATATAGTCTTTGACTATGCTAAGCCTTGTATGAATTCTGAAAATTATGAAAATCAAATTTTTGTTAGGTAAATGAGCAATCATTTATTTCAACAAATGTGACTTTAAACACATGAAACAATTATAGATGTTTTGTAGTTAGTACCCATTGATCGGACAACAGTTATTAGTCATTTCAGCAGAGAGCCCTTCTGAATCTATGGGCTTAAAGTTTTCATTGCCATTTATGCTGTGTGGCTGTGATTCACTAATTCTAAAACGCCAGCAACCCCCCGTCCCCCACAGTGATAATACTGCTTTGCCAATCAACGTTCAGAAGCCACGTATATACATTGAGAAGAACATGCTTCTACAGTGCTGACAATTGGCTAACTCTTCTTTTGACAATCTACAAAAGATTCTTATTAATTTTTATTGCTTTAATTTGGAATAAATACAGGAGAAACCCACATGAGACCCGTGCCCGGCCTTTCCAGGGACTCAGTTATATTGCAGATCAAACCACATCCCCCAAGTACACAGTGGTGTAAAGTGAGCTCTCTCATTGTGACACTAGAAGCCAATAATATGGGTGTTTTCTCATCTCTGAACAACGGGTTACAATAGAATTTCACTATCTCAGCACGAATTGCCTTAACACTACAAGTCCTGGTTAAGCACAGGCTTAGAGCTAAAACTGATTTTCCTGACCATTAGCTCTTTGGGCTTACCTTTTTAGCTGTGAACCAGGAGATCCTAGATGCCTGCAAAAGAACAACACACTTTTTTCTAATATCCATACAGGACACAAAGTCTATTAGCACCAGCCACCTTAGATTTCTGCCACAGCCAGATCTTGCTTCTGTCAATCCATCACCTGTCCTCCAATGTAACCTACACAATAACAGCCAGGTTTGATCAGCTTAATTCTGCTAATAGCCAAGGAAAAGCCCAAATGGAATTTGCTTTCCCATAGTGGTGACTTGGCTTTCTAAATGTGACCTTCTAGAAATGATGCTTCAGCTTCTGGTGTCTTATGTGGAATACTGACACAAAACATGGGCTCATGAGCTAAAGAGTAGGGAGAGAAGCACAGTGACAGGTCAGTGAGGGTATAAGGAAGATATGAATCACGCGGAGGTTTATAATAATCCTCAGTTATAACTCCTACCCTGGTGTTATACTTCATATCACCATAGCCAAAGATAGATATCTTGGGGGGGGGGGGGAAGGTAACAACTAAATAATGAGTCATTTCAATAAACATACTAGCCCTTGTTTATGGATTCAAATGCTATCCTCCTTGGAGGGGGTATCTGGAGAAGTTATTTCACCACTGCTACTCTTGGCAAAACATCGTGCATCTCCTCCTTTAGAATGGCTTTCAAAGTTTGGCCAAAATAGTATTATCCAACCAGACAACCCTTGCTCACTGAATACTCTTAGCTCTTTTTAAAAACAAAATCCACTAACATAAGATAGAAATGTATTCTCATTTAGGATATTCATTCCTTCACTCAATTATTCATTCATTCATTTATTTAATCAGCAACTATTTACTCTGAGCACCTACCAGTCACCACCCATTGTACTGAGCACACATACATGAGAAACTCCTCCCATAAGAGGCTCACAGTGCAGTAGGAAGACAGACGTGTATACATCTAATTAAAATACAAGAAGATACATGCCATATTCAAGATATAAAATGAATGTTATTTATGGCAACACAAAAAAGGGAGCAATAATTCAGCTTGGGTGGTTAGTGAATGTTCACTGAGATGATAAATCTGAATGTAATCTTGACAGCATTAATTTGTAAGAGTCAATAGGAAGAGAAGAATGATATAAAACAATTCTAGGTCAAAGTAATAATATAAGCAATTAAACTATAAAAATGCACCGAGGTAGAGGGCCAAGAAAATTTCATGGGGGAAGCTTAGCCTTTTCAACATATGGTTTAGAACAACTGAAAATTCACATGCAAAATAAGATTTGGACCCCTAACTTAACACCACACACAAAAAGTAACTCAAAGTGGATCATATACCTAAATGAAAGATGTAAAATCATAAAACTCCTAGAAGGAAACTCAGAAGTAAATCTTTGTGACCTTGGATTAAGCAATGATTTCTTACATATGACCCCAAAAGCATAAGCTATCAAAGAGAAGATTGGCAAGTCAGACTAAATCAAAATTAAAAACATTTGTGGGGTGCCTAGGTGTCTCAGTCTGTTAAGTGTCTGACTCTTGATTTCAGCTCAGGTCATTATCCCATGGTCGTGAGATCGGTCATGAGATTGAGCCCCATATTGGGCTCCACGCTGACAGATGGGAGCCGGCTTAAGATTTTCTCTCTCCCTCTCCCTTTGCCCCTCCTCTCAAAAGCAAAACAAAACAAAAAGAAAACTAAATGAAAAACATTTGTGCTTTTCTTGACACCATCAAGAAAGTGAACCCTCAGACAAGGGAGAAAATATTTGCAAATCATATATCTGATAAAGGACTTGTACCCAGAATTTATAAAAAACACTTACAACTCAACAACTCAAAAATTTAAAAACAAACGACCCAATTTAAAAACAGGCAAAGTATTTGAATAGCATTTCTCTAAAGAAGATAAGTGAATGGCTAATTAGCATGCGAAAGGATACTTATCATTACTTATTAGGAAAATGCAAATCAAAACCACACTGAGATAAGACTTCACGTTAAGATGGCTGTTGTCAAAAAAAAAAAAAAAAAACCCACACACAAACAATAACAAGTATTGGTGAAGATGTGAAAAAAATTAGAACCCTCATATATTACTAGTGGGAATATAAAATGGTGCAGCTGCTTTTGAAAACAGTTTGAGGGGTGCCTGGGTGGCTCAGTCGGTTGGGCATCCGACTTCAGCTAAGGTCATGATCTCATAGTTAGTGAGTTGGAGCCCTGCATCAGGTTCTGTGCTGACAGCTCAGAGCCTGCATCCTGGTTCAGATTCTGCTTCCCTCTCTCTCTGCCCCTCCTCTCTCTCTCTCTTCTCTCTCTCTTACAATAATGGATAAACATTAAAAAAATATTTTTTTCAAAAAATGAAAACAGTTTGGCAATTCCTCAAAATGTTACACATAGAGTTACCATATGACAGCGCAATTCCACTCGTAGGTATATAATCAAGAGAAATGAAAACATGTATCCACACAAGGATTTTTACACTAATGTTCATAGCAGCATTATATATAACAGCCAAAATGTGGAAATAATCTGAATGTTCTTCAAATGATGAATGGGTTCATAAAATTGGCATCTCCATACAGTGGAACATTCTTTGGTTTTAGAAGGAATGAAGTACTGATGCATGATACATGCTACATCAAATACATTATTCAGAGTTAAGGAAGCCAGACACATACATACAAAACCACATATTGTATAATATCTTTTATTTTACACATTCATAATAGGCAAGTTTGTAGAGAGACAAAGTAGATTAGTGGCTGCCTGAGGCTAGGAGGTTGGGGGGGTGGGGGGGTGGGAAGATGAGAAGTGACTGTTAATGGATACAAAGTTTCTTTTTGGGGTGATGGAAATGTTCTAAACTTGCATTATGGTGATGGTATCACAGCAACACATATACTATAAATCACTAAATTCTACATGTTCAACAGGTGAACTTAATGGTACCTAATTATAGATCAATAAAGCTTTTAAAAAATACAAAGGAATAACCATATAACTAATCATACAAACTAGGATACTTTTTTTTAATGTTTATTTTTTTTTTAATTTTTTTTTAACGTTTATTTATTTTTGAGACAGAGAGAGACAGAGCATGAACGGGGAAGGGTCAGAGAGAGGGAGACACAGAATCTGAAACAGGCTCCAGGCTCTGACCTGTCAGCACAGAGCCCAACATGGGGTTCGAACTCACGGACTGTGAGATCATAACCTAAGCCGAAGTCAGCCGCTTAACCGACTGAGCCACCCAGGTGCCCCTTTAATGTTTATTTTTGAGAGGGAGAGAGAGAGAAGAGGAAGCATGAGTGGGGGAGGGACAGAGAGAGACAGATCTGAAGAAGGCTCCAGGCTCTGAGCTGTCAGCACAGAGCCCAATGACGCCAGGCTGGAATTCTGTGAAATCATGACCTGAGTCAAAGTCGGAGGCTTAACCAACTGAGCTACCCAGGCACGTCCCACCTCCACCCCCCACCTTTTTTTTTTTTAATGTTGATCAACTAGGACACTTTTGAAAGTGCTAAATATGTTAAAACAGATAGGACCTGAGGATAGCAGGTGTTAACCTAGACTGTTCAGGCAAATGGGGATGTAGGCTCTGTCTAGCTTTTAATAACTGCCTGAAAATAGAATGTATGAAGGCGATAAAGAGAAGGAAAGGCTAGAAAAGTAATGCAAGACCAGATTGTGGAAAACTTTGAATGCATGTAAGGGATATCAACAGGGAAAAAAGGTAATTCTAACAGCAGAATGGACAATTCACTGAAGGATTATAAAAACTGGGCATACAACTAGTAAGATGTTTCCACAGCCAAGATTAAGAGATAGTAGACAAGGGCGTCTGGGAAGCTCAGTCAGTTGAGCTTCAGATTCTTGATTTCAGCCCAGGTCATGATCTCACAGGTTCGGTTTGACCCCGTACTTGGGATTCTCCCTCTCTCTCTCTGCCCCACCCCCATTTGCACACACAAGCACTCACGCACATAACTTCGAGTGCTCTTTCTCTGTCTCAAAGTAAATCTTTTAAAAAGAGAGAGAGATGGTAAACTGCTAAGTTAGGACACAGACTGTAGAGATAACAATAAATTGACAGATTTAGGAAATATTTTGGGTTGGAAAGTCTACAGGCCTTTCTTCTTAAAGGAGAGTTCCAAAAACAAAAAACAAAAAAGACTCTTTGGTAATAGCAGCATCCCTGAATTAAGTATAGCGCTTCCCAAAGTCATCACTGGGGAAGAACACACTGTGTTCTCTTCTGTCTCCTACAGACCCTGCATATATTGCTGGACCAGACCTACGCAGCCCGGGGCGTACCTCCTACACGTACTCACTGCTTTATAAAGTTATTTTGTGTTTAAAATCTGACCTGCACTATTCGTATTTCCGCATAGGATGCTATATTTGCCTGTCAGAGAAATGGGGGGAAAGCAGGTAAACAGTGGTCCAAGTGGGTAAGCTGGGGCTGCTTGTTTTGTTTTTGTTTTTGATTGACAGTGGCTTGTAACTCAGTTGTCTCAAGAAATTTAAAAAATTCACTGCATGGAAGTATATATGGAAGTAGAGGTAGCCTTCCATTGCTATGGTGCTAGATAATTTTAAAAATATATATATATATATATTTGGTAAAATTAACCAAGTTTAAAAATTAAATGATTTCATGATAATGTAAACTTAAGTAAGTTTTGTCATCACTAGAGTATCAATAACTTTACCTTAAATAAACTGTAGCTAGGGTCTTATGCATGCAGCTTGTACAAACTCAAGGCATGCCTTAAATCAAATCACCAGAGCACTTATTAATTGAAAACCAGAGGATATGAGAAAAAAATTATTAACTACTCCCATGGTAGATAGAGATCAGGGGCTAGAGAACTGGAAAGAAATGGACTCAGAAGAAAAACCAATGAACCAAATCATCTCCCTGCTTCTAACCTCAGGGCTATGGAATGAAATCTTTGCCCCAGGGGCTCATAAACCCGTTTGCCTAAATAAGAAAGTTTAGATTCTATTCCCAGAAAAAAAAAAAAAAATAGACATAGGAAGTTAAAATAAGCAAGGTAAAAAATAAAACAACTGTGATTTTAATCCCAAAATACAAACAAGGGGATGGGATAGACATGATGCAGTGAACATGATGCCCAGACTCCTTTAAGGTCATGGCCCTCTCTTATAACTGGAATTTCAGATAGTATACAGCATCTTTCATTAGATAAACAATAGAAGATTAATCATGTAAAATGCTCAAATGGTTTGTGTAAAATTTATGGATGTTTAGAAGGTCCTACAAAACAAATTTTCAGACAAACCGAGTTAAAGATGTATTTCACTCTTACCAGTGGAAAGTATAAGAAGAGTCTGTGGAGATGGGATGGTGGCCAGCTGTTTTTCATCTCCACCAAGAAAATAGGCTGAATTTGTTTTTAAATACTAGGATTTGACAAAAAAAAAAAAAAAAAAAAAGAAAAGAAAAGAAAAGAAAAGAAAAGAAAGAACTTTCTATCCATAATATGCCATCTAACACTGAAATCGTATGTGAAAGACATTGCCTCTCCCCATTAGAAATTCTGAAAAGACAAATATGTTAGCTTGCTGGGTGGGTCATCTCAGGAGGGAAGTCCATATGAAACATGTCTGCGTTTCTCATAAGGAACTAGAGTGGTTCACTTAATGGCTATCACTTGATGCCAGTTTTTGATGTGGTTTTCTATTATCTGGTTATCCTTAAACTAGCAAACAACCAGCTTCATGTTGAGAAAACAACAATTAGAAACAGTTCTGCTTTTCCAAGTTAATTTTTCAGATAATTACTCCAATTAAAACCCTAACTGGATTTTTCTATTAAAATCAGTAAAACAGGGGGTGCCTGGGTGGCACAGTCGGTTAAGCATCTCACTCTTGATCTCAGCTCAGGTCATGATCTCATGGTTTGTGAGTTCGAGCCCCACTTCGGGCTCTGCACTGATAGTGCTGAGCCTGCTTGAGATTCTGTCTCTCTCTCTCTCTCTCTCTGCCCCTTCCCCTAGTTGTGTTTCCTTTCTCTCTCTCTCTCTCAAAAAAAAAAAATAATAAACTTTAAAAAAGTAAAAACAAAATCAAAAAAACATTTGAGACCAAAATATATTTAGGAAAATAAAATTAGGCACAGCCTAAAGAACACTTTAGGAAAAAAAAAAAAAGTGGCTATGGGCGACTAGACTGATAT
Source organism: Lynx canadensis (assembly GCF_007474595.2). Lineage (NCBI taxonomy): Eukaryota > Metazoa > Chordata > Mammalia > Carnivora > Felidae > Lynx > Lynx canadensis. Next base: position 101,342,741 of record NC_044306.2, read on the forward strand.
GTTATTGATACAGGAATCGATATAAATCAAGACGATAAAAGAAAAACTGGAATTATACCCAACATAAGAATGTACTGTATGGCAAAGTTATCTCCTCACACAAGGGAGAATGGAAGGATTTTTTAAAATAGTGTTGGAATAAATAGATAGCAAGTAGTAAGGAGAAAGTCATTTAGATCCATACCTTATCCCACATAAAATAATCTTTTGGTGAATTTATACATTCATTCAACAAACATGGAGAGCCAACTCTATACTGGATATCCAAAAATGAAAGACCCAGTTCCTATCTTTAAGGCCCTCACAGCATAATGGGGGGACAGACAACCAAACAGAAAATTATAAAATAGCATGATAGGTAGAGGGAGTTCAAACTGCCCATTCCATTGAAGCTGAATGGATAAATAGAGATTAGCCAGGCAATAGTAAAGCAGCGTTTAAGAAGATAGAGGAGTCCAAAATTCCAGAGTCCTCCGGTGAGTGGAGCACAAAGTGTGTGCCTTGAGTAGAGGAGAGAAGGGTAGATAACAGGAGCAGGAAGAAAGGAGTGAGCACAGCAGGAAACTGAAATCAAGGAGAGAGTCAGCAGACAGATCACCAATGGTCTTTAATCCTGTCTTCAAACATATGGGGCTACATACAAGGGTTTTAAGATAAGAAAGTGGCATGATCAGATATTACAGTTTAGAGAGTTCACTTCACAGCAATGTGGCAGAAATTTTCAGCACAGCACAAGCTATTTGCCATGAGATGTGTTGGAAAGTGATGGTAGTTTTTCCAGGAGGAAAGAAGGAGAGCCTGAATTAAAGCAGGACAGTAGGGAAGGAGATGGAGAAGGCAGGAGTTATCTAGGGAGTAAACTTGATAAGCCTGAATTACCACATCTCTAGCATTTTGATCTGAGCTGGATGGAGTTACAATTCATCAGACAAGAGAATTCAGGTGGGAGGTAGTTTGGGGAGTGAAAAAGTGATAAATGCAATTTGGGGCATGCTGAATTTGAAAAGCTTGTGGGATAGACAGCCAAGGGGAGAGGTCCACTTACAAAACATGTTTTTGTGCATTTGAGAGTCACCAGTAATGCAAGTGGTAGTGATTTAGACATTATATTCATTTAAGTATAAATATATAATGGAAACCTACTATGTTCTGAGTTTTGTTCTAGGCTCTGGGGATATAGCAAAACCAAAACAGACAGGGCCTTTGTTCCAACAGGTCCCACATTCTACTGGTGTGAGTGGGACAAGGGTGGGAAGACATACAATAATCAATTATATGTTAGTTGTGATAATATCTGTGAAGAAAAATAAATTCAGAGACTAGAGAGTAACTGAGTACAGGTATAGGACTAGGACAGGTAGGATTGGGACAGGTAAGGCAAGTGAAGTACTTAGGGGACAAAATTTAAAGAGGCACATATTCTCAGGTATTGACCCTGAACTTGCCTTCTTAAATTTTGTGTCCTGCATGCTTTGCTTGCTTCACCCTAGTCCCAGCCATAACTGGATATTTGCTATTTTCTATGGAAAACTGTACAAAGCCTTATTTGAACGGTGACATTTGACTACAGAACTGAAAAAAGAAACAAGCCAGGTATCCCCATATCCGGGGAAATAACATTCTAAGCAGCAAAAACAGTATGTGCAAAGGTCCTGAGGCAAAGGAGTACAGTATGTTCAAGAAAGATCTCCCCAGCTATCTTACCATGGGAGAATGTACAGAAGAGATGAGGACCAAAGACAGAAGCTCTAAGAGAGCCCAATAAGGGATAAGGAAAGGGGCAAAGATCCTGTAAAGAAGACTAGGAGGAGGCCAGTGAGATACGAGAAAAAACAGAAATATTTTACTGTTGGCAGTTAGGAATTTGTCCTGCCTTTGAGAAAAACAATTTCTGACTTGGGGAATTCTCCTAAACTAAGTCCACACCTGAATAGAAATTATGGCACACACTTCTAAATAATCCCCTTTCTGGTACTGAAGGTCACCATAATTATTTTCATTTTAGACAAACCTAAACAATGCCAAACTAACAATAACAGTTCAATTTAAATAACTTCAACCCAGACATGATAACCTTATAGGAACAGATTCATGATGAAAGGATCTGAATTCATGTCCCAACTGGCCAAAATCCTCTCCCATAAACAGGGTCAGTTGCTACAGTGGCCTTTCCCTATGGGAATACATAGTCTGATTCTCTGATCTTTAATGGAGGGTCAGGTTGGCCCCTTATAACACATGGGCTTCAGGAGCATCCTGAGAATGTTTTACACAATAGAATTCGGGTGCCCCAATCTTAACCCCCTGGGCTAGATGAATGGCCATCATTTATTAACTATGAGTGAGCATGAAGCTGCAGGCTCAACTGAAACCAAAACTCTTTGCTAGATGGGGTAGTTTTCTCTTACTGCATTCCAGTGCTTTAGGGAATTTGTGGCTGCACAGTCACATCACCAAAATTCACTTATGAACCAAAGGCAAATGACAAATATGAGGGAGTGTGTGGGGTTTCATGGTTTAATCAGAATCAGAAAGGGAGACCATCACTGTAATAAGGTCCAACAAAAAGGCTCATTATATAAAATCAAAAGAAAGCCAAGAACTTTAATATACTCAAGCTCACACCTGTCCATGGGATATTAATAATAATAATAATAATAACAATAATATATTCCCTTTTCATTTGGAAGGAAAACTTGTAAAATTTTGGAACTCCAAGCATAGCTCTTTCCTTTAACTTGAATATCTGAACAAACTTGTTTACTCAACAATGCTTGTGTGTAAAAATACTGATCCTCCCACACCTGCATTTTTAATTAATTTCTAACAAGATAAATCTAAGGTGGTTTCAAAAGAATATGGCTCTTTCCTGCTCAAAAGTGGCTGACTAAAAGGGAAATGTAGCAGGAATTCATAGTTAAGCAACAGTTCATAGACTTGGGCTGTGATGGACAAATGTACTTGGATAAGAAACAAAATCCTTGCACTTGGCCACTTGGAGAGCCTCTCAGTGATGGCCTAGATAGTAATTAAATCACAGATCCAGGTGCTGTATGTATGTTGTGTATGTTCTTAGAGAGAGCATGTCGGGACAACTTGAGAGCAGGAGTCTACAGCCACATGGCAGGTAAGAGTGCCTTTTAAGAAAAACAGCAACGGGGGCTCCTGGGTGGCTCAGTCTGTTGAGCATCTGACTTCGGCTCAGGTCATATCTCACGGTCCATGAGTTCGTCGGGCTCTGTGCTGACAGCTCAGAGCCCGGAGCCTGTTTCAGATTCTGTGTCTCCTTCTCTCTCTGACCCTCCCCCGTTCATGTTCTGTCTCTCTCTGTCTCAAAAATAAATAAACGTTAAAAAAATTAAAAAAAGAAAAAGAAAAAGAAAAACAGAAATGGACTGTGAGCATTTCACACAAATGTTTGCATTAGAATTAAAGACCAAACAGACCTCTTGTCTCTTCACATAAATGTATTAACATGCCCAAGACTTAAACACCTCAAGACTAAAATACTTCAACAATCTATTTTCTTTTTTTTTTAATTTTTTTTAACGTTTTATTTTATTTTTGAGACAGAGAGAGACAGAGTATGAACAGGGGAGGGGCAGAGGGAGAGGGAGACACAGAATCTGAAATGGACTCCAGGCTCTGAGCTGTCAGCAGAGAGCCCAATGTGGGGCTCGAACTCACGGACCGTGAGATCATGACCTGAGCCGAAGTCGGACGCTTAACCGACTGAGCCACCCAGGCGCCCCTCAACAATCTATTTTCTAATGTGTCACCTTTATCCTACCTTCAAAACCGCAAGACAAAAATCTGCTTCCTGTGTAATCTTGTTAAATAATGGGAAATTACTGTTTTTTACCATGCAGTTTTCCTTTCAGATTTTTCCTTTAACTGATTTGTATTGCTATGGCTAGAGGAGTCCAGCAGGACTATGACTGCCATGTTTTATACGAAAGCTGGGACAATAAACATAGGTCATGTGTGTGGATGGTTGGTTGACCTCATTTCAGACTGAGGTGGGTGTGTTCAGAAGTTCCCAAGGGCACCCCTAGCCCCACTGACTATGGAGTCCCTGATACTGTCAGAATAATCAGAAAACTCCATCTTGTGAGATGTCAACATGCTCAAAGGCTCTATGGGCAGAGTCTTCCACTTTTCTAAAATATTGCAAATGTGTGTGTACATTTCCACAGCCTGATGTTGAACATACTCTAAATTACAGCTGTGGAAGGAGAAACACGTGTGCGGCCTCGTGGAGCTGCACTGGTATCCTTCCAGCTCTGTGAACCCAAGGGGGCCGTCCTTCACTGTGCTTGATGGCCCAAGAGGTCACCGCAAAGCATCAGGAGACCCTGAAGACAGCAAATTCTCCTTCTATCCTTAGGGAAATCACGTTGTATGTGAAGC